>NC_041388.1:163137442-163191015 GCF_002162155.2 Triticum dicoccoides
TGACTCGCAACTATGGGTGTGTGTGTCTTTTTGTCAAGGGTCCCTAGTTGCATGTCAACCATGAAGTCGCAACCAGGGGGTGTGTGTTTGTTGAGGACCCCCAGTTGCATGCCAACCATCGACTAGCAACTAGGGTGTATGTGTGTGTATCTTTTTTGTCAAGCGTCCCCAGTTGCATGTCAACCATCGACTCACAACTAGGGGTTATATGTTTGTTAATGACCCTGAGTTGCAAGTTGACCATCGACTCACAACTAGGGGGGTGTGAATGTGTGTGTGTTTTGTTGTGGCCCCCAGTTGCAAGTCGCCAATCGACTCAAAACTAAGGATGTGTGTGTGTGTGTGTGTGTTTTTCGAGGGTGTGCCCAGTTGCATGTCAATAACCAACTCGCAACTAGGCGGGTGTGTGTTTCTTTTTCTCAAGGGTCACAAGTTTTATGTCAACCATCAATTCGCAACTAGGGGGTGTGTGTTTGTTGAGGACCACCGGTTGCAAGTTGACCATCCACTCACAACTATGGGTGTGTGTGTGTGTTTTGTCATGGCCCCCAATTGCAAGCCGCCCATCGACTCGCAACTAAGGGTGTGTGTCGTGGTTTTGTCACGACAGTTGTCCTAGAGAAAGGACTTAGTCGTGGAGCCATCTCCACGGGTTAGCTTGAAGGGGTTAAAGCGGACACAAGGACATAAGAGAGTTTATACTAGTTCGGCCCCTTCAATGAAGGTAAAATCCTACGTCTAGTTGTGATGGAATTGATGGGTGTTTCGATGACTAGGGAGCAAATAAGCTTCGCCTATGTCTCGAGTTGTTGTCTCTCTTCAACCGCCGCCGGGTTGTCCCCTTATATACATGGGGACGCCCGTTGGTTCACAGAGTCCCGATACCGGCTCATAGATGCGTCTGGTTCGGTCTCCACTATTCCTAACCTATAACACAAGTTACATACCGACGCCGGTTTATAGCTATAGGCCTTAAACCGATTATGGGCCTTTAGCCCTCATCTGCCCTCATGGGCTTTTATCACACTCAACTACTAATGAAGTTAACCCGGCTTGTCTTGGCCGGTTTACGCCCAGTAGTAATATCCCCAGCATTAGGCCCCAAATTGATTTGAACAGGTTCATGTCAATCCTTAGCAAAAATCTTCATCTTCAACATCTTCTTGTATTTTGTTGAACCGCCGTGATGTCATCTTCTCTGCTCACGGTAGACCGGTGTGACGTCATTGGTTATAAAGAACCTTATCCTGTTAACAAGCCTGCGACAATTAAGGCCGCAGCTTTGTTTCCAACCTCGCGGCTCCTTGATTCTCGCGCCTGACATATCCCTTTCTTTATAAATAGGACTGAAGGGTCATTTCTTTTCTCTTTCCCTCCGACCCCTTCTGCTTCATCTTCCTCGCGTCGCCCAGCTTCGGAGCTCCGCCGCCACCGTCGACCTCTGCATCAACCTTGGCCGACATCAACCTGAGCACACCAGAGCATCGTGGCGACCTTCCGCTTCTTCCTCAGCTCCGGTAAATCTTCTTTCCTTTCCCCCGCAGATCTGTTCTAGGGTTTCCTCATTCGTCGAAGTTCATCGAGACTCTGGCGCTGTTCTTCCTTTGTTTCTTCTTTAGCCCATGAATAAAACTTCAAACCTGATGTATTCTCCGTAATGGCTTATCTTCTGTTACCAAAGCAAACCTTTATGCGCATAAAACACTGATCTGGTCCCTTGTGAATTGCTTTGAGATCAACCTTTTAGGTCTAAATCCTTTTATTTTCCTGTCTTACGGTAGATCCAAAATTTCACTGCGACCTTATGAAATCTGTTTTTACCTTCCTTAGTCATTCTTGCCTTAGATCTGTATCCTCTTTACCACATAGGCGGTTCACCTTTTAAAAAAGCAATCTATCATATATCATTAGTCCCCTTGTTGAACTGCCGGGATGCTGTTGCTTCATAAACTCCGGTTTAGATAGATCTGCTTCCGGTTTAACATTGCACATATCAATGTACTTTGTAGATTTCATCATGGCCAAGCAAGTGTATGAGTGCAATTGGGTCCCCTCTCGCGTCACAGAGGATCAACTAGACGATTTAGTCCTGATTGGCGCCTTAGGCAGCAAAGACACCGTCCATTGGAGGGCTCCTGGCAAAGAATGCCCCCCCACACCTCGAGAAGGAGAGGTTGTTGTTTTCGTAGACCACTTAGCCCGGGGTTTTAAACCGCCCGGTTCAAAATTCTACCGGGATGTTCTAGCTGATTTCCAACTCCATCCGCAAGACACTGGCCCCAACTCTGTTACAAATATGTGCCACTTCCAAGTGCTTTGTGAGGTGTTCTTTCAAGAGGAGCCCACAGTAGAATTATTCAAAGATCTTTTCCATCTAAACCGCCGTACTTAGTTTACTGATGGCTCTAATACGGAGTTGGGTGGCATGGCTATTCAAAAAAGGAAAGAGGTCACCTACCCTCACGCCAAGCTGCACAGTCACCCCAAGGAGTGGAATCAGACATGGTTCTACTGCAAAGACACCTCCCCTGCTGGTGAGAATCCCTTGCCTGGCTTTCGTCCGGAGCGGCTCAGCAATACCCATCTTTTCCTCAACGATTGACTGCCCAGGAGAGCAGCAAATATGCTCCTCAGGTGTCAAAGCTCAGGGCCTTTATGGCCAACGGTTTAACAGGGGTTGACCTTGCTCGCTGTTGGATATCATGGAGCATACTGCCCCTTAGTCAGCGCTCCGGTTTGATGTGCGAATATACTGATAGTGTGGATGACCCACTACGACATTCAAGACTCCAGCTTTCCGGTGAAGAAATCACAGAGGCTGTGCATAAGATACTGAATGAACTAGAGCACATCTGCGCTAGAACCGGCCTGCTTCCCTTCTGTGCCACCAACAAACCGCCAGCTATAAGACTTTGATTTTTCTCTTTGCTGAATCTGTTATTGATATGTCTGGTCATTGTTTTTAATATCAGTGTCTGCATAACCAGAGAAAACAGATAAACCGGAAAGAGCAACCCGGCAAATAACTAAAGCTGTGAAGAAGACTGCCCACCGAAAAAGAACCATGCATCTTCTAATCCGGCCCTTGATGACGAGGTGGATAATCCGGACTTTGAGGTAGAGCTTGACTCACTTGGTTTATTTTTCATGCATCTTATTGATGATGATATTTTTCAGGATGATGCCGAAGCTAGCCATGCGGATGTTGCAGAGGTAATTATTCTCTCTTCCGATTCAGAAACTTTGCCTTCACAAAAAATCCGTCAGGAAAACCGGAAAGTTAAATTTCCTCATCCTCTTGCTTATTTGGATCCTAAACTTCTTATGAAGACTCAACAACACGAAGCTCGCCGGACCACCTGGCACAACAGCCAGGTAGTTACCTCCGTCGGTTTACCGAACAGTCCGGTTCGGAAACGTCATTCCGAGGTCTCTAATTCGCTTGTCAGTGCTTGTCCTAAAGCGGGCTGCTTTCGTCAACCTCTTAATCCGTCTGACTCCGATTATCAGGTTATTTCCCACTCATCTTCTGGGGAGTCATCGGCTACTCAGCTCCACCGCTCAAAATGGTGCTTGGGTAAGCTGTATTTATTGTGATGTTTGTAGTATATTGCCTTAGAACATATGCTGTATTTAATTTTTTTATTCTTCTCAGGGCCAAACCCAGGCCGAGCAAGAAGGCCCGCCTGGATAAAGCAGCTGAAGAAGATGTCATTCTTGAACCAGGCACCACACCCAATCTTGAAGCGGCTATTCCTGAGGATATTCCCAATGATCCACCGTAGCCAGATGATGATCTTACTGCTGAGGAAATACCTACTGATACCTCAGGTCCTATCCATCAGCCCACAGGTTCCCTCCGGGTTGAAAGCTCCACCGGTCCCGCAAAACCTACTGACAAGCCCACAGCTCCAGTGCAAACCGGCGGTACCGATGATGATGAAATTGTCATTACTGGCACTGGCCATACTGAGCCAAGCAATCCTGTCGCTTTATCCAAACATTCTGCCAAGGAAGAATTAGCTGCTTTTGGCAAAGGCAAGTGGAATGCTGATCTGACGGCTTACGCTGCTCTGAACGCCCAAGATATCCATTCCGGCTATCTGAACCGGCTGTATACCAGCCGTGACTATGAAGCCGGTCTGGTTAACATGATGAAGGATAAATATGAGGTAACTTCCATATGCTCCTTCCTGCTTGCATGCTTTCATTCTTGCTGACTCTCCTAGCCCCTAAGGGCCGATTTGAAATATTCTTTCAAACCGGGACTTAATAATATGAATCTTGATGCTTTGAAATTTGCTGATGTAGTCCCCAAGGGCCGGTTCAACTTAGCGTAGTTAAACCGGTACTTTAAGTAATTGAAACTGCCGCATCAGAATACATATGATCAAATAGCCATTAGCCCCCAAGTGCCAAGTTGAATACTTGTATTGAGCTTGGGACTTTGTAAACAATTAAAAGATGAAGATCGAATATGCATTAGTCCCCAAGTGCCAAGTTGAATACTTGTATTGAGCTTGGGACTTTGTAAACAATTGAAAGATGAAGATCGAATATGCATTATCCCCCAAGTGCTAAGCGCATAACTTGGTATGTGGTTGGTACTTCTTCTACCGATTTGTTGAAACATATATCTGTATGCCTGCAGGCGGAGCTAAAGGCGAAAGAAAGCCAAGTCATCGATCTGCGAGAAAACCTGAAAACCCAATAGGCTGAAACCTCCAAGGCAAAAGAGGAATTGGCCAGTGCCTTAAGCGCCATGGAACAACTTAAGGAGAACTTCAAGAAGAAACGGGCGGATTGGGCCACTGAAAAGTCCGCTTTGATCAAATGGGCATAGGATGCCGCGGCTGCACTGAAACCAGTGAAGGATGAACTGACCAGCATAAAGCGGCACGTTCATGCCATGACCACTGCTATCTTTGGTAAGCCAACTTGCCTTCTGAATTGGTTCTGCCTTCTTACAGAGTCACCGGTTTATTAACCTTTTATGGTATTTCAGGGACATGCATTGGTCACTTGGGGTCAGATGTGCGGAAGAAATTGAAAGCTGCCTATACCTTGGTTGAACAATTGTATACTGGTGCCCAGCGGATCATCTGTACCGCGTCTCATAACAAACCGGCGCCCACTTTGATTCAAGATACTTTGATGAAACTGTCAGTGCTTCCTGCCCGGGTTGAAGAGCTGAAGAAATCTGCTTCTCGAACCAGTGCAATCAATGCTTTAATCCGGGCAAAAGCCTAGGTGCCGGATTTTGATCCTATTGAAGTGGCTCAGGGTTATCCTAGTTTGAAGGAAGACGGGTCAGAATTTGGTGAAGCGGATCTGCGAGCCATAAACCGGGAGGTACGTCCGCTAGCTTGTCAACTAGCTGAGGAAGCAGATTTGTCTCATTATCAAGCCCAATATGACAGCCAGAACAAGCGAATAGCTGCACCAATCCATGAATCGGAAAACCTGATCCGTCCAATCCGTAAGCATACTTACGCTCCCGATATTGACCCGTCTTCGCTAATCCATGACGAAGCTGTTTTTCAAGCATTGATGGGAATTGACTGGACAACTGTGGATTTCCAGCCACTGGGTAGAGAAACGGAAGCTGAAGCGGCGCAGGATGACCCACAACCATCAGGCCAGGCTGGTGGCCAAGCTTAAACCGGAAGCCGGTTTTAAAACTGTCTCTCCTTTGTGAAAAACAATTATGTTACTATGGGCACCATGCTGCCTTGTAATAGGCTAGCTGATACTTTTGATGTTGATATGCCTTCGCGCATAACTTGTTCTTCCTGTGGTAATGAACTTTCCAAAATGCTTTCTGCCACCATTGAGTGTGAAGTTGGCTTGGCCAACCTTGAAGCGGAGCTTTTGCAAACCCACACTATTGGAGGAAATAACAACTCATGTATATGTATATGACACTGGTTACCATGTAAACCGTGCTGGGTTATAATGAACACCGTGTTACTCCATAAGAGGATGTTAACAACAAGGATCAAACCGGACAAATATTCTCCGGATTGACATGAACTGTGTTCCATCAATTGATTGGTTAAAAAACTTTGTCGGTTTAAAGAACAAAATAAAAAGCAAAAAAACCCCTTCAAAGAAAAGTATGAAGCAAAAGCAACGACAAAAACGTTTGCCAAAAAAGATTTATTTAAACTAATCAAATGGCGTAACCATGGCCAAACACGACCAAGCTCCCGTTAGGTGTAACTATGGTTCTAGTTAGCTAGGTCCCCAAGTGATTCTTGTGGCATTTATGCCGACCAAATGGCGTGGTCATGGTTCGGGTTCGACCAAGCCCCCAAGTGATTCTGTGGCCTTAGGCCGATCAAGAGGCATGACTGGTTCAGACATGACCAAGTCCCCAAGTGATCTGGTGGCTTTCGCCTATCAAGAGGCATGGTATTGGTTCGGACACGACCAATCCTCCAAGTGATATAACACGATGCTTTTAGCAAAGCGAACTCAAGGGGTAAACCGGAGGCCGTTTTAGAGCAACTCCGTGTAACCTCACATGATGTAAAAGAACAGATACCCCGCTTTAGCTGAGGTTCCGGTTTATTATACTTAATCATAATATATACATTGTATGTACATAAGTATAGCCAATGGCTCAGGTATAGTAAGGCCGAAGATGAGCTATATTCCACGGCCTGTTAGTCTCTTCCTCTGATGTACGTGAGTCCTTATGCTCTCGAATATCGATCAGATAGTACGACCCGTTGTGCAGATTCTTGCTGACCACGAAAGGCCCCTCCCAAGGTGGGGATAGCTTATGCATATCAGTCTGATCTTGGATGAGCCGAAGCACCAAATCTCCTTCCTGGAAGGCTCTGGTTCTGACTCGGCGACTGTGATAACGACGAAGATCCTGCTGGTAAATCACCGACCGGGCAGCTGCGATGTCACGCCCTTCATCCAACCGGTCCAAAGCATCTTGCCGTGTTGTCTCGTTGTCCGCTTCAACATAAGCCATGACACGAGGTGAGTCATGACGGATATCGCTGGGGAGAACCGCCTCCGCTCCATAAACCATGAAGAACGGTGTGTATCCTGTTGATCTGTTGGATGTTGTATTGATGCTCCATAACACAGATGGTAATTCTTCTACCCAACAACCCAGCGTTCTCTGCAAAGGAACCATGAGCTGGGGCTTGATGCCTCTCAAGATCTCTTGATTAGCTCTTTCTGCTTGACCATTGGACTGTGGATGTGCCACTGATGAAACGTCGAGCCGGATGTGCTCCCATTCGCAGAACTCCTTCATAGCACCTTTGGATAAATTGGTACCATTATCTGTGATAATACTGTGCGGAAAGCCAAACCGGAAAATCACCTTTTTGATGAACTGAACCGCCATGGCTGCATCACACTTGCTAATAGGTTCTGCCTCCACCCACTTTGTAAACTTGTCCACTGCTACCAGGAGGTGGGTCTTCTTATCTTTGGACCTTTTCAAAGGCCCAACCATATCCAGCCCCCAAGTCGCAAACGGCCAAGTAATTGGAATCATCCTCAATTCTTGAGCCGGTACATGAGCACGTCTTGAAAACCTTTGGCAACCATCACATCGTCTGACCAGATCCTTCGCATCAGCATGAGTAGTTAACCAATAGAAACCACGGCGAAATGCTTTAGCCACCAGAGACTTTGAACTGGCGTGGTGACCACAATCTCCTTCGTGGATCTCCCACAAAATTTCACGGCCTTCTTCAGGAGACACGCAACGTTGAAAAGCTCCTGATACACTGCAATGATGTAACTCACCGTTGATGACAGCCATGGACTTGGATCGCCGGATTATCTGCCGGGCCAGAATCTCATCTTCTGGCAACTCGCCCCGGTTCTTGTACGCCAGATAAGGAAGCGTCCAATCCGGAATAACATGAAGAACTGCCACCAATTGAGCCTCCGGATCAGGAATGGCCAAATCCTCTTCACCAGGGATCTTCACCGACGGGTTGTGCAGCACATCCAGAAAAACATTAGGTGGGACCGGTTTGCTCTGAGAGCCCAGCCGGCTTAAAGCGTCCGCCGCTTCATTTTTCCGCCGGTCCACGTGGTCCACCTGATAGCCTCTGAAATAACTTGCAACAATATCCACCTCACGACGATATGCTGCCATGAGTGGGTCCTTGGAGTCCCAAGTGCCAGACACTTGCTGAGCCACAAGGTCCGAATCACCGAAGCACTTAACTCGACTTAGATTCATCTCCTTAGCCATCCGAAGACCATGGAGCAAGGCTTCATACTCAGCTGCATTGTTAGTACAAGGGAACATTAAACGGAGAACATAACAAAATTATCACCTCGCGGGGAAGTTAATACGACTCCAGCCCCCGAGCCTTCCAATTGCCTGGATCCATCAAAATGGATGGTCCAATATGTATGATCCGGCTTTTCTTCAGGTGCTTGCATTTCCGTCCAATCATTGATGAAATCAACAAGTGATTGAGACTTAATCGCTGTCCGAGGCACATATTTCAAACCGTACGACCCCAGCTCTATAGCCCACTTTGCAATCCGGCCAGTTGCTTCTCGGTTCTGGATGATATCTCCCAAAGGAGTAGAACTGACCACCGTAATTGGGTGCCTTTGGAAGTATTGCTTAAGCTTCCAGCTTGCCATAAAAACTCCGTACACCAGCTTCTGCCAATGCGGATACCTTTCCTTGGACTCAATGAGTACTTCGCTGATATAATAGACCGGACGTTGAACCGGATGCTCCTTACCTGCCTCCTTTCGTTCCACCACAATAGCCACGCTGACCGCACGAGCATTAGCAGAAACATATAGCAGTAACGGCTCCTTGTCAATGGGAGCGGCGAGCACAAGCGGATTGGCCAATTGCCGCTTTAAGTCCTCAAATGCTTCATCAGCAGCAGAACTCCAGACGAATTGATCCGTCTTCTTCAACATCTGATACAAAGGGATCGCCTTCTCACCCAGGCGGCTGATAAACCGGCTTAACGCGGCAATCCGGCCTGCCAGGCATTGAACATCATTGATACACTTCGGTTTAGCCAAGGAGGTGATGGCTGTGATCTTCTCCGGATTAGCCTCAATTCCCCTGTTGGACACCAGAAAACCCAGTAACTTGCCCGCCGGTACACCAAAGACACACTTGTCCGGATTAAGCATCATCTTGTACGTCCTTAGGTTATCAAAGGTTTCCTTCAAATCATCAACCAGAGTCTCCTTCTCCCTGGATTTAACCACGATATCATCCACATAAGCATGTACATTACGGCCAATCTGCTTGTGAAGACAATTTTGTACACACCGTTGATAAGTTGCCTGGGCACTTTTGAGCCCAAAGGGCATAGACACATAGCAGAAGGCTCCAAAGGGAGTTATGAATGCCGTCTTCTCCTGGTCCTTAACTGCCATTTTGATCTGATGATAGCTAGAATATGCATCAAAAAAACTTAAACGCTCACAACCGGCCGTAGCATCAATCATTTGATCAATACGGGGGAGGGCAAAAGGATCTGCTGGACAAGCTTTATTAAGATTTGTGTAATCCACACACATACGCCAGGTGCCGTTTTTCTTAAGGACTAGCACCGGATTGGCAAGCCACTCAGGGTGAAAAACTTCAATAATAAAACCAGCTGCTAAGAGCCTGGCTACCTCTTCCCCAATCGCCTTGCGTCTTTCTTCGTTAAACCGGCGGAGGAACTGTTTCACCGGTTTGTATTTAGGATCCACATTAAGTGTGTGCTCAGCGAGTTGCCTCGGTACACCTGGCATGTCAGAGGGCTTCCATGCAAAAATGTCCCGATTCTCACGGATGAACTCGATGAGCGCGCTTTCCTATTTCGGATCCAAGTTGGCACTAATGTTGAACTGCTTGGACGAATCGCCAGTCACGGAGTCAACAAGCTTAGTTTCTGCTGCCGATTTGAACTTCAGGGCCGGATCATGCTCCATAGTTGGCTTCTTCAACGGAGTCATGTCTGCCGGATCAACATTGTCTTTATAGTACTTCAACTCCTCGGTGGCACAAACCGACTCTGCATAAGCCGCATCTCCTTCCTCGCATTCCAAAGCGATTTTGCGGCTTCCGTGAACCGTTATTATCCCCTTGTGACCCGGCATCTTGAGCTGCAAATACACATAATAGGGTCGAGCCATAAACTTGGCGTATGCCGGACGCCCAAACAGGGCATGATATGGACTTTGGCTTTTCACCACTTCAAACGTTAATGTCTCCGATCTGGAATCATGATCATCCCCAAAGGCCACTTCAAGAGCTATCTTACCAACGGGATATGCTGATCTGCCAGGCACTACACTGTGGAATACTGTATTGGACGGTTTGAGATTCTTATCTGTAAGTCCCATACGACGGAAGGTCTCATAGTATAGGATGTTAATGCTGCTCCCTCCATCCATGAGCACCTTGGTGAACTTATAACCTCCCACCTGAGGCGCCACCACCAGAGCCAACTGACCCGGATTATCGACCTGGAGTGGGTTATCCTCTCTGCTCCATATGATTGACTATTCAGACCAACGTAGATAACAGGGTGTGGTCGGTTCAACAGAGTTGACTGCCCGCCTCTGAACCTTCCGGTCTCGCTTGTCCAAGCTAGTGGTAAAAACATGGTACTACCCATTACTCAACTGCTTTGGGTTGCTTTGGTAACATGACTGTTGCTGCTGTTGGTTGTAACCACCCTGGTTGTTCTGACTATTTTGACCATTATCTCCGCATGGATTACCATTAAATCCTGAACCGGAACTTCCTCCACCGTAACCCGGCCCGGACCCTGAGGCACCGCCAGATCCGTGATCATACCAGAAATTATTAGAATTCTTGAACTCTTGCATAATAAAGCAATCCTTCCAAAGGTGGTTTGCTGGCTCCTCCTTGGTCCCATGTCTTGGACAGGGCTGGCTTAGCAGATAGTTCAGGCGGTTTGGGTTGGGGTTGGGCGCTCCACTACGATTTTTCGGCCTACCCTTGCACCGTTGGCCATTGTCCTGTACGTTGGTATTAGCCACAAAATCCATGTTGCCATCCGCTTTACGCTTGCCTCCTCCGCCATTGCCTATCCAGTGATGCTGCTGACCTTTGGAGCTGCTATTCTTCTTCCCCTTCCCTGTCTTTTCATCATCAGATTCGGGATCCTTGGTACTATCAGAATCAGCATATTTTACCAAAGCGGCCATGAGGGTCCCCATGTCGGTGCAATGACGCTTCATCCATCCCAATTTCAACTTCAGGGGCCCAAACCGGCAGTTGCCTTCTAGGGTTAATACTGCGGTGTCAGCGTTGATGCGGTCTGAGGAGTGCAACACTTGTGAAACCCGGCGTACCCAATGAGTCGTTGACTCTCCTTCCTCCTGGACGCATGCAGCTAAGTCCACTATTGACATAGGCTGTTTACAGGTATCCTTGAAATTGTTGATAAACCGTGCTCGTAATTGGGCCCATGAACTGATAGAATTAGCGGGCAAGCTTTTTAACCAAGTACAGGCCGTTCCTTCAAGCATCATGGTGAAGTATTTCGCACACGCCGTGTCATCCACATCAAGCATCTCCATGGCCATCTCATAGCTCTCTACCCATGTCTCCGGCGGTTGATCCGCCGTATAATTTGGTACCTTGCATGGGCCTTTGAAATCCTTGGGAAAACGCACGTTGCGTAAAGCGGGGACGAGGCAAGGCACCACCAAAGAACTAGAAGTAACACCAGGTTCGATCGAAATGGTTGGACGAACCGGCGTGAGCTGCCGAGCCTGATGCTGTGCAGCTAACTCGGCCTCCCTACGCGCCCGGGCCCGGTTCACCACTTCCTGAGCGTCATCAGCACCACCCGTCGGGTTGTTACCACGGGGTGCTCCACGTCGTTCATTACTCGACACTGCTGGTTCATCCATATGTCTTCTATAGCTCCGGCTTGGACGGGGGGTCGAGTGGATTCGGTCGCGGCTGTACGAGTACGCCCCCTATTGGGCCAAAGCTGTCCTCAGAAGTTCCTTGACCCGTCACGTCTCTACTGCTTGCGGCGAGTCACCTTCAACTGGAATGGCCTCCAGTCGTGCAGCAGCGGCAACAAGATTGTCCATTGGGTTGGAGTAGTGACCCGGAGGTGTTAAAGCATCCCGAGGTATAACGGTGTTTTGACGAGGCGGGTCCATCTGACGGGGCTGAACCGGTGCACCGGTCCCAGGGGCTTCTGCCCGGTTCCCCTCCAGCGGATTACTGGCTCTTGGTCCTGGAGTGTTGAAAAGGTCTCTGGCCTCGAAAACCGGAGGTAAGCGGGACCGGTGCTTCCTCCTCATGACTTCATGCGACGCGCTCTGATCCAACATAAGCCAGTAGGCCTGTGCGTCTAAAGCGGCCCGCTCTGCAGCCATCCTGGTGTCCTCAGCCGCCAGATCCGTTTTGGCCTGGGAGATTTGTTCCTTTACCTTTGCAATCTCCGTGTTGTGAGCGTCCTCATCTGGCGGATTAACTTCTGCCATAAGCACAGCCAACGCATCAAATAGTTCTGATAGAACCTGAGCCGGTGGGCGCACAGGGCCTCCCGCCCCGGCAACCATTGCCGCTGCTGAACCGGAGATCGTTGCCGCGCCTGTCGAAGAGTGAAGCGCTGCTTGTGTTCCGGTCATGAATATTCCAACCCAGTTAGGCAGATCAGAGGGGTCCGGAATACTGTCGCCATCGGAACAGCTCTCAATCCGACCATCTTGTAGCTGATAAAGAGATTCGGTTTCTCCGGTCGAAGATTCATCACCGGAACGAACGGCAGTCACCCCGCAAAGCTCCGATCCATCCTCATAACTCCCTCCATGGATCATTCCCACGAAGGCATGCTTCATGGCCGGTTTAATCCGGGCGGATCGCGTACGCTGAGCCGTCTCGACGAGGTCGGTGCAGATGTCCGGCTCAGGGCCCGGTTCACCGATCTTGCCAATGAAAACGTGAATGCTACCAAAGGGGACCCGGTACCCGTACTCAATTGAGCCGGCCTCGGGGCCCCAGCCTGCGTCGTCGATGTAGAGTTTGCCACGACGACTCTTAGTCATCCGGCCTACAGCGTAGCCCTCGAGTCCTTCAAAGCGGCCCTCCAAGAACCGGAAACCATCGTGTGATAGCCCCACGGTGGGCGCCAACTGTCGTGGTTTTGTCACGGCAGTTGTCCTAGAGAAAGTACTTAGTCGTGGAGCCATCACCACGGGTTAGCTTGAAGGGGTTAAAGCGGACACAAGGACGCAAGAGAGTTTATACTAGTTCGGCCCCTTAAATGAAGGTAAAAGACTACGTCTAGTTGTGATGGAATTGATGGGTGTTTCGATGACCAGGGAGCAAATAAGCTTCGCCTATGTCTCGAGTTGTTGTCTCTCTTCAACCGCCACCGGGTTGTCCCCTTATATACATGGGGACGCCCGTCGGTTCACAGAGTCCCGATACCGGCTCATAGATGCGTCCGGTTCGGTCTCCACTATTCCTAACCTATAACACAAGTTACATACCGACGCCGGTTTATAGCTATAGGCCTTAAACCGATTATGGGCCTTTAGCCCTCATCTGCCCTCATGGGCTTTTATCACACTCAACTACTAATGAAGTTAACCCGGCTTGTCCTGGCCGGTTTACGCCCAGTAGTAATATCCCCAACAGTATGTGTGTTTCATTTTATCAATGGTCCCTAGTTGCATGTCAACCATCGACTGGCAACTAGGGGGCTGTGTTTGTTGAGGACCCCCAGTTGCAAGTTGACCACCAACTTCCTACTAAGGGGTGCGTGTGTGTGTGTGTGTGTTTTGTCGTGGCCCCAGTTGCAAGCCGCCAATCGACTCGCAATTAGGGGGGCTGTGTTTGTTGACGACCCCTAGTTGCAAGTTAACAATCAACTTGCAACTAGGGGGTGCGTGTGTGTGTGCTTTGTTGTGGCACCCAGTTGCAAGCCGACCATCAACTTGCAACTAGGGGGTGCGTGTGTAATAGCCCCAAAATTGGGTTATCAATTTTTGAGCTGTTATTCTCTCCTGGCACTCATTTTCAACATTTTCTCCTGAGTTTGCTGGATGACTTTGAGAAATTTTGTCAGTTTCAACCTTTCAAAATCTTGCTCATATCTTTTTTCAGTGGGCAAGACCTCATTTGCATCATCCCAAACCCTCTCAAACCCTAATTCCAAAATTTTGGAATTTGGATGTGCCCATTGTGATTACAAAGGAGCTATCATTTCCTTTTATCTGTTGACCCTCCCAAATTGTTCCTAGAGATCCTCCTAACTTTTTGAACCTTGGGTATGCAAAAATATTGCTAAGTCCAATGCAATATTTTTGAATTATGATTTATTCCTTTTCTTGCCTTTCCGAGGAATAAAATCCAAAGGCATAGCTAGTCATCTCCTAAAATTCATGAGAATTGGTGGAGTTGATATTTATGCCTAATCCAAGCTCTGGCAAGTATATTGGCCATAATTAAATAAGGAAAATTGTCTTTTCCTATTTAATGCCAATATTGCATTTCTGCCATTTTCCAAAGGAACTACTGTTTTTATAGCAGGGAAAATTCCCACATAAATTGTGGAGCTTGTACTTGCTATATATCAACTAGTTCCATCCTAATCTCATGTTCCTCAGTTCAAAAATTTGGCACATGATCCAATGCAAGTTTCTGCCTTCTCTGAAATTTTGCAAAGGAAGTGATTTATTCCTAATTTCAATTGAGCTATAGTTTGGCAGGGTGATTAATAATGACAAATCACCTCTGGATACCAAAAATCAGCTCAATCCATCTATCCAATCTTCCTTGGCAATTTTTCATGTTTCTGTTCAGATTTTCTTGTTTGTGAAGGAAGTACCCTCATGGATGATTGAAATGAGCTGAAACTTTTCCATCAGTATCCAATGATCATATTATCACACTTCTCCAAGATTCATCTCATTCCACTAAACTATGTGAGCACAGGAGCAATTCTTTGTTTCAGTCCACATTTTCAGTTTGTGAAGCAAGTGTATTTTATCTTGCTCCACTATGGCTGATAATTTTCCCACGCCTTCTCCTACTCATATAACCTATCTCCACAAGATTTGGGATCATTTAATCTATCCAATTTCTCTAAGGATTTTTCTGAAGTTTTTGGACAGAAATGATAGCTGTGAAGGAAGTACCATTTTGGTAAGTCCATTTGGTATGAACTTTTTACAGCATCATGGTATGTCCAAATCATCAGGATTTGCCAAGTTTTGGCCTAGTCCATCACTCCTAGTGAGTGCTTCATCATGATTTACTTTCTGGGTCAGCTTTGGTGGTTGTACAGCAACTATGGTAAATAGTAGTCCATTTTACCTCAAAACTCCCAGGACTGTAGTCCTTTCTACCCTAAGCCTCCCAGACATCAATTTTATCTTTTACCATCTCTGGTTTACTCTCTAGAGTGTGGTAAAGTTTGCAGCAGTAAATTTGGGGAGCTTGTTTTACTCTGCTCAATTTGTCTCTACCCCTCTCTTTACCATGGTAATACTCCATGCTGGAAGGACTATGCGGTAGACATAAAATTACAGCCGTAAAAACCTCAAAGCGCGCCATGCCAGTGGTGAATACGAGGGCATCCAGCCAAAACGGTAGTCTAGCCACTGTTGTCGTCGGCATCGCTGCCCCGACCGTCTCTAGCCTCGCCATTAATGTCCAGCAGCTCCCCCTCGATGTCGTCTTCCCTCTGGACCTCTGGCCCCCTTCGCTTTCTTCTTCGGCGAGCCGTATCAACGACCGGAATAGTGAGCTCCTGTGAATCGTCGTCTTCCTCGCCGGTGTCCGCTTCCTCCACTTGTCTCCGTGACTCCCTGGCGCTCGTCCACACCCTCCTCGTCGCCTTCTCGCTGCTTCCCATGATCTTTGGCCGCGCCTATCGACACTGCACCCCTCGCCGGTGCACGGACACGTCGCCCGCCGCGTGCCACCTCCTCCCCTCTTTGCCCCGGCTATAAATAGCCCACCCTCGAGCCTCTGGAGATCATCAGCAGCTTCCCCATCCTCCTCTACGCCTCCCCAACCCCTCCTCTCGTCCCCGGAGCCTCGCTCTGACCCCATCGCCGCCATGGCCGCCGCCTCGGGCTTCACTCGATTCCGGCGATGCCGCTCCCCTCTCGCCGTTCCTCCACCATCGTTGCAACCCACAGAGCCCAGAGAGTCTCCCCGTGGCCTCGGCCCCTCCTCTCCTCCACCATAGCCTCCATCTCGCCGGCGACCGAACCCCCTCTCCGCCGCGGGCCTTGCAGCCCCTTCCCTGCTGCTCCTCGAAGGCAGTAGCTACCACCACTAGATGCGCTTCTTCATGCCGAGAAGATCGGTAGGTCGCCCGTCCGCTGCCATGGACAGACGCGCCGGCGAGCGCTGTCGGGGCGGGCGTCTCTCCTCGGCCAGGCGCGCGTCGAGCGGGAGGAGGAAGAAACCAGGCCAGGCAGGCCCCTCCACGCGCGGACCCACCTGTCGGTGACCAACGGGCCTGGCCCAATGCCAGCGTGGATAAGTGGCGGCGCCCCCGCCACGCCGCCGCTTTCCCCGCGCGAAAGCGCATTTCTGGAAAATACGTTTTCAATCTGAGAAAGCGCATTCTTCCCCGCCTTTGGCCGGGAATACGTTTCCCTCTCTGGAAGACGTATTTTCAGAAAAGACACGTTCTGTTTAAGCTACCAGGGACCTGTTTGTAGAAATAATTTTACAGACTAGTCCCTCAGCTTTAAACGGCCATATCTTTTTACCCGTAACTCCGAATCAGGTGAATCCAAAGCCCACGTCTTCGTTTCGTCGAGCCCGTTCCGTTGATGTCATTTTCATAATATTTTCACACAGTGAAAATGACCATTTTGCCCTTGCCCATAAACAGCCCCCTCCGTGAGAGAACTGTTTCCGGCAAATCTTTCCGCGATCGTTTCCCACTTCTTCCCGGAATATTTGTCGACCCCCAGGCAAGCCAACCTCTTATCATGAGCCCCGAACTTGCATGTTAACTTTGCTTGCACCTTGTGTGTGTGTGTAGTTGCAGTTGTTTCATATCGTTTTCATCTGCAGTTATTCCTAATGTTGTCTTGCATGATTGTGTTTTCATGATATCTTTTGCCATGCGAATTAGAATGTTATTATTAATAATGCCATGTCACTACTCTACTTTATTTACATGTCATCGTTATAGAATGACATGAGAATTGTAATGCACCGTTGATATGCTATTGTCATGTTCTTTATGTTATAGTTGTGCACTTGAGGAGTTCGATATTTTGCCATGCATTTGTATGCTGCATGCTCATTGTTGCATCCATGTTAAATATGCTCGTGATGATGGAGAAGTAAATAAAATGACTTAATAATAACAAACCTCCTCCGTCATCGATGGGATCGAGTCATAGTGCCGCCAAACCAAACTTTTTCAGTGCAGCCACATTTGCCTTTGTGGGAAGGCCTTAATGCGAGCTATTGTCGTGACCTCTCGTCGGTGCCTCCTACTAGGGAAGGTTATGGGCATGCTTACCCTGATTAGGTAGGTAGACATAACCTTGTGTGCTCATTGATGAGATTATGGTACCGAGTCCCCGAGTGGGAGTGTTTTGACCACGACGGTGGTCGGGGTCTCTTTGGTTGACACGGGGCCACCCAGGACCAGCCCGTTGGGGATTGGGTCGGAGTGGCCGGGAGAGTGTCATGGTAGTAGATCGGTTTCGTCGGAATGTCGTTGGTCCAACCGAATGGGATGACGAGGCCATGGGTTCCGTGGTGTGGGTACAGTGTGCTAACTCTGCAGAGTGTATAAAGTCTATCGATAGCAACAGTTCGTAGTAGGTCCCACTATTAGGTCTTGGTCGAAATGGAGGATAAACTGAAATAATTAAGTTGGTAAATAAATATGTGATAACAAAAATATGGTGACTTAGACTATGAGATAGTCGTGAGGAGTCACGACGATATTTTTATATGATCACGAGACGAGGTCTCGGTGAGTGTTGGAGACCAAGTGTTGGTCATGGTTGTGATCGTCGGAAAGATCACTGTTCGGTTGCGAGGAAACCTGTTGATAAGAGAGTCTGAGGGACTCGGTGTACAAGTTTGGTTACATTGCATTAGTAATATATCATTGTTTGCATTTGAAGAACCCTGATAGAACAGAAGATGATTGCATAAAGTTAATATGCTATGTCTGCACTAGATATTATTTGTAGATTATTTGCAGCATAGTTTCATGATGCCATGTCATGCTTTGATTTATATGTTAAAGTATACCATGATTGAGATGATATGCTATGTTTTGCCTTTGCCATGTTAGAAGCATGATTTGATATGCCATGTCAGTGCCATGTTAGTAGATGTTATGATTTTGTTCATGCTTAGTTGATTTTTATCATGCCATGTTTTGTAATGGATAGGAGGTAGGCTGTTGCATGCGCTCGGTTCTCGCTTTGTCATCTGCTTGTTTCGATGCTATGCATTTGCTTGTCTTGCAAGTGCATTCAATGTACTGACCTGGCATGTCATGCCAGTTTTGTAGGTCATACCTGTATTGTTCGCTTGATCCATCGTGCTAGGCCATAACCTTGCCAGTCCTGTGAGTTGTGGAGCCCAGCCAGAGTTGTTATGCTGCCAAACCAAGACTTCTGTCGCCATTCAATCAGACTCCCGTTGTCATTTAATAGCCTTAGGGCTATGCCAGATAATTGTATTCATCAATGATGTAATCTCATATACATGTATTTGATGAATATTCTTGTACCTGGAATGATGTATTATGGACCCGTCGTGCGTGAGGTGTTATCCTGGGCTGACGTGCGAAGGCCCCCTCCTCCATGCGGATTGGGCTGCCACAGGGCATGGTATCAAAGCAGCCATGCTGGCATAGGTTATCCTAGCATTAGATCACCGCTGTCATTAAACCGTAATTACCCTAAGAGAATCGACTCATCTGTGGCATCCGGCATGGCCACTGTTAGTCCACAGGTGGCGCAGTCGAGACCGACACGTCCTCGCCCTGCTGTCCCCACCTAGTTATCCATGGAGCAAGTAGCAGCCACATCCTATCTGGTCGGCCACACTGCTTGCCCTTCGCCATTAAGGAAAGGGGCCACACCATGCGGGCATGTCCCGCATAGCTGCCTATAAAAGCCCCCTTTCCGCTAGCCGTATCGCTCACTCCTCATTCAGCCATGTCCCTGCAGAGAAGCCTACCTAGTAACACTCCCGTCATGGCTAGCACCCTCAAAACTACTAAGTTCCACATCCGCACCAGCGCTATCAACCATGCTAGATTTCCACCCCTTCTTGCTGAGATGCTCACCCAAGCCTTTGGCTATGATGCTAGCCCCGACTACCTGGTGTTCCAGTCAACACCCATTCCTCACCTTCATCACTATGATGCAAGGGTGCACATCAGCCCTGGTCCCGCAGCAGATGGCCAGTCGTTGGTTTTTTAGGGTAGAGCCATGCCTACCACTGATTTGGCCATCTAGGCCGCTGCTGTGGAGGCGATCCTATACATCTGAACCAAGATTCCGTAAGTGGAAGATCGAAGGGACTTCTGTTTCTTCCCCATTGTTACAGCGTCAGGAATTCAACCACCCCCTCTATCCAAGGGAATGACCCCGCAATCGCTCACCTGGTGGAGTATATCACTGCCCAGGGAATGATGATTTCAAGGATGCTTGCCGAATTTAGAACCTTGGACAATGATGCGGTGCGAGTTGTCAAGGAAGCTTACCGTGAGGCTCGTAAGTTCGCATCTCAAGTGGCTCACCCAACACTATCCGAGCCAGTGCTACCCTCTCAGCCGGTGTTGTGGCCTCGGTGAAACATCATCACTCCCGACAAGACTCTTTTCCGGATCCACCAACAGCATATGCTTGGATCAATTTCAGCCACACCCCCGGTAGCCGAACCCCAACCAATAGTGATCTGGGTGATGAAGATGGAGATTGGCTCAGTCTTCGTCCTCCCGGAGAGCCCCAGCAAAGAAAGCCCTCAGCTTGATCTCAGCCGCACAACCAGCTGTTTTTGGTAGTAGGTCAGTCTGTCAGTTCATTCCCGATATGAGGATAGAACCTTGTATCCCGGAGTGAGTAGTTTCGTTTAGCATGTAGAGCGCTCATGCTTGGTTGTATGCTTGCACTGTTGTAACTCGTACGATGTGTTTATGCTTGCTTTCTTGCTTTCGGATTGTTGTGAAGGTTTGTTTCTCTGTCGAACAGAGCTGTTGACAGGGTTGGCAATGTGAGTTAACAAGATTTTAATCAGTAGAGCACATACACTAAACACAACATTGACTCGTCCCGAGTCTTCAATAAAATGCGCGCTGGTTTAGGTATATATATACCAGGATTATATACATACCTACTAGCATTAAAACGCTTTAGAATGATTTGTCTGCAGTGCTTTTCGTTGTATGATTTTTATCTCTGTCTGTTTGTTAGTGTAGATTACGGCATAACACATGCATACCCGGTTCACCCACGAGTAGCTTCGGGCAGTGCTCGGGGGATGCAAAGTCACATATCCCTATCTATCTGTGCATACCCCGTGTGTTGGATTTTCAAATCCAGAACCCCGCAGAGGCATTTCCGCCTGGAAATTCCTCGTCTCTAATTCTTTCTTCCGATTTCATTTCTGGGGGAAACACTACCCACCTTATTTCATTCGAACCAGTGCAACTACCCCGATACAGATTTCAACTCCGATTCTACCTCGACACCTACATTTCGTGGAGCTATCTGTGAAATTTTTCCGTACTCCGTGTGATTCTTGAGCTGGCGCAGCCACCTCACCTGCATCTGGACCCCACCACCACCACCGTCACTGCTTTGCGTGGCACAGGTAGATCGCCACCACCGCTCCACCGCAGCACGCGATTACTCCACCGGCGCAAAGCGACGGAGAATCAATCATGGCGGAGGACCACCCAGTGCGCCATCTTCTCCCACGTCTCCAGCCACCGCACCCAGCCGCGTGTTGTTCCGAGCTCGCTCATTCCTGATGAGAATAAGCAGGAGGAGTGACGAGACGATCAGCGTACCCAGCAGCGCTGCGAGGAACAACCGCAGCGCCACCAGGAACACCTCCTCGCCGAAGGAGCTCGGCTCGATCTCGCCCAAACCGAAGAGGTAGTAGAGCCGCATTGTGTTTGTGCGTTGGAGGAGAGCCTCCCTACCGTTTTTATAGCCCAACGCCGGTGTACGGTGAGCGAGGTCCAGGAGAACCGCTCGTCGCCCGATCACCGGCGTCCCGGAGGCGAATCCGCGAGCAGTGCCAACAAGGTGCTAGCTCGCGACATGAGTGCTCGATGCACCGGTGCCGTGCACGCCGCGCACTACGACACTAGGGTCCTCATCGCCCTAGAAGCTAGATGCGCGATGCGCTAAGCCGCACGCGGAGAAGCGACGAAGAAGATGTAGCAAGCCGGAGGTAGAAGAAGGAGGCTGGCAGTGGGCCCTGGACCCACGTGTCAGCAGGTGAAACCTCTGTTCATTTGGTGCATCTAGCATTTTTTGGGAGTTTGATCTCGAATGCCCCTAGCAGTGGATACATCCAGGTTTGCCATATCCCTCCCTGCGTGTACCAATTATCGGTGCCCCTATCTCATTTGAATTTGACCAAGGGGTTAAAAAATAACCCAGAGGTTATTCTTTCATTTGTGCTGTAAGCCTAGCAATCTTGAGGACGAGATTCTTTTTAAGGGGGGAAGAGTTGTAACAGCCCCAAAATCGGGTTATAAATTTTTGTGCTGTTATTCTCTCCTAGCACTCATTTTCAAAATTTTCTCTTGAGTTTGCTAGATGACTCTGAGAAATTTTGTCATTTTCAACCTTTCAAAATCTCGCTCATGTCTTTTTTCAGTGGCCAAGACCTCATTTGCATCATCCCAAACCCTCTCAAACCCTAATTCCAAATTTTTGGAATTTGGATGTGCCCTTTGTGATTACAAAGGAGCTATCATTTCCTTTGATCTGTTGACCCTCCCAAATTGTTCCCAGAGATCCTCCTAACTTTCTGAACCTTGGGTATGCAACAATATTGCTAAGTCCAATGCAATATTTTTAAATTATGATTTATTCCTTTTCTTGCCTTTCCGAGGAATAAAATCCAAAGGCATAGCTGGTCATCTCCTAAAATTCATGAGAATTGGTGGAGTTGATATTTATGCCTAATCCAAGCTCTGGCAAGAATTGGTGGAGTTGATATTTTCCCAGGCCTTCTCCTACTCATATAACGTATCTCCACAAGGTTTGGGCTCATTTCATCTATCCAATTTCCCTGAGGATTTTTCTGAAGTGTTTGGACAGAAATGATAGCTGTGAAGGAAGTACCATTTTGGTATGTCCATTTGGTATGAACTTTTTACAGCATCATGCTATGTACAAATCATCAGGCTTTGCCATGTTTTGGCCTAATCTATCACTCCTAATGAGTGCTTCATCATGATTTAGTTTCTGGGTCAGTTTTGGTGGTTGTACAACAACTATGGTAAATAGTTGTCAATTTTACATCAAAACTCCCAGGACCGTAGTCCTTTCTACCCTAAGCCTCGCAGACATCAAGTTTATCTTTTACCCTCTCTAGTTTACTCTCTAGAGTGTGGTAAAGTTTGCAGCAGTAAATTTGGGGAGCTTGTTTTACTCAGCTCACTTTGTCTCTACCCCTCTCTTTACCATGGTAATACTCCACGCTGGAAGGACTACACCGTAGACATAAACTTACAGCCGTAAAAACCTCAAAGCGCGCCATGCCAGTGGTGACTACAAGGCCAGCCAGCCAAAGAGGTGGTCTAGCCACTGTTGTCGTCGGCATCGCTGCCCCGACCGTCTCTAGCCTCGCCATTAATGTCCAGCAGCTCCCCCTCGACGACGTCTTCCCTCTGGACCTCTGGCCCCCTTCATTTTCCTCTCCGGCAAGCCGTGCCAACGACCAGAATAGTGCGCTCCTGTGCATTGTCGTCTTCCTCGTCGGTGTCCGCTTCTTCCTCTTGTCCTCGAGCCTTGCTCGTCTCCGTGACTCTCTGGCGCTCGTCCGCACCCTCCTCGTCGCCTTGCTTCCCATGATCTTTGGCCGCGCCTATCGACACTACGCCCATCGCCGGCGCACGGACACGTCGCCCGCCGCGTGCCACCTCCTCCCCTCTTTGCCCCCGCTATAAATAGCCCGCCCTCGAGCCTCTAGAGATCATCAGCAGCTTCCCCATCCTCCTCTACACCTCCCCAACCCCTCCTCTCGTCCCCGGAGTCACTCTCTGACCCCATCGCCGCCATGGCCGCCGCCTCGGGCTTCACTCGATTCCGGTGATGCCGCTCCCCTCTCGCCATTCCTCCACCACCGTTGCAACCACAGAGCCCAGCGAGTCTCCCCGTGGCCTCGGCCCCTCCTCTCCTCCACCGTAGCCTCCATCTCGCGGGCGACCAAACCCCCTCTCCGCCGCGGGCCTTGCAACCCCTTCCCTGCTGCTCCTTGGAGGCAGTAGCTACCACCACTAGATGCGCCTCTTCATGTTGAGAAGATCGGTAGGTCGCTCGTCCGCTGTTGTGGCCGGACGCGCCGGCGAGCGCCGTCGGGGCGGGCGCCTCTCCTCGGCCAGGCACACGTCGAGCGGGAGGAGGAAGAAACCAGGCCAGGCGGGCCCCTCCGCGCGCGGCCCCACCTATCGGCGACCGACGGGCCTGGCCCATTGCCAGCGTGGATAAGTGGCGGCGCCCCCACCACGACGCCGCTTTCCCCTCGCGAAAGCGCATTTCTGGAAAATGTGTTTTCAATCTCAGAAAGCGCATTCTTCCTCGCCTTCGCCTGGGAATACGTTTCCCTCTCTGGAAGACGTATTTTTAGAAAAGACACGTTCTATTTAAGCTACCAGGGACCTGTTTGTACAAATAATTTTACACACTAGTCCCTGAGCTTTAAACGTCCGTATCTTTTTACCCGTAATTCCGAATCAGGTGAATCCAAAGCCCACGTCTTCGTTTCGTCATGCCTGTTCTGTTGATGTCATTTTCATAATATTTTCACACAGTGAAAATGACCATTTTGCCCTTTCCCGTAAACAGCCCCCTCCGTGAGAGAACTGTTTCTGGCAAATCTTTCCGCGATCGTTTCCCACTTCTTCCCGGAGTATTTGTCGACCCCCAAGCAAGCCAACCTCTTATCATGAGGCCCGAACTTGCATGCTGACTTTGCTTGCACCTTGTGTGTATGTGTAGTTGCAGTTGTTTCATATCGTTTTCATCTGCAGTTATTCTGTTATGCTGTCTTGCATGCTTGTGTTATCATGATATCTTTTGCCATGCTATTTAGAATGTTATTATTAATAATGCCATGTCACTACTCTAATTTATTTACATGTCATCATTATAGAATGATAAGAGGATTGTAATGCACCGTTGATATGCTATTGTCATGTTCTTTATGTTATAGTTGTGCACTTGAGGAGTTCGATATTGCCGTGCTTTTGTATGCTGCATGCTCATTGTTGCATCCATGTTATATATGCTCACGATGATGGAGAAGGAAATAAAATGACTTAACAATAACAAACCTCCTCCGTCATCGATGGGATCGAGTCATAGTGCCGCCAAACCGAACTTTTTCAGTGCAGCCACATTTGCCTTTGTGGGAAGGCCTTAATGCGAGCTATTGTCGTGACCTCTCGTCGGTGCCTCCAACTAGGGAAGGTTATGGGCGTGCTTACCCAGATCAGGTAGGTAGACATTACCTTGTGTGCTCGTTGATGAGATTATGGTACCGAGTCCCCGAGTGGGAGTGTCCCCGAGTGGGAGTGTTTTGACCACGACAATGGTCGGGGTGTCTTTGGTAGACATGGGGCCACCCAGGACCAGCCCGTTGGAGATTGGATCGGAGTGGCCGGGAGAGTGTCATGGCAGTAGATCGGTTTTGCCGGAATGCCGTTGGTCCACCTGAATGGGATGACGAGGCCATGGGTTCTGTGGTGTGGGTACAGTGTGCTACCTCTGCAGAGTGTATAAAGTCTATCGATAGAAACAGTTCATAGTAGGTCCCACTATCAGGTCTTGGTCGAAATGGAGGATAAACCGAAATAATTAAGTTGGTAAATAAATATGTGATAACAAAAACATGGTGACTTGGACTATGACATAGTCGTGAGGAGTCACGATGATATTTTGATATGATCACGAGACGAGGTCTCGGTGAGTGTTGGAGACCAAGTGTTGGTCATGGTTGTGATCGCCGGAAAGATCACTGTCCGGTTGCGAGGCAACCCGTTGATAAGAGAGTCCGAGGGACTCAGTGTACAAGTTTGGTTACATTGCATGAGTAATATATCATTATTTGCATTTAAAGAACTCTGATAGAACAAAAGATGATTGCATAAAGTTAATATGCTATGTCTGCAGTGGATATTATTTGTAGTTTATTTCTAGCATAGTTGCATGATGCCATGTCATGCTTTGATTTATATGTTAAAGTATACCATGATTGAGATGATATTCTATGTTTTGCCTTTGCCATGTTAGAAGCATGATTTGATATGCCATGTCAGTGCCATGTTAGTAGATGCTATGATTTTGTTCATGCTTAGTTGGTTTTTATCATGCCATGTTTAGTAATGGATATGAGGTAGGCTGTTGCATGCGCCCGGTTCTCGCTTTGTCTTCTGCTTGTTTGGTTGCTATGCATTTGGTTGTCTTGCAAGTACATTCAATGTACTGACCTGGCGTGTCATGCTAGTTTTGTAGGTCATACCCGTATTGTTCGCTTGATACGTCGTGCTAGGACGTAACCTTGCCAGTCCTGTGAGTTGTGGAGCCCAGCCAGAGTTGTTATGCTGCCAAACCAAGACTTCCGCCGCCATTCAATCAGACTTCCGCTGTCATTTAATGGTCTTAGGGCTATGCCAGATAATTGTATTCATCAATGATGTAATCTCATATACATGTATTTGATGAATATTCTTGTACCTGGAATGTTGTATTATGGACCTGTCGTGCGTTAGGTGTTATCCTGGGCTGACGTGCGAAGGCCCCCTGCTCCATGCGGATCGGGGTGCCACAATGTGCGTGTGTGTGTGTGTGTTTTTTCATGGCCCCCAGTTGCAAGCCGCCGATCGACTTGCAACTCAGCATGTGTGTGTGTGTGTTTGTCGAGAGTGCTCAATTGCATGTCGATAACCGACTCGCAAATTGGGGAGGTGTGTGTGTGTGTTTCTTTTTGTGAAGCGTCCTCAGGTGTGTGTCTTTTTATATTGTTCACCACGTTATGAAAAATATGTTCTCCATATTTTTGAAAAATGTTCACGTATATAAAAAGTTCACCATGTAATTAAAAATATTCATCATATTTTATAAAAATGTTCAGCTGGTTCTGAATGCCAAACATGACCATATGTCAATCAGTCAACATGAAGCTACAATCTAACCAGCCCAATATGTGTTGATACTCTGAAAACAAGACGCGGCAACCCTGCAACGCCGTGCAATGGACCTACCTACAAATCCATGCACCATACTACCTACTTAATTAATATGGAAGCACGCCCGTACGTATACACTGCCACTTAAGCATGCGCTTGACAATGGTACTAAACTAAATGTAGCTTTATAGGTTTGTGGGTGACTTGGACAAGCAGACGATGCAACATATGTGCGCGGACCCTGTGCTGGTCTACCTACGTGGCCACTGGTTGAGATAGACAACCTCAAAAAACGAAACAAACAAAAAAGAAAACAAGTATTTGAACCACAAAACAGATGATGAAGTCAACTTAGATGTGCTATAGTTACATCACATCTAGATGTGTCTTAGCCACACCCTTTTTTTAACGGAAGTAAAGGCTGGCTTTGTTTGCTTCCGTGTAGTAGATACGTGATCCATCTTATTATAATCATATAAGTTTCCTTATTTGTGAACCATCTGATTTATACATGTCATTAGCGACGACTCTTTTGCGTAACTTTTTCTATCCTTAAATCTCAACACGTATGATATAAGGAAACATGCATCTGCACTTTATTCCTACAAATCACGACCATCCTTTTTAACTCTTTATCTATTGTTACATCTAAACCGTTCGTTTTCTATCGTTTTAATAATATAATAGATCTTCTCCAACTAGTTAGTCTTAAGAGAGGCTGCAAAGGTGTCCGGTTTCTATTTGTGTGTTTATTGTTTCATCAGCAGTCCTCTATTATCGTAATCACACTTAATATCTTTGGAACAGGGATGCTCAGCTCTATTTTAGTGGAACTGCACAAAATGATCGGAATGTTGCATGCTCCAGACAGCTACCTTTTTTCCCAAAATGCCTTGTTGATTTAGACAGAGCTGGGGGGACGTTGTTGCCAATGAAAGCATGGATCAATTTTAATTTTAAACCTTCTCACAACTTTGTCTTCAGTTGTGATGTAAATATTAGCTCTGATCTGCTAATCATTGAGATGCATTAGCAAGGAAGTTAGTTTTTTATTGTTTTCGAAAGAGCATCGATGGCAAGACACACGAAACAAAAGCTGAAAGCTTAGAGCATTGTACAATTTCATGTCACTGGAAATTATTTGTATAGTACGTCAATTATGTAAACAAAATGCTGGAAGCTTGATAGCATTGCCAGCATCCGGGTCCATGTGCCATGCACACAATTATACACCTCCGTTCCTAAATATTTATCTTTTTACAAATTTCAAATGGGCATATTTTAGAGTGTAGATTCACTCATTTTGCTTCGTATGTAGTCACTCATTGAAATCTTTAGAAAGACAAATACTCTAGAGTATATTTAAGAACCGAGGGACTAGTGCACAACCGCATGGGAGACTCAGCCTGGTCGTTGCGCCGCATTAATAGTGAGTAATGAGCAGTCAAATCATAAGCCCCACCTTTCCCACTGTAAGTTGTTCGGAAGAAGCAACCATCAATACGCTCTTATTTGAATCCGCTCATACTACTCCATCCATCACTGTTTATAGAGCACGCTTCGAAAAAAAATCTCTGGGACCAAGGTGACTAGCGATCGGCCTGAAAAATAGCATTGGTAGTTATAGTACGATTTCTATTACTAGAGGAAATAATGTGTACACACATGCATGTAGTGCTTCCACCGCAGGTACACACATGCATGCACTTACTCCACTCCGTAGTACATCGAGAGAAAATTGTGGACTTGATTGCGGTTACCATGCCCTAATTAATTGAGCATTAAACTAAACGCGTCTGAAGTCTCTCTGGTGGTGCAAATGCATTGAGAGAAATGCATCAGAATGAAGCGCGCCATGTAAATTGTGACGGAGGGAGGAGTAGTATGAAGGTGCAAAACCAACTACGCATATGGCCAGTCGGTCAACGCACCTCCTCTTGGCATATCACAGACATGTGGGACCGGAGCGTGAGCAAACCGATCTCAATTGACGGCAAAATGGCCAACCCACCATTCCTTGAGAGAGACGAGGAGCGAGAACACACAGATGGGCTAGCACTGAGGCCAATATATATTCGAGCATGGTTGATCGATATCATCATTACATGTTCAATATTTTTGAATACTATACTATTGGGCTACCGTTTTCCGCCCTTCTCCCGAATAAATGTGTACTTTATCAAAGATTAAAATAAAATAAGAGTACAAACGCTCCAGCATGCGGTTCTAGTAGTAGTACTACTCGTACTACTAAACCTTGCGCTTGGCTCTTCACCTCTTCGTGAAGTTGAACAATGATGGTACTCCACATGTTGGGTACTACAGTGTATGCCTCTGGCAACCTGACACCGAATGAACTGATGCATGTCCACCGCCTGGGCGAGGGTAGGTTGCATTAGTCAAAAGGCGTATGCGAGATTCACCTTGTCCTGCAAGCTTCTCCTTGTTCTGCGAGTTGACAGGACACACCAAAAAGTAGTGCTAGTCCATACTCCCTCCTTTCCGGTTAATATGGCTGGCCACATTGAAAGGATGAGAGGTGTTTCATCAAGCCAGCTCCTGGCCACATTGAAAGTGCAGCAAGCACGGTTCGCACAAAGATGCGCCGCAAGGTTTGCTGACCTGTTTACATGCTGAATAACAAAAAAGAGGAAATATTACCGAGCGCTCCTATTTGTAACAGGATATGAGCCAGAATTAAGCGAGAATTATGGCAAGTGTCCCATGCAATCAACTTCCATTACCACATGCGAGAACCCTCGAAGAGAACCAAATGTGTTGAAGATTGCTTTATCACATTTTGAAAATATAATAAGAGTGCAGACGCTCCTCCATCCGGTTCCTAGTAGTATAGTACAAAGCTCTATAGTAGTAGTACTAGTACTAGTAAATTTGCGCTTGGCTATTCGCCTCTTCGGGAAGTCAAACAATAATAGTACTAGTATAGTGTATGCTTATGGCAATCTAACACCGAATTATCTATTGCACATCCACCGCCTGAGTGAGGGACAGCTTGCATTAGTCAAAAGTTTCTCCTTGTCCTGTGAGCCACCGTGCGAAAGCTTCTCCCGTCCTGCAAGCTTCTCCTCATTCGGCAAGTTGACGGGACACAACAATGTAATGCTAGTCCATACTGCCTCCTTTCCGGTTAATATGGCTCAATTTCAAACGAGATAAATACACTATCTGTCACTGTATATTTGTAAAAATATGGTCAATGGACTTCATAATACGCTCATTGCGCTCAATATATACATTTTCCGGTGTTTATACGGTCACTAGCTCACCCTAGCTGAGTATGGGTGTGCATGCACATGTAGGTTGAGCACTTGAGCATGACCGTGTGTGTTCCGTCATGTGCTCGGACATGCATGCATTAGGGCGTCGCGTGCGTTTTTGCATCCATGTGTACGTGTCACTATTGCATGCATGCACGAGGTTGTAGTCCCTCACATTCACATGTTCATAAGTCAATGCTTTGTCAAAACGTTGCATGCAAGGTTTAATCATTCGTTGTTCACGCATGCATTTCCGATATTAATATGTTGGTAAAGACAATTTCTTGAGGAAAATGAGCCCATGAATTGAGTAAAAATGGGTCCAATAAGCCAGGATGGAGGGAGTACCAATAGTGAGTCGGTCCGACCGAGTTTTCTGATCTGGTCCCACCGAGTTTAGTAAATTGTGTGTAACGGTTAGATTTTGCGTGGAGGCTATATATACCGCTCCACCTTTCCTTCATTAGTAAGTAGAGCCATCAGAACGTTCCTACGCTTCAGCATTCATTTTCTGAGAGACAACAACCTACTCATGTGTTGAGACCAAGATATTCCATTCCAACCATTTGAATCTTGATCTCTAGCCTTCCCCAAGTTGCTTTCCACTCAAATCATCTTTCCACCGAATCCAAATCTGTGAGAGAGAGTCGAGTGTTGGGGAGACTATCATTTGAAGCACAAGATCAAGGAGTTCATCATCAACACACCATCTATTACCTTTTGGAGAGTGGTGTCTCCTAGATTGGTTAGGTGTCACTTGGGAGCCTCCGTCAAGATTGTGGAGTTGAACCAAAGAGTTTGTACGGGCAAGGAGATCACCTACTTCGTGAAGATCTACCCTAGTGAGGCAAGTCCTTCGTGGGCGATGGCCATGGTGGGATAGACAAGGTTGCTTCTTCATGGACCCTTCATGGGTGGAGCCCTCCATGGACTCGCGCAACTGTTACCCTTCGTGGGTTGAAGTCTCCATCAACATGGATGTGCGATAGCACCACCTATCGGAACCACTCCAAAAATCTCCGTGTCTACATTGCGTTTGCTCCCTCCAAACTCCTCCCTTTACCTTCATGTGCAATGTTTTACATTCCGCTGCTATTCTCTTAGACTTGCATGTGTAGGTTGATTGCTTGACTTGTGCTAAGTTGATAAAATCTGCCAAGACTTAAAATTAGGAAAAGGCTAGATTTTTATTTGGTCAAGTAGTCTAATCACCCCCTCTAGACATACTTTCAATCCTACAAGTGGTATCATTGCTTTGGTCTCCATTTTCCCTGATTTCCAAAGCTTTTGGTGATCATAACCTTAGTTTCACAACCTAGGAGAGTATGGCGTCTAGCGAGGGAAATTACCATCGTAGAGGTCCTTACTTTGATGGTACAAATTTTGCTAGTTGGAAGCATCATATGAAAATGCATATTCTTGGACATAACCCCACTGTCGGTGTTCTCGGAATGGGGGTCCCCAGAATTGCCTACCTGCAGCCCACAACGTGGCTTTGCTAGCAGGCCTGTACGACCCATCTTCATCAACAAGGAATCAAGACCCTCATGAGGGGCCAAGCCTCGCGATGCGGACGACACAAGACCTCCTCAGGAGCGGCCTCATCGGGCCGGCTTGTGAGGGGTGGAGAGTTCAAGGTTGGGCAAACCTCATGAGGTTTCCGTGACGTAAGCCATGATGATCGAGACCAGGTGGGCGCCAGCGCGCGCATCGTCCTTGTTTCCTCTTTGGTGCTAAGGGGGCAAGCGCAGGAGCGGAGTACCGAGACACCAAGCAAAGGAATCCATATTGGTGCAACGAAACCAAGACTCGAAGGACGGCAAGGCGGAGGTCACCGTGGAGCCCAGGACAACATCACCACCAGAACCTTTGGCAGGCGAAGACCACCTTTTGTCAGGATAGCTTGTACTAGCTGTCCCCTTTCAAATTGGATGTTGTTGGCTCCCTTCCTGCTCAATATTTGGGGAGAGGACCAGGGCCTCTATAAATAGGACTAGCCACCACCATAGGCAAAGGGAGAGAAGGAGAGAGAGGATCCAAGATATTCCTCAGCCACAAGTGCACCAAGCACAAGAACACCTCAAACTGAGGAGGCCATTCTTCCCCTTGTATTGTTCATCCTTAGCCCAAGAGGCAATCCACCACCACCACACTGGAGTAGGGTATTACACCACACCGGTGGCCCGAACCAGTATAAATCTTGTGTCCTTTGTGTTGCGAGATCGTCAAGTTAGTTCGTGCGATCTAGGCTAAGTTAGTACGCGGATCGATAGGGGGGAGATCTTCGCATGCACCCCAGTGTTCGAACCTTAAGGGTTTTGCCGAAACCCATGATCTGACATTTGGCGCGCTAGGTAGGTGTGCGCCGGAGCTTCTTCCCTACCAGGCGATCCGCCGACGCTTGGCGGTTCCCATGTCCGATGACCCGAGGGCTGACGATGACCGATGGGCGGTGCCGCCCGCCCAGGAAGACCTCAACCCCGCGGCTCAGGCGTCTGGCGCCCCAACCACTACGGGGCGTGGGTAGCCCGGCCGCTCACCCTCTGCTCTTACCCCCCGACAGATGCGAGCTGCTGCAAGGGCCGCAAGCCACGCCGCAGCAAGGGCACCGCACACCAGGAGGGAGCAGGCGAACATGCGGTCCGAGCTCACAGTGGCTCGGGAGCTGTTGCGGTGCCGGCTGATGGAGAGTGGCCGGGATGGACTGCTGGAAAGCGTCGCCGAGCTCCTGGATGCGGTGGCCACGGGAGCATCGCCCTTCTGCTACCAGCTAACGCCCCAGGCAGCGGCAGGATCCCACGACGGGCCTCGCCGCGCCCGCGTACCCCCAAGTGCGCCCGGGGGCTTCGTCCACATCAGCACGGTCCATGGTGGAGGCCGCCCCCTCACATCCGAGCCACCTCGGGCGGGCGCGGGCATGAGCGTCTTCGCACACGGCCTCATCGGAGCACCGCCCCGCCATCCTCAGGACAGCGTGACGGGCCGAGCGACATGGAGCGTGGAGCACTTCAGCGAGGTCTTTGGGGTAGCGGCCGCGGAGGCCTACGTGCCCCGCATGATGGATCAGGAGTACATGCCGGAGGACGGCCCCGGCTCGTTCCTCTGGCCAGGATGGGAGGAGGAGGCGTTAGGAGCTGAAGCCTTCCAGGAGCCGCCAGAGAGCCCCGCCGGCCGCACCGTCGACGACAGATATAGGGTACCATTAATCCCTCAGGGGCAAGCTTATGCTAACCATGAGTCACACATGAACCAGGTCACGGTGCCAAACGATGGTTCTGGCAAGGCAATGCCCGCCCCAATAGGAGAGACCCATCTGGGGGTTGCGTGGAAGGGACCAGGAGCAAGGCCCCTCCCCGTGTTGCACGGAGCAAGGCCACACCTGGAGGTAGGCCATCTGCCGGAGTGGCGACGGTGACCTTTCCCCCGGCAGAGGACCCGTGGTCACCGAGGGTGCCGCTGGCGTCCCCTCTGCCCTCGTTGGGCCATCCTGGTTTCCGGTCATCCCAGCGGTGGTACGGGGTGGCATAAGGCGGGGCCCTCATCAGGCGATACGAAGTAAGGCTCACGCCTGTAAAGATCGCCACCCGTGACACTCTCATGTAATAATGAGTGGGGCTGTACACGCCCCAGAGCCTCAGGAGAGCCGCCCTTGGGCCTCGGGGGCTCCCTCCCACGCCCAGTGGCAGCACTTAGCTCCGCGCTAGTGAGAAGACGTTGAAGACTAGACTAGGTGCCGGACGCGGCCATTTGCTTTGGATATCTTTTCTATAACCCTGCCTTCTGGATTTGGATTTAAGTTGAAGTTGAATTTTATTTGATGCGCTGGGGGGATGCCTTTTCTCGTTTGAGCTATTTCTCACTGTCTAGTTCTTGCTTTATTTCGGAGTTCACGCCAGTCGCCCTCCCCCCCTCGCGGGTCCCCCCGCGAGCTGGGCTGGGCATGAAGCACACGAGCCACACACGCACCACGCCGTGGCTTGTGCTGGCTTATCATGCGGCCCCCTCGGGAGTGTCGACGAACTCCTCAGGAGCTCCTCAAAAACCCGCAATCTCTTGGGCCTGTTTCGGGCTCGTCCAAACTAAGGTAAACTGCAACAACAACCTTGCCCGGCATGCATAATCTCGTGAAGACGCGTACTCAATTTGACACAGAAGGATAAAAGCTACGATTGTTTACATGAGGGGCTCCCCCTCTCAAAATGCTCTTACAATCTTCCGGGGTGACGCCTAAGTTTTTACAGGGAAAACGGCAGGGGAACGAGGAATCAGCCAGATATGTCGCTCGCCGCGTCTCCCATATCATCTTCTGATGCACCACTGGCGTCGCTATCGCCATCGTTGGCGTCGCTCCACCTTCACCGGCGCCGGTGTCGCCGTCGTCAACCACGACGCCTTCGTCTGCCACAACCACTACCCCGTCATCATCAGAAGTGAAGGCCTTGACCAGCGCATCCACATTTTCTTCAACCCATCACGCCAGATCGCCCCGGATGGCTTCCGGTACAGGAGCAATGGCGGCGTCAAAATCGAAGTTGGGGTCGATGTTCTGGCGGTGGCTGAAGATGCGGGAGAACGCGTGCCCTAGCAAACTGCGACTCCTCTCCTCAACAAGTTGGTGAGCCCTCTCGGAACGGTTCTGCAGGCGCGTCACCACATCCCCAAAGAAGCGGAGGTGGCTAGCGTAGTCGTTTGCATGGGGATGAGGAGCATTCTCATCGCAGGTATGGCCCAGGGCGTTGTTGGCCCTATTCCTGAGGTCCTCGAGCATGGGGGCGTGCACACGCTCCAACGCCCGCCGCTCAAGCACTTCGTCCCTGCTCTGCCGTGCGACGGACTCGGCGTCGGCGACCCGCTGCCGAAGAGAGAGCAGCTCGGCGCGGGATGAAACCAGTTCAGCCTGCGCCAAGGCCAGGGCTGATGCGGTGGCCTCCTCACGCCGCTCCACCTCGACCAGCCGGTACTTGAGGGCAGCAGTCCTACTAGCGGCCCCAGCTTCCACGAGCTTTAGCTTCTGGTTGTGCCTGCTCTCGAGATCCACACGAGCCTCGGCCACACAGCGGTCGACCTCCTCCTGGGCCCTGACCTCGCGCGCACTGACGTCATCCTCCGCCCGAGCAACATAGCGCTCCCTCATCTCCAGCCGTTCGAGTTCAAGGCCATGCTCCACGGCTTCCAGTGCCAGCACCTCCTCGCGCTTCCGGAACTCTTCCTCCTCGGCGGGCGACCCCCTCAACGACGCGAGAGAAGCCCTACACGCCTCCACCTGCTGATCCAAGACAGCGCTCCAGGCTTGGAGCTCCCACGCACGTTTCTCCGTGGCCTTGCGACGGCGGTCGGCTTCCCGAGCCTCCTCCAGAGCTTGGGAGCAGGCCTCATAAGAGGCTGCAAGAGAAGCCCCGGCCTTCCTATTGTCCAGCTCGTGCTGGTGGCGCCCGAGGTTGATGGCCACCTTCAGCTTGTGCCACTCCTCCGCCAATCGAGGATCCTCGTCCTCGAGGCGCGCGTCGACACCCTCAAGTTCTTCACCGAGTCGGTTCATCGCGCCCATCACCTCCTGGAAGAGCTCATGACGAAAAACGCTCCTCCCGTGCTCGAACTCGAGCGCATGACTCATCTCCCCCTCCGCTACAGGGGCTGTGGGTGGCACCTAAGGCGGTACGTCCCCTCTCAGTAGGAGGATGGGGGCTAGCGCTGCCCCAGGCACTGGCTGGGTCTCGTGAGGGGCCCGAACTAAACGGAGCCCGCTGCTTGAAGAGGACCCTAGGATCAAAGCTAGCCAGCCGCCGGGTGTGCTCAGGGGAGGAGCCCTTGGCACGCTTGCCGCGCTCCGAGCCAGGCCGTGAAGGAAGGACGGCGAAGGCGCGAGCTCAAGATGCCCTGATGACGGGCCAACTCCCGCGGTGGACCCCACGCCATGGGCGGCGCACGAGACTGCGGCGCTCGAGCTTGGCGTGTGCAACGAGACGAGAGGGTGCTGCTTCTCAGCAGATTTTACGGCCTTGGCAGAAGGGGTCCTGATGGCACAATCGTCAGGAAGGAAAGCGGCACAGAGAAGGTCACCAAGATAAGGTACTTACTCGTCAACAGCGATATACTTCCTCCGTTTCAACGGCCCGAAGGTGACGCTACCGCAGCTTGGGGACCCCTTTCTCTTGCGGAGTTCTGTGAAGTCCACGCACAGCCGGCCGAAGCACTGGACATGGAGGCCGACACGAGGCGCGGTTGGAGAAGTGCTCGGAGGGGCAGCCTCAGAAGCGCCAGGCTGAGGAGAGCTAGCCGGCTCTACCTCGCAGTGACTTGCCGAGGCCTCAGGAGCCCCGGCCACGAGAGATGCGGGCTGCACCGCCCCTTCAACCGCCAACCCCGGGCAAGAGTCACGGGACCCCGAGGTCGATGCTTCGGGAGCCCTAGGCGGCATCAGCATCTCGGCACCTTCACTATCGGCCCCCAGCGGTGCACGCCCCCCTGCACCAACACTAGGGGCGAGCTCTGCATCAGCGTCGAGGAAAGGAACCACGACAATGGGGTTCTCACGGGGCCCCATGAGGCCAGCTGGGCGCAACCCCACTTGTCGAACCAGGGCATCTTCTCCGCGAAGGACATCTTGTTTGAGCAGCGATACAAAACACAACTCTTCCTCGGCAAGTTGTCTGGCAATGGGATGCCCGTCAGGACATCAAACGCCATTCACCGCGCCTCATGGGGGACCTTAGACTCCCGAAGTCTCATGTGGTCCTGGCTGCTGAGCAAGGCCCACATCGACTGGGAGTGGCGCTGAAGTGGAGCAATTCGGCGCCGGACGAACTCCCTCACCACCATAGACGCAGTCACGCCAAGGTCTTTGAGCCATCTCAACCTCAGCCAGACGGGGACAAGGCGTGGATCGGCGAGCCTCCGGTGGCACCAACCGGAGTTAGGAATGGCGGGATCAGATGGATAATAGAGCAGGGGGCTGAGCACTCCCGTGTCAACAAACACCCAGCGTGTCCGTAACCCGCTCACGGACTGTGGAAGCTCGAAGTCAATCCCGTCGCCGCCACGGCCTGAAAGCTCAGGCACCCGAAGCTCTACCTAGGATCAATCAGGTGCAGCGAGAAGAAGTGGCAGAAAAGAGCCACGGAAGGAGCAATGCCGACCATGGCCTCGCAACAAAGGCGAAGACGGCAAGCAGGGTCACGGATTGGGGATCAAGGTGCAGCATGTGGATCTGTTAATGGGAAAGCACTTTGTTGAGGAAGGCGGAGAAAGGAGGGACCAAGCCGGCCAAGAGGGCATCGATGAAGAAGGGGACCTCAGTGGCCGTCTGGTCAATGCGAGCACGGGAAGTAGGCCAGGCCACTGTCTCTCCCAACTCGTTGAAGATGGATGCGAGCATGGGACGCACCTTGCCCATGGCCTCATCGTTGAGCACCTGCGATGGGCCTACTGTGGGCTCGGCGGCCCGGGGCGCACTAGCTGAAGACAGAGACTTCTTCCCTTTATCCGCTTGCGTCAATGCCATGGCGATGGGGCGAGCAGAGATAAGGTCAGATTGGAAAGAGGAGCTGAGTCTGGGGGTAGCAGAGGAATTGGAGGAGAATGACGCGGGCGATGGAAGAATAACCATGTAGACCGTGGTGGCCATTTAGCTAGGCGGGTATCAAGGCAGCATGGGGAAGCGGAGACGCCCATGTCCAATCAACCGCCATGTGTTGACCGAGGCCGCAGGCAATTGGGGCCCGCAGTGCTCTGAACTTGACCCTTGGCTTCACCTTGAAGCCAAGCCCGAGCGCGCCTTGGGCCTGGGGGCTACTGTCGGCGTTTTCGGAACGAGGGTCTCTAGACATGCCTGCCTGCGGCCCACGGCGTGGCTTTGCTGGCAGGCCTATACAACCCATCTTCATCAACAAGGAATCAAGACCCTCACGAGGGGCAAAGCCTCGCGAGGCGGACGACACTAGACCTCCTCAGGAGCAGCCTCATCAGGCTGGCTCGTGACGGGCAGAGAGTTCAAGGCTGGGTAAACCTCGTGAGGTTTCCATGACGTAAGACATAACGGTCGAGACCACCCGGACGCCAAGCAGGCGCTAGCGCGCGCAGCGTCCTTGTTTCCTCTTTGGTGCTAAGGGGGCAAGCACAGGCGCGGAGTACCGAGGCATCAAGCAAAGGTTTCCATATGGCAAGACGGAGGTCACCGTGGAGCCCAGGATAGCATCACCACCAGAACCATTGGCAGGCGAAGACCACCTTTTGTCACGATAGCTTGTACTAGCTGTCTCCTTTCAAATTGGCCGTTGTTGGATACCTTCCCGCTCAATATTTGGGGAGAGGACCAGGGCCTCTATAAATAGGACTAGCCACCACCATAGGCAAAGGGAGAGAAGGAGAGAGAGAGGATCCAAGATCATCCTCAGCCACACAAGTGCACCAAGCACAAGAACACCTCGACCTGAGGAGGCCGTTCTTCCCCTTGTATTGTTCATCCTCAGCCCAAGAGGCAATCCACCACCACCACACTGGAGTAGGGTATTACACCACAATGGTGGCCCGAACCAGTATAAATCTTGTGTCCTTTGTGTTGCGAGTTCGTCAAGTTAGTTCATGAATCTAGGCTAAGTTAGGACACGGATCGATAAGGGGGAGATCTTCGCACGCACCCCAGTGTTTGAACCTTAAGGGTTTTGCCGGAACCCGTGATCCGACACCCGCCATTTGGGCTATTATGTGTATTGGCTTGCTAGGTGAATTCTTTGATGAGAGAGAACCAAACCGTGAAGCTAGCGCAGAAGAGTTGTAGATGCTGCAATACAATGTTCAAGCTTGTGATATTCTCTTCAACGGATAGTGCCCCGTATAATTCAACAAAATCAGTCGTCTTGAGAATGCAAAGGAAATTTGTGATACTTTGATTGATATGCATGAGGGTACCGACTCCGTCATGGAATCCAAATTGGATGTGTTTCAAAGTCAGGCTGACAAGTTCAAAATGAAGGATGGTGAAGGTGTCGCTGAAATGTACTCTAGGCTCGCTCTCATCACAAATGAGATTGCTGGCTTAGGAAGTGAAGAGATGACTGATAGATTCGTCATCAAGAAGATCCTAAGAGCCTTGGATGGAAAATATGATACTATGCGCACATTGATCCAAATGATGCCCAACTACAAAGATCTCAAGCCAATGGAAGTAATTGGAAGAATTTTTTCTCATGAGATGTCACTCAAGGATAAGGAAGAGCTTCACAACAAGTCATGTGGTGCTTACAAAGCCTCATGTGATGCTCCTACATCATCAAGTGAGAAACAAGCCTTCAATGAAGAATTGAGCCTAATGGTGAAGAACTTCAACAAGTTCTACAAGAGTAGAAGCAAGGAAAGGAGTTCCAAGTCAAGGTCCTACAATGCCAAAAGATCTTCGAGTCATGAACTTAATTGCTACAATTGTGGAAGACCTGGACACTACTCCAATGAGTGCACCGCTCCCTACAAAAGAAGAGAAGATTCACCAAAAAGGATAAGTAGAAGAGAAGAATCACCACCTATAGATAGGAGGAGTAGAGATGGCCATTATGAACGAAGAACATCACGGAGAAGCAAGGATTCAGAAAGGAAGGACAAATCATCAAGGATCTACACAAAACGAAGACATCAAGCGCATGTTGGTGAATGGGTATCCTGCTCCGACTCTGTTAATCACTCCGAGAGAAGTTATCACTCCGACTCCAAATATACTCTATATGAAGGTGTTGCCGGTCTAGCACTTGTGTCAACCAACTCCTATGACATATTTGACTCACCAAATGAAGGAATTGGAAGATGCTTCATGGCTAAAGGGCCAAAGGTATCACACCCTGAGTATGTTGATTTCAATAGTGATGAAGATGATTTGCTAGGTGATGATGATTTACTTGTTGACAACTCTAGTGATGAAAACTATGATGAACTTCCTATTAATCATGCTAATCAAGATAAAACAAATGAATGTGATAAGAAGGAGATTGAGCATCTAACTAAAGAACTAAACACTCTTAAGTTAACTCATGAAACTACCTTGGAAGACAATCGAGACCTTTTAAAGACTCATGAGAAGTTACGCTTTGAGAAGCTCAACCTTGGGCAAGAGCATGGGTTCTTAATGGCAATCAATGATGATATTCGCAAGAAAAGTTCTTCTTACGTTGCCAAGCGTTTACTCTTGTCTACTTAAATGCCACAAGTTAAATCTAGCAATAAGAGTAAGAAAGATTCTTCTTCTAGTAGTAACAACAATCATGTTAAATCCAATATTATTGCCTCTAGTAGTTCTCTTGATTCCACTAATAACCTATTAAAGGGAATTATAGAGAAAGGTGTCTACAAGAGTCTTGCCGGATGTAAGAAATTTGAGGAAATTATACACAAGCAAGGAAGGCACCGTAAGAATCAAGGTATTGGTTTTGAATGAAAGTTTAATGCCAATGGAGTTGTTGTCGTCCTGGGAATGGGAGTCCCCAGACTTGCCTGCCTGTGGCCCACGGCATGGCTCCGTCAGTGGCACCGTACGGCCCATCTCCACCAGCAAACACTCAAGACCCTCGCGAGGGGCCGAGCCACGCGAGGTGGACGATGCAAGACCTCCTCGGGGGCGGCCTCACCAGGCTGGCTTGCGAGGGGCGGAGAGATCAAGGAAAGGGGCACCTCGCAAGGTTCCTGTGACACAAGCCATGACAACCAAGGCCAGGCGGGCACTAGGCGGGCGCCAGCGCACGCAGTGTCCTCGTTTCCTCTTTGGTGCTAAAGAGGAAAGCGCAGGCGAGGAGTCCCGAGGCATCAGGAAAAGGTTTCCATATCGGTTCAACAAGACCAAGACCAGCAGGTCGGCATGACAGAGGTCACCATGGAGCCCAGGATTGCGTCACCACCAGAGCCTTTGGCATGCGAAGACCATCTTTTGTCAGGATAGCTTGTACTAGTTGTTCCCCTTCCAATTGGCCGTTGTGGGATCCCTTCCTGCCTAATATTTGGGAAGAGGACCCGGGCCTCTATATATAGGACTAGACACCACCGTAGGCAGACATCTCATCTTGGACCGGATCCATTCAACCAAGGCCACCACACTCACCAAGCACAAGAGCACCTCTCCTCAGGAGGCTGTTCTTCCGTTGTAACCATTCATTCCCAGCCCAAGATGCAATCAACCATACCACACTGGCATACGGTATTACACCACATCGGTGGCCCGGACCAGTATAAATCTTGTGTCCCTTTGTTCTGCGAGTTCGACGCGCTGAGCCTTGAGATTGCGGTGAGGGCGTGAGCTAGAGGGAGGGGAGATCTTCATGCGCACGCCAGTGTTGGAACCTCAAGGGTTTTGCCGAACCCGAAATCTGACATTTGGCGCACCAGGTTGGGGTGCGTCGAAGCCTCTCTTCCATCAGCAGACCCGCCAACACTGTGTAGCACCGATGTCCAGCGACCCGAGGGCCGACACTGACCACTGGGCAGCCTGGCCAGCCTGGGCGGCATTGTCCGACCAATAAGACCTCAACTCCGCGCTCCAGGCGGCACACGCACCGCCAAACGCCTCGGGGCATGGGCGGCGTGGTCCGACACCTTCCACCCTTACCACGCAGCGCACGCGGGCCGCTGCAAGGGCCTCAAACTACACCACGATGACGGCTCTGCACTCCCGATGGGGACAAGCGAACTTGAGAGCCGCGCTCATAGTGGCGCGGGAGCTGGTGCGATGCCGACTGATAGAGAGCGGCCGGGATGCATTGCTGGAGCATGTTGCCGAGCTGTTGGACACCGCATCCAGTGGTACGCCGCCTTTCTGCTCCTTGCTTTCGCCTCAGTCTGCGGCCAGATCACTCGGTGGGCCCCGTCGCGCCCACGGGCCCCCAGGCGCACCAAGAGGTTTCGTCGGCATCGGTGCAACCAGCGGCACCGGACACCCAACCACACCTATGCCTCCCCCAATGGGTGCAGGCGTAAGTATCGCCACCCATGGTCCCGGCAGGATGCCGCCCTACCATCCTGGCGCGCCGAGCCAAGCGACGTGGAGCGTGGGGCACCTCAACGAAGTTTCTGGGCCGACGGCTCTAGAGGCCTATGTGCCCCACGTGATGGACCAGGAGTACACACCGGAAGACGACCCCGGTTCGTTCCTTGAGCTGGGTTGGGAAGAGGAGACGCTGGAAGCTGAGGCCTTCCAGGAGCCACCCCAGGAGCCTCGCCGACCACGCTGGTGAAAACAGCTATAGGGCACCACTAATCTCTCAGGAGCAGGCTTAAGCTAACCATGGGTCGCAAGTGAATCAGGTCATAGCGGTGGACGACGGCCCCAGCACGGCAGCCCCCCTTCCACCAGGGGAAGCGCATTGAGGGCTGCGGGGGAGGAGCCGGGAGGTAGGTCCTCTGTCGGGGAGGCACTGGCGAGCTTTCCCCCCGGCAGAGGGCCCATGGTCGCCGAGGGCTCCGCTAGCGTCCCCTTTGCCCCTTGCTATCGGCCTGGTTTCCGGACGCCCCAACCATGGTCGAGGGCGGCGCAAGGTGGGCCCCTCGCCTGGCGATATGAAGTAAGGTTCACGCCTATGAAGGTCTCCACTCGTGACACTCTCACGTAATAATGAGTGGGGCTATACACGCCCTGGAGTCTCCGGAGTGCCGCCCTCGGGCCTCGGGGGCTCCCGCCCACGTCCTAGTGTAAGCACCATGCTCCGCGCTGGCCGTCGACACTGTCCCCCAATGACTATGCTCATGGCCTATGAAAGCACTTAGCTCCGCGCTGGTGAGAAGACTCGAAGACAAGAATACTAGCTAGGTGCTGGACGCGGCTGTTTGCTTTTGACCTCCTTTCTGTAGCTCAGACTCGCAGCTTTTGATCTTGAATTTGAAGTTGCATTTCCATTGGCAATCGTGGGGGGCATCCTTTTTCGTTCGTGTTGATTTTGTAAGTTTCTAGATTTGTGTTTTGTTTGAGGTTCGCGTCCGCTACCTCCCACCTTCTGAGCACCTCGCGAGCGGGGGCTCGCAGAGGCGTATGCGCGTTGTGCGCACACATTGCCGTTACTGGTGCTCGCTTCTCGCGAGACTCTCTCGTGTGGACCGGCGGACCTCTCAGGAAACCAAAACCTCACGAGCTCGTGAGGGGCTCCTCTTAGAAGGAATGCACGTCCACAACCGCCAAACCAGTTTGAAGCCCGGCTAAACCAAAGTAAGTTATGGCATCAAGCCCGTAAGGGGAGTCGCGAGCACCCAAAAGCATGCTTTAAGCCTAGCCTAAGGAATGAAGTGGTAGTCTATTTACATGAGGGGCTTCATGCTCTTACATCGTGAGGCGCCGTACCCAAGCTTTTGCATGCAGGTTCAAAATAAAGGAGCGATGGCTCAGCCGGACATATCGCTCGCCTCGTCCCTCGAATCGCTTCCGGACAGGCTGCTGACGCCATCGTTGTCGCTGTCTTCACCGCATCAGCCACACCTCCATCAACAGCGCAGCCATCAACCACGTCGCGCTCATCCGCCACGACCACCACCGCGTCGTCATCAGAAGCATAGGCCCTAACCAGAGCGTCCACATTGTTGTCCACCCAGTGCGCGAGGTTGCCCCGTATGACCGCGGGGCACTGGGGCAATGGCGAGGGCAAAATGAAAGTTAGGATAGGTGTTCTGGAGATGGCTGAAGACGCGGGAGAATGCGTGACGGAGAAGGCCTCAGCACTTTTCGTCCACAAGCTCGTGAGCCCTCTCATCACGGCTCTTGAGGCGCATCACAACTGTCAGATGTGGGGTTCCAGCAAACCCTTAAGGTTCGAACACTAGCGTGCGTGGGAAGTCTTTTCTTGCCACCGATCTACGTCCTAGCTCGCTAAGATCTCGAGGACGAACTCGACGCACTCGCAACACAGAAAGACACAAGATTTATACTGGTTCGGGCCACCGTTGTGGTGTAATACCCTACTCTAGTGTGGTGGTGGTGGATTGCCTCTTGGGCTGGTGATGAACAATACAAGGGGAAGAACAGCCTCCTGAGGATGAGGTGTTCTTGTGCTTGGCCAACTTGTGTGGGTGAGGGTGATATAAGATGTCCTCCCTCGCCTATGGAGGTGGCTAGTCCTACTTAGAGAGGCCCTGGTCCTCTTCCCAAATCTTGAGCGGGAAGGGAGCCAACAATGGCGGGCAAATTTGAAGGGGGACATCTAGTACAAGCTATCCTGGCAAAAGGTGGTCTGCGCCTGCGAAAGGCTTTGGTAGTGACGCCGTCTTGGGCTCCATGATGACCTCCGTCTTGCCATCCTTCTGGTCTTGGTCTTGTTGCACAAAAATGGCAACCTTTGCCTGATGCCTCGGTACTCCTCACATGCGCTGGTTTCGTTAGCATCAAAGAGGAAACAAGGACGCTGTGCGCGCTGGCGCCCGCCTGGCAACCGCCAGGTGTCGATCGTCATGGCTCACGCCACGAGAGCCTCGTGAGGTCTGCCTCGCCTTGATATCTCCGCTCCTCGTGAGCCTGCCTGACTACGCCGCTCCGGAGGAGGTCTTGTGTCGTCCGCCTCGTGAGGCTTGGCCCCTCGCTAGGGTCTTGGATGCCTTGTTGATGAAGGTGGGCCATACGGCCTGCTAGATTAGCCATGTCGTGGGCCGCAGGCAGGCAAGATCGGGGCCGCCCGTTCCCAGAACACCGACAGTAGCCCCCGGGCCCAAGATGCGCTCGGGCTTGGCTTCGCGGCGAAGCCAAGGGTCAAGAACGGAGCATTGCGGGCCCGAAAAGCATGCGGCCTCGGTTGACGCGTGGCGGCTGATTGGACGTGGGCGTCTCCACTTCCCCACGCTGCCTCGACAACTGCACGACATGACGAGTCCCTGCGACATGCAAGGAAAACCATCATTAACTACGCTCGTGGGAGGTGTCAGTTGGCCTTCTCTTGCTATAAATGGGGAGGGGGAGGAGCCCCCGTTGCCCATCCCTTCCTTGCTCGGTTGCTTCTTTCTCCTTGCTCCGCTATTAGCTTCTTCTTCCTTGATTCGTCGCTAGCACCGATGGTGCCTATCAGAAGGTTCTCCGCCGAAGAAAAGGGGAAGGCACCCCGAGATGTCCCAGAGCAACTTCCGCCAAAGAAGAGGTCGATCCATCGTCGTGAAGAAGCGGCGATGCAGGTGGTGGCGAGGCCTTGGTGTGAGCGGCCTCCCCCAGGGTATCTGCTTCCCCTGTATGCCCAAGCCAAGGACACTGGAAGGCGAAGCGATGAGCTGCGCCACCGGTGCTGCGCCCGGGGTCGCCATGCCGCAGCGACACGCACCATCGCCCCAGGAATCCACGCCGCGGACTCCTCGCGTGAGCTAGTGCTGTGGGCACTGATGCCCCCAAGCTCTTAGATCCGCTTCCCGCGATTCTTCTCCGACATGATGCCGCCGAGGGGGCCTCTCGAGCTCTGGTTGCAGCACGCCGGTTGCGGCGCTCCGGCGATGGGAGCGGAGATCGAAGCGGTCCCCACCGGCAAGATCTTCATGACTCGCGGCTAGGGCGAGATCGCGCGGGTCTACCGCGCGAGGGGCGCCCTCGCGACCCATCTCAAATACAATGGAGTCTCCACCCTCTTCTTCAAAGTTTTCGATGCCAAGGCCCGTCGCCTGGAGTGCTGCTCTAGAGAGGAGCGCGAAGATGATGCGCGCTCCGCTCGCGACCACTCCAGCAGCAGTAGCCCTTGGGAGTCCAGCAGCTCTCCTGAGCTCTACGAGACTCCGAAGATGAGCAACGACAGCTACGTGCCACCAAGCTCTCGTCGTGCTCGGAGCAGTGCTCCCGCGTCCCGCCGTCGCCGCCGCTGATCTGGATGGGGCTGGCGCCGGCCTCCCGTGGCCCACTGTTAATGATGGCATCTGCCACGGGGGGGAGGGGGTGTAGATAGGATCCTCCTTAGTTTTAGCTTTTGTTTCCTGCGAAGAATGATGAAGTTCCCCGTGGGGGCATGTAAGGGTCTGTAATGTCTTTTGTGCTTATCTTCCCTATTATGAAGGTTTGATGAACGCGCGTCCCATTAAGGCTCGGTCCCCCTTTCTTTCCTCACAATAGCTTGTTGCTCTACGCTGACGGGTTCCGGTCCCCAGACAGGCTACAGCCGTCACTGGTATGCTAGGTCGCGTGCCGTGGTCAAGGCCAGGAGGTGTGCGGCTCGAGGTCCAGTAAGAGCCCTTGAGGTGCGATGCTCAGGAGGTCCCCACTTAGCACTCAAGCGGCCATGGTAAGGGAAAAAACGGAGTTGACGTGGCCGCAACGGGATTGCGGCAAGGCCTGAGTATCCATAAGGCCCAGACATTTAGCCGATCCGAGGGCAAGACTTATCTTGTGAACTTCATGGCGATTCCTGACGTTGCATTGGGGCTGCGCGCCAACATGTGCGGCATAGCCATGCCGGCCCATACAAGTTTCCCTCCTCCCATGCTCTCCTTAGTGCTCTGCGTCCTCAGGTCCCGGCCCTCGAGCGAGCTCAGCCGCCACTGGTATGCCAGGTCGCGATGCCGTGGTCAAGGCCAGGGGGTGAGGGCTGGAGAGCCAGTAAGAGCTCCTGAGTCATGATGCTCAGGAGCCCCCCTCCTTTGACGCGCAAGCGAATTGCATGAGAGAAAAGGAGACTAGCGGTGCTGCCTGCCATCCTCCCCGCAGGGTCCCTGTGGACAGGCACAAGAAGAATATGGTTTGCCGTTACAGCCGTCAGCCTGCCGCTGGTTGGTCCGAATGAAGTGAAGGCACTGAGGGCCTGGTGAGGTGACGTGTGCGGGGCATGCCGCGAGCCAGAGCTCGACCGCTCAGATTTGTTGGCATGGCAGGGACAGACCCATGCACTAGCGCCGTGCCTGCGAGGAGGCCCCGTGGGAGGCGATGATCGAGAAAGGTGATAACCGCAGGCAAGTTAAGCAGGGAAGGCAAATCAGCTTGGGTAAATGCAGGAAGATACATGCCACTGGGTCCGGCCCGAGCGGCTTGGGGATGATGCAGCCCGAGGGGCGCCCCCAGCAAGGTAAGCTAAAGACATCAGCAAATGGGATAGATGCCGTAGGGACGGACCAACATGGCCTGGGAATAATGCATCCCAAGGGGCGCTCCCAGCTTAAACGAGCTTGGAAGATGTCACCTGGATCTGTAGACGAAGCAGAGTTGGTGCAGCCGAAGGCGTGCGTCAAAGAAAGGACTCCTCATGAGCCACCGGAGCCCTGAGCCTCGGGAGACTCTGGGGGCTCGGGAGGCTTCCTGAAGACCGTCTCCATTCCCTCCAGGATGACGCGGTACCTGGCCTCTTGAGCCGCCAGGTCAGGCTGCATGGCACGCTAATAGGCCGACGCCACGCTCGGCAAGCCGAGGGGCATGCGAATGTAGCTATGTGGCGGGCCCTCGCAATGGCCCACATGCGAAGGCCAGAAGCGCTCCTGAGACGTGGCCCTGTTGAGCCCTGGGACGTCGACGCAGACACGCAGCTCAGCACCCTCGCCTGGGTGGTGAGTTGCGCCTTGTGAGCGGCTGTCGCCACGCATGGCTCTTGCATCTTGCAGTTCCTGTGTGATCTTGGTGATGAATTCCTGAGTGGTGGGCACCCCTTTTCCCTATGTCCTCCTGAGGAAAACGTGACGCGTGTCACGCCTCCATGTGGCACCCATGCACCTCACTCATGAGGTTGGCAAGGCCTGAGACCCTCCAGAAGAGAGCCCCCGAGCCCTGCCCGAGGAGGGCGCTTGGTGCACCTTCCTATGCGATAGAGGGAGGCGCCCCTGGGACGGACGCTGACCCTGACGAGGCTCCTGCCGTGACGCCATCCTCCCGAGATCTTGCGCGGCGCAGCTGCTTCTTCTTGGGGATGGCCTCCGGAGGGCCTGATACGTCTCCAACATATCTATAATTTTTTATTGCTCCATGCTATATTATCTACTGTTTTGGACATTATTGGGCTTTATTATCCACTTTTATATTATTTTTGGGACTAACCTATTAACCGGAGGCCCAACCCAGAATTGCTGTTTTTGGCCTATTTTAGTGTTTCGAAGAAAAGAATATCAAACGGAATGAAACCTTCAAGAACGTGATTTTCTCAACGAACAAGACCCGGGAGACTTGGACCCTACGTCAAGAAAGAAAAGAGGAGGCCACGAGGTAGGGAGCGCACCTACCCCCCACCCCCCCAGGCGCGCCGTCCACCCTCGTGGGCCCCCTGTTGCTCCACCGACGTACTCCTTCCTCCTATATATACCTACGTACCCCCAAACGATCAGAAACGGAGCCAAAACCCTAATTCCACCGCCGTAACTTTCTGTATCCACGAGATCCCATCTTGGGGCCGGTTCCGGAGCTCCGCTGGATGGGGCATCGATCACGGAGGGCTTCTACATCAACACCATAGCCCCTCCGATGAAGTGTGAGTAGTTTACCTTAGACCTACGGGTCCATAGTTAGTAGCTAGATGGCTTCTTCTCTCTTTTTAGATCTCAATACAATGTTCTCCCCCTCTCTTGTGGAGAACTACTCGATGTAATCTTCTTTTTGCGGTGTGTTTGTTGAGGCCGATGAATTGTGGGTTTATGATCAAGTCTATCTATGAATAATATTTGAATCTTCTCTGAATTATTTTATGTATGATTGGTTATCTTTGCAAGTCTCTTTGAATTATCAGTTTGGTTTGGCCTACTAGATTGATCTTTCTTGCAATGGGAGAAGTGCTTAGCTTTGGGTTCAATCTTGAGGTGTCCTTTCCCAGTGACAGTAGGGGCAGCAAGGCACATATTGTATTGTTGCCATCGAGGATAACAAGATGGGGTTTTCTTCATATTGCATGAGTCTATCCCTCTACATCATGTCATCTTGCTTAAGGCGTTACACTGTTTTTAGCTTAATACTCTAGATGCATGCTGGATAGCTGTCGATGAGTGGAGTAATAGTAGTAGATGCAGGCAGGAGTCGGTCTACTTGTCTCGGACGTGATGCCTATATACATGATCATACCTAGATATTCTCATAACTATGCTCAATTATGTCAATTGCTCAATAGTAATTTGTTCACCCATCGTAGAATACTTATGCTCTCGAGAGAAGCCACTAGTGAAACCTATGGCCCCCGAGTCAAATCTTCATCATATTAATCTCCTACTACTTAGTTATTTCCTTTGCTATTTACTTTGCCTTTATTTTACTTTGCATCTTTATCATAAAAATACCAAAAAGATTATCTTATCATATCTATCAGATCTCACTCTCGTAAGTGGCCTTATAGGGACTGACAACCCCTATTTGTGTTGGTTGCGAGGATTTATTTGTTTTGTGCAGGTATGAGGGACTCGCGTGTAGCCTCCTACTGGATTGATACCTTGGTTCTCAAAAAGCGAGGGAAATACTTACGCTACTTTGCTGCATCATCCCTTCCTCTTCGGGGAAAACCGATGCAGTGCTCAAGAGGTAGCAAGAAGGATTTTTGGCGCCGTTGCCGGGGAGGTCTACGCAAAAGTCAACATACCAAGTACCCATCACATACCCTTATCTCCTGCATTACATTATTTGCCATTTGCCTCTCGTTTTCCTCTCCCCCACTTCACCCTTGCCGTTTTATTTGCCCTCTCTCTCTATCCTCCCTCTCTTTCTCTATTTGCCTCTTTTGCCTGCTTGCTTTTTGTTTGCTTGTGCGTTAGGTTGCTTGCTTGTCACGATGGCTCTGCCTAAATTTGGTGACCTTAACCTTAAAAGATTAGAAGAGATCGAAAGCAATGTCAAGAGTTTCATGGTCTTGCAATTTGAACATAATAGTTTCTTCAGAAACGAGCTTAAAGAACAGAAATGTTTTATTAGTTTTATGAATAAAGAGCTTGATGATATGTCTAAAGAATTCGATGGTTTATGATCCCAAATTGCTCATCTTCAGAACTTAACTGCTGAAATTTCGGATAGGCAGGCTACCTTAGTTAATAAGATGGCCGCTAAACCGGATTGCTATGAAAATAAAGATGAATATCTAAAAGTTATTGATGTGTCCCCTATTAAATCTTTGTTTTGCAATATGAATCTTGATAATGATGGGACTGAATATGATCCACCTTTACCTAGAAGGCGTTCTAAGAATTCAGAATTTGTTGATCTTGATGCTAAATTTGATAAAAGTGGGATTGAAGAAATTAAAACCCTGGATGTTGCTAAACCCACTATTATGGATTTCAAGGAATTTAACTATGAAAATTGCTCTTTGATTGATTGTATTTCCTTGTTGCAATCCGTGCTAAATTCTCGTCACGCTTATAGTCAAAATAAAGCGTTTACTAAACATATTGTTGATGCCTTGATGCAATCTTATGAAGTAAAACTTGAATTGGAAGTTTCTATCCCTAGAAAACTTTATGATGAGTGGGAAGCAACTATTAAAATTAAAATTAAAGATCATGAATGCTATGCTTTATGTGATTTGGGTGCTAGTGTTTCCACGATTCCAAAGACTTCGTGTGATTTGTTAGGTTTCCGTGATTCTGATGATTGCTCTCTAAACTTGCACCTTGCGGATTCCACTATTAAAAAACCTATGGGAATAATTAATGATGTTCTTATTGTTTCAAATAGGAATTATGTGCCCATAGATTTTATTGTTCTTGACATAGATTGCAATCCTTCATGTCCTACTATTCTTGGTAGACCTTTCCTTAGAACGATTGGTGCAATTATTGATATGAAGGAAGGAAATATTAGATTCCAATTTCCATTAAGGAAAGGCATGGAACACTTTCCTAGAAAGAAAATTAAATTACCTTATGAAACTATTATGAGATTCACTTATGGATTGCCTACCAAAGATGGCAATACCTAGATCTATTCTTGCTTGTTATGCCTAGCTAGAGGCGTTAAACTTTAGCGCTTGTTGGGAGGCAACCCAATTTTATTTTTATTCCTTGATTTTTTCTCCTGTTTAGTAATAAATAATTTATCTAGCCTCAGTTTTGGTTGTGTTTTTTGTGTTTTTAATTAGTGTTTGTGCCAAGTAGAACCGTTGGGAAGACTTGGGGAAAGTATTGTTGAACTTGCTGTAAAAAACAGAAACTTTAGCGCTTACGAGAACTGCTGTCATTTTTATTTGGAAAGTGTTATTTAGTTAATTGTTTTTGCATATGATTAATAGATAAATTCCTCACGTCCATATATTTATTCTAGAATTTTTGGGGTTCCAGATCGTGCGCTAGCTACAGATTAATACAGACTGTTCTGTTTTTGGCAGATTCTGTTTTTCGTGTGTTGTTTGCTTATTTTGATGAATCTATGGCTAGTAAAATAGTTTATAAACCATAGAGAAGTTGGAATATAGTAGGTATAACACCACTATAAATAAAGAATGAGTTCATTATAGTACCTTTAGGTGGTCTTTTATTTTCTTTCGCTAACGGAGCTCACGAGATTTTCTACTTTAAGTTTTGTGTTGTGAAGTTTTCAAGTTTTGGGTAAAGATTTGATGGATTATGGAACAAGGAGTGGCAAGAGCCTAAGCTTGGGGATGCCCATGGAACCCCCAAGATAATCTAAGGACACCTAAAAGCCAAATCTTGGGGATGCCCTAGAAGGCATCCCCTCTTTCGTCTACTTCTATCGGTAACTTTACTTGGAGCTATATTTTTATTCGCCACATGATATGTGTTTTGCTTGGAGCGTCTTGTATGATTTGAGTATTTGCCTTTTAGTTTACCACAATCATCCTTGCTGTACACACCTTTTGAGATAGCCATACATTATTTGGAATTTGTTAGAATACTCTATGTGCTTCGCTTATATCTTTTGAGTTATATAGTTTTGCTCTAGTACTTCACTTATATCTTTTAGAGCATGGTGGCGGATTTGTTTTATAGAAACTATTGATCTCTCATGCTTCACTTAGATTATTTTGAGAGTCTTAATAGCATGGTAATTTGCTTAAAATCCTAATGTGCTAGGTATTCAAAGTTAGTAAAATTTTCTTAAGAATGTTTTGAATACTAAGGGAAGTTTGATGCTTGATGATTGTTTTGAGATATGGAGGTAATAATATCAAAGTCGTGCTAGTTGAGTAGTTGTGAAATTGAGAAATACTTGTGTTGAAGTTTGCAAGTCATGTAGCATGCACGTATGGTAAACGTTATGCAACAAATTTGAAACATGAGGTGTTATTTGATTGTCTTCCTTATGGGTGGCGGTCGGGGACGAGCGATGGTCTTTTCCTACAAATCTATCCTCCTAGGATCATGCTTATAGTACCGAGGTTTTTGATGACTTGTAGATTTTTGCAATAAGTATGTGAGTTCTTTATGACTAATGTTGAGTCCATGGATTATACGAACTCTCACCCTTCCATCCTTGCTAGCCTCTTTAGTACCGTGCATTGCCTTTTCTCACATTGAGAGTTGGCGCAAACTTCGCCGATGCATCCAAACCCCGTGATATGATACGCTCTTTCACACATAAACCTCATATCTTCCTCAAAAAAGCCAACATACCTACCTATTATGGCATTTCCATAGCCATTCCGAGATATATTGCCATGCAACTTTCCATCATTCCGTTCATCATGACACATTCATTATTGTCATATTGCTTAGCATGATCATGTAGTTGACATAGTATTTGTGGCAAAGCCACCATTCATAATTCTTTCATACATGTAATTCTTGATCCATTGCATATCCCGGTACACCGCCGGAGGCATTCATATAGAGTCATCTTTTGTTCTAGTATCGAGTTGTAATCATTGAGTTGTAAATAAATAGAAGTGTGATGATCATCATTTTCTAGAGCATTTTCCCAAGTGAGGAATAAAGAAAAGAGAAAGGACATAAAAAGGAGAAGGCCCAAAAAAATGAGAGAAAAAGAGAGAAGGGACAATGTTACTATCCTTTGCCACACTTGTGCTTCAAAGTAGCACCTTAATCTTCATGTTAGAGAGTCTCTTGTTTTGTCACTTTCATATACTAGTGGGAATTTTTCATTATAGAACTTGGCTTGTATATTCCAACAATGGGCCTCCTCAAGTTCCCTAGGTCTTCGTGAGCAAGCAAGTTGGATGCACACCCACTAGTTTCTTTTGTTGAGCTTTCATACATTTATAGATCTAGTGCATCCGTTGCATGGCAATCCCTACTCCATGCATTAACATCAATCGGTGGGCATCTCGAAAGCCCATTGATTAGCCTCGTTGATGTGAGACTTTCCCCCTTTTTGTTTTCTCCACATAACCCCCTCATTATATTCTATTCCACCCATAGTGCTATGTCCATGGCTCGCGCTCATATATTGCGTGAAAGTTTATAGGTTTGAAATTACTTAAGTATGAAACAATTTCTTGGCTTGTCATCGGGGTTGTGCATGATGAGAGCATTCTTGTGTCACGAAAATGAAACATGACTAAACTATATGATTTTGTAGGGATGAACTTTCTTTGGCCATGTTATTTTGAGAAGACATAATTGCTTAGTTATTATGCTTCAAGTATTATTATTTTTATGTCAATATGAACTTTTGTCTTGAATCTTTTGGATCTGAATATTCAAACAACAATTGAGAAGAATTACATTAAAATTATGCCACCGAGCACTCCGCATCAAAAATTCTATTTTTATCATTTACCTACTCGAGGACGAGCAGGAATTAAGCTTGGGGATGCTTGATACGTCTCCAATGTATCTATAATTTTTGATTGGTCCATTCTATATTATCTACTGTTTTGGTCATTATTGGGCTTTATTATCCACTTTTATATTATTTTTGGGACTAACCTATTAACCGGAGGCCCAGCCCAGAATTGCTATTTTTTTTGCCTATTTTAGGGTTTCGAAGAAAAGGAATATCAAACGGAGTCCAAACGGAATGAAACCTTCGGGAACGTGAGTTTCTCAACGAACAAGTCCCGGGAGACTTGGACCCTACGTCAAGAAAGAAAAGAGGAGGCCACGAGGTAGGGGGGCACGCCTA
>NC_041388.1:163191415-163237513 GCF_002162155.2 Triticum dicoccoides
GTGGGCCCCCTGTTGCTCCACCGACATACACCTTCCTCCTATATATACCTACGTACCCCCAAATGATCAGAAATGGAGCCAACACCCTAATTCCACCATCGTAACTTTCTGTATCCACGAGATCCCATCTTGGGGCCTGTTCTGGAGCTCCGCCGGAGGGGGCATCGATCACGGAGGGCTTCTACATCAACACCATAGCCCCTCCGATGAAGTGTGAGTAGTTTACCTTAGACCTACGGGTCCATAGATAGTAGCTAGATGGCTTCTTCTCTCTTTTTGGATCTCTATACAATGTTCTCCCCCTCTCTTGTGGAGATTTATTCGATGTAATCTTCTTTTTGCGGTGTGTTTGTTGAGACCGATGAATTGTGGGTTTATGATCAAGTCTATCTATGAATAATATTTGAATCTTCTCTGAATTCTTTTATGTATGATTGGTTATCTTTGCAAGTCTCCTTGAATTATCAGTTTGGTTTGGCCTACTAGATTGATCTTTCTTGCAATGGGAGAAGTTCTTAGCTTTGGGTTCAATCTTGTGGTGTTCTTTCCCAGTGACAGTAGGGGCAGCAAGGCACGTATTGTATTGTTGCCATCGAGGATAACAAGATGGGGTTTTCTTCATATTGCATGAGTCTATCCCTCTACATCATGTCATTTGCTTAAGGTGTTACTCTGTTTTTAACTTAATACTCTAGATGCATGATGGATAGTGGTCGATGAGTGGAGTAATAGTAGTAGATGCAGGCAGGAGTCGGTCTACTTGTCTCGGACGTGATGCCTATATACATGATCATACCTAGATATTCTCATAACTATGCTCAATTCTGTCAATTGCTCAACATTAATTTGTTCACGCACCATAGAATACTTATGCTCTCGACAGAAGCCACTAGTGATACCTATAGCCCCCTGAGTCTATCTTCATCATATTAATCTCCTACTACTTAGTTATTTCCTTTTCTATTTACTTTGCCTTTATTTTACTTTGCATCTTTATCATAAAAATACCAAAAATATTATCTTATCATATCTATCAGATCTCACTCTCGTAAGTGGCCTTATAGGGATTGACAACCCCTATTTGCGTTGGTTGCGAGGATTTATTTGTTTTGTGTAGGTACGAGGGACTCGCGCGTAGCCTCCTACTGGATTGATACCTTGGTTCTCAAAAACTAAGGGAAATTTTTGCGCTACTTTGGTGCATCATCCCTTCCTCTTCGGGGAAAACCAACGCAGTGCTCAAGAGGTAGCAGGGCCCTCACTTCTGCTGTCTGGGTCATCAATTGCTGCTGGTTGGAAGGCGCGCTCGAGGGAGCACACCGCATCCCTTTCTTCACACGGGACCGTCATGACCCCGCCACGTCCAGGCATCTTGAGGACGTTGTAGTCGTGGTGGATGACCGCCATGAACTTTGCCAGAGCCGGATACCCGAGGATGGCGTTGTACGGCAGGCGGATGTGCGCGACGTCAAAGTCAATGAGCTCGGTGCGGTAGTAGTCGCGTGTGCCGAAGGTGACAGGTAGGCGAACCTGCCCTATCGGTGTGGTGGAGCCGTCGGTCACTCCTGAGAAAGGTTTGATGGGCTGGAGCTTCTCATATGGCACTTGGAGCTTGTCGAAAGTGTCGACGGACAGGACGTTGAGCCCTGCACCACCATCGATGAGGGTCTTGGTAACATGCACATTGCTAATGACTAGGAACGCAACATCGGGAGGACGCCGGCGGTGGCCGCTCACTTGAGCTGATCTGTCGAGTCGAAAATGATGGTGCACTGGGACCACTTGAGTGGGCGCGCGGCCTCAAGCTTGGGGAGCGCCGCATTCACCTCGTGAGCGAGCCGTTTGAAGATGCGCTAAGAGGCTGGGGCCTGGGCGCTGCCCAGGATTGAAGCGATTGCACGCGGCTCCTGGAAGCCCCCGGCCCCCTCATCCTGATGATGGTCGTCGTTCCTTCTTGGTGGCGGCAGTGGAGGAAGACCAGTGTTGCCTTGGGGGCGATCCTCACGAGGCTGGTCCCTCTATGGCCCGTCCTGAGGATGGTCCTACCAGCGGTCCTCAAGAGGCCTGTCGCGCCATTCCTGGCGCGGGCTCCGGTCGTCGCAGCATCCGCCTCGTCCTCCTCCATGGCCGTACCCTCGGTCGCTGCTCTCGGGGCGTCGACCGTAGCGTCCCTCGCGTAGGACTCAGAGCTCTTGGCAGTCGCTAGTGTTGTGGGTATTCAGGTGTGGAAGGCACAGAACGGTCGGTTCTTCTTGGATGACTCAGGCTGATCTCTGCCCTGTTTAGTGTCGGGCTCCGCAGCTAGCAGTACCGCTTCCTTGCGCTTCACGTCCTTGGCCTTGGCTTTCTTCTCCTCTATGCCTGTGGCTGGCAGCTCAAGGAGGGAAAGGCGCCCCTCCTCAGCTCTCGCGCACTTGGTCGCCAGGCTGAACAACTCCTGAGACGTGCAGAGCTCCTCATGGATGGTGATCTCTTCCTTCATCTTGACGTCATGGACGCCGTTGGAGAATGCGGAGATGATGGCCTCATCCGTGACCTTGGGAATCTTGAGGCCGGTGTTGTTGAAGCATGAGATGTACTTCTGGAGGTTCTCCCCTGGTTGTTGCTTGATGCGGTGCAGGTCGGTCACGGCCGGCGGGCGGTCACGAGTGCCCTGGAAGTTGGCGACGAAGCGGTCGCGCATTTGTAGGATCTAGAAGTAGATGTGTCTAGAGGGGGGTGATTAGACACATAATGCTCAAGTTGCAATTTTTAAGCTTTTTCGGTTTAAGTGGAGTTTAGGCACAATTTCAACACAGTCAATATATATCAAGCAAGCATGCAAAGAGTTTATGAGCAGCGGAATGTAAAGCATGCAACTTGCAAGAATGTAAAGGGAAGGGTTTGGAGAGATCAAACGCAATTGGAGACACGGATGTTTTTCCCGTGGTTCGGATAGGTGGTGCTATCCTACATCCACGTTGATGGAGACTTCAACCCACGAAGGGTAACGGTTGCGCGAGTCCACACAGGGCTCCACCCAAGGGTAACGGTTGCGCGAGTCCACACAGGGCTCCACCCACGAAGGGTCCACGAAGTAGCAACCACCCACAAAGGGTCCACGAAGAAGCAACCTTGTCTATCCCACCATGGCCATCGCCCACACAGGACTTGCCTCACTAGCGGTAGATCTTCACGAAGTAGGCGATCTCCTTGCCCTTACAAACTCCTTGGTTCAACTCCACAATCTTGTCGGAGGCTCCCAAGTGACACCTAGCCAATCTAGGAGACACCACTCTCCAAGAAGTAACAAATGGTGTGTAGGTAATGAACTCCTTGCTCTTATGCTTCAAATGATAGTCTCCCCAACACTCAACTCTATCTCATAGGATTTGGATTTGGTGGAAAGCAACTTGGGAAGGCTAGAGATCAAGATTCATATGGTAAGAATGGAATATCTTGATCTCAACACATGAGTAGGTGGTTCTCTCTCAGAACATATGGCTTGGAATGGTGTATGTGTTCTGATGGCTCTCTCTCCTCGAATGAGGAGGAGGTGGAGGGGTATATATAGCCTCCACACAAAATCCAACCGTTACACACAGTTTTCCAATCTCGGTGGGACCGAATCAATAAACTCGGTCGGACCGAAAATGTAAACCTAGTGACCGTTAGAGATTTCGGTGGGACCGACTGGATCAACTCGGTGGGACCGATGTGCTGGGTTAGGGTAAATCCAAAACTCGGTTTGACCGATTAATCAAACTCGGTGGGACCGATTTGGGTAATAAGTGAAACTGAGATTTGATCAAGCAAACTCGGTGGGACCGATTGCATATCTCGGTGGGACCGAGAATATTGCAATGGGTAACAGAGAGTTTGCAAGCCCATCTCAGTGAGACCGAGATCCCATCGGTGAGACCAAACTGATTAGGGTTTGGCAGTGGCTTATGACAACTGAAACTCGGTGGCGCCGGATAGGAAGAATCGTTAGGACCGAGTTTGGCTTAGGGTTTAGGTCATATGTGGAAGTGGGAAAGTAGCTGAGGATTTTGGAGCATATCATTAAGCACATAAAGCAAGAGTCTCATTAAGCAACACCTCATCCCTCCTTGATAGTATTGGCTTTTCCTATGGACTCAATGTGATCTTGGATCACTAAAATGTGAAATTAAGAGTCTTGAGCTTGAAGCTTTAGCCAATCCTTTGTCCTTAGCATCTTGAAGGAGTTCCCACAACCTTTAGTCCATGCCACTCCATTGTTGTACTTACCTGAAACATGCTAGATAGAAATGTTAGTTCAAAAAGAGATATGTTGTCATCAATTATCAAAACCACCTAGGGAGCACTTGTGCTTTCAATCTCCCCCTTTTTGGTAATTGATGGCAACATACATCAAAGCTTTAGATAAAGATATAAAGAACAGCAAGTAAAGCTTTGGAAAGACATGTAACAAGCATAGGCTCTCCCTACATGTATGCACTCATGTAAATATGAAATATAGAGACATGTGAGAGCATAACCATGACAGAGTAGGCAATGTGTTACATGCATCTTGGCCATATGCATCTGAGCAAAAGATTATCAAGGAAAATACCTTCATGCTCATGAGTCCTTCTTGCAAACAGTATGTACATAAGCAAGAACTCCTCATACTCATGATTTTGATGCATATACTTACCTTGTCGTCTTGAGTTGGCTTAGGATGGAATGGACCTGCACAAACAAGGTTAGATAACACAGGTACGTCCACTAGCCAGAGCAAACAAAAGAAACCACAAGAATACCAAGACTGGGATGACATGTAGAGAGTGAGTACAAGGTACCACATTGAATTCAACATGTCCCCAAGAATAAAGATATGCAATGAATTTGACTGATTTCTTTCCCTTAGGTGTCTTGCTCCCCCTGAATCGTACATGGGATATTGGGAGAAGATAGGAAACAGAAAATCAAAGCTGAAAGATATGAATAGAACTTAATTCAAATGAGTTCATATGAACATGTCTTTCCCCCAAAAAGTCATGTGGCATCTCTCCTCTTGAACATCAAGCATCTGGGATCCTTGAGTATTTCTTTCTCCCCCTTAATATATGGGATCCTTGAGTATTCTCTCCCCCTTAGTACTTTCTCCTTTGTAGATCTCTCTCTCTCCCTGATGATAACCTTTGATGTGATCTCTCTCTCCCCCTTTGACATCAATTTCCAAGAAGGTTTGTCCTGGAATCCGTCGAATAGGTTTGGTCCTTGAGATTCAGCACAAGGTAGTGAATAAAACGGTGATGCTTGTAGAGGACAAGATTCATTGAGTGGAGCCGGATCAGAAGAAATATAGAATATGTGGCAAACTGTTTTTCCTGTTGCGAAATCGGTAGCACCGAGTGGCGTGTTTCGGTAGTACCGAAGGGATTCGGTTGGACCGAAAATGACAATTCGGTGAAACCGAGTTCATCACAGAGAAAAACACTTGTCACCTCAGCTCACTAGTCAAGTAAGATCTCAGAAAGATTTGCAATGAATTAGCTGAAAGATTTGCAAGGAATTTGATGCAGAAATATGTAGAACAAAAACCAAAAAGAAAAGAGTGAAAGTTTCTAGATGAAGTTTTTTTTGATTGAAAAAGAAAGAAACGAATATGCAAGGGACAAATGCAATAACTCAGAAAAGAACACAAGAGATCTTCATCTAGAATTTGGCGGTGACACAGTCACCTATGTTAGAGTATATTGACTTAGGAGTCAAGTGAGAACACTTGATCATAGGTCATACTCACCGTTTAAGCTCAAAATGGGGTTACCATCTTTCGTTTAAGCATCTTGATGTATTCACATCTTGTTGAGTTGCTTTGACTCATGTCTTGGAGTAAAGCTTCTCTAAGATGGAATAACATACCTTGGGTGGTGGTGTGGTTCTTGCTCATGTAGTTGAACTTGTGTGGGTGCTCAAGGTTGATGTAGCTCATCGAGAGTTGGGAGCACCATTTGGAGTTTGAGTTCATCTACCTACATGGGTTAGTTCTTGCAAGGAAAAGCACTTGTGTATCCATAAATGACAATCATGAAGCTTAATATAGAATTTGTCAAAAGATATGTTTGAATGGTTTTGTGCTTCCTTGTCTTCAACCACTATTGTATAGGTCTTGGTGATGTAGAGATTGCTCAAGATATGAGTGAGTCGCAATCTCATGGAATTAGATTCAACCAAGCACCTACATGGGTTAGACAACATGCAAGGTGCAAATATATCCAAGACATAAGATAGTTATCATCAGAGATATATCATGGATTAGTCATAAGCTCATGTCTTGCATGTATCCAATGGAGTTTCTACTCCAAGTTCGAAGCATCAATGATGTTCAATTCTCCTCTCAACCTGCAAAACAGTTTCTCATCAAGCGGTTTAGTGAATATATCCGCTAATTGCTTATTAGTGCGAACATGCTTAAGATTGATGTCACCCTTAGCAACATGATCTCGAATGAAATGATGAGGAACTTCAATATGCTTAGTTTGAGAATGTTGTATAGGATTATGACCAATTTTGATAGCACTTTCATTGTCACAAAGCAGTGGAACATCTTTCACATAAATCCCATAATCTTTAAGAGTTTGGGTCATCCAAAGTAATTGAGCGCAACATGAACCAGCGGCAATGTATTCCGCTTCGGCGGTGGATAAGGATACCGAGTTTTGTTTCCTAGAAGACCAAGACACAAGAGATCTGCCAAGAAATTGACAAGTACCCGAAGTGGACTTTCTATCAACCTTGTCTCCGGCATAATCCGAGTCGGAATAGCCAACAAGATCAAAAGAAGACCTCTTAGGATACCAAATGCCAAAATTTGGTGTATGGATTAAATATCTCACTATCCTCTTCACAGCCTTAAGATGACAATCTTTAGGAGCAGCTTGATATCGTGCACACATGCACACACTTAGCATAATATCAGGACGTGAAGCACATAGGTATAACAATGAACCAATCATAGAGAGATAAACCTTTTGATCAACAGGTTCACCATCTTTGGTCAAATCATTATGTCCACTAGTAGGCATGGGTGTAGACATACCTTTGCATTCTTGCATATTGAACTTCTTGAATAAGTCCTTGGTGTACTTTGTTTGAGAGACAAATGTACCTTCCTTAGTTTGATTGATTTGCAACCCGAGAAAGAATTTGAGTTCACTCATCATAGACATCTCAAACTTCTCTGACATTAGCTTTCCAAACTTTTCACTAAAGAGAGGGTTAGTTGAACCAAATATGATATCATCAACATAAATTTGGCATACAAATAGTTCGCCATTAACCCTTTTAGTAAAAAGAGTATAATCAATTTTACCAATTTCAAAACCACTTGTAGTAAGGAACTTGGTCAAGCATTTATACCATGCTCTAGGAGCTTGTTTAAGACCATAAAGAGCTTTGTGAAGTTTGTAAACATGATTTGGTTTCTTAGGATTGACAAAGCCGGGAGGTTGTTTGACATAAACTTCCTCCTCTATTTCACCATTTAGAAAAGCACTTTTAATGTCCATTTGGTACAAGGTGATATTATGGTGATTAGCATAGGCAAGCAAGATGCGAATGGACTCAAGTCTAGCAACGGGAGCATACGTCTCACCATAGTCCATACCTTCGACTTGTGTGTACCCTTGGGCGACGAGACGTGCTTTGTTGCGAACCACTTGTCCATCTTCATCTTGCTTGTTGCGAAACACCCATTTGGTACCAATGATGTTGTGGTTGTTGTCGGGCTTCTCAACCAATGTCCAAACTTGGTTTCTCTCAAAATTATGTAGCTCTTCATGCATAGCGTTTATCCAATCCGGATCTTCCAATGCTTCTTCAACCTTCATAGGTTCAATGCTAGAGATGAATGAATAGTTTTCACAAAAGTTAGCTAAACAAGTTTTTGAGCGAGTGATTCTCCCGGTTTGTATATCATTGAGGATTTGCTCGACGGGATGATCTTTGGAAATTCTTGCTCGAACTCGTGAGAGCTTTTTCTTGGGTCTTCGTTGAACATCTTCTTCATCTTGTTCTTCTTCTTGGCCTTCTTCATTGTTGACGTCGTCGTTCTCTTGTCGTGGTGGAGAAGGAGGTTGTTGATGTTCATCTTGACGTACTTCCTCGTTTTCTTCATCTTGGTGTGTCCCACTTGTGGATGCTTCCGTGTCGATTCTTGGTTCACCTTGTCATGAAGTAGAAGCTTCCACTTGGACGGATGAAGTACTCTCCTTCACCTTCATTGGATGAATTTTGCCGATGGACAAGTCTTGAATTGCTTCTGAAGAGTCTTTGTCTCCTACATCAATTGGCAATTGCTCTACTTGCGAGCCATTAGATTCATCAAACTTCACATCTACCGTCTCTTCAACCTTTCGGGTGAAATTGTTGTAGACACGGTAAGTGCGAGAGTTTGAGCCATAACCAAGTAGAAAACCTTCATGAGTTTTAGGAGCAAACTTTGAACGACGATGCTTATCAAGAATGTAGCACTTTGAGCCGATTACTTGAAAATATCCAACTTGGGGTTTGTTACCGGTGAGAAGCTCGTATGCCGTCTTGCCGAGTAGGTTGTGAAGATATAAGCGATTTGTTGCGTGACAAGCTGCCTCAACTGCTTCTGCCCAAAAGTGCTTTGGCGTCTTGTATTCATCAAGCATCGTTCTTGCCATTTCGATGAGCGTCCGGTTCTTCCTCTCAACAACTCCATTTTGTTGAGGTGTCTACGTAGCCGAGAACTCGTGTGAAATCCCTTCTTCATCAAGAAAGGTGTCCACATTTGCGTTCTTGAACTCCGTTCTATTGTCACTCCGAACCTTCTTGATCTTCACATGAAACTGATTTTGGGCCTTCCTAGCGAAGTTTCTGAAGATCTTCTGGACCTGCGACTTGTCATTAAGAAAGAACACCCACATAAATCTTGAAAAATCATCAACTATAACTAGACCAAAAGAATTTCCACCGAGACTCTTGTAGGCGTTGGGACCAAAAAGATCCATCTGAAGTAGCTCGAGTGGCCTCCTTGTGGTATGATGTTCTTCATGGGATGTCTTCCTCCAACCTGTTTACCTGCTTGACAAGCACTGCAAAGTCTATCCTTATCAAATATGACATTGTTAACTCCAAGGATATGATTTCCTTTAATAAGCTTGTCAAGGTTTCTCATGCCAACGTGCCCTAGTCGTCTATGCCACAACCAACCTTTTGAGGATTTAGCAACAAAGAAAGTTTTAGGTTGTGCCTTTTTAGAGAAATCGACAATGTAAAGATCACCTCTACGCATACCCGTAAAGACCATTTTATGATTGTCTCGACAAAATACTTGGCAATCTACCTCAGTAAATAGGACATTCAAACTGAAATCAGCAAGTCTAGATACTGAAAGTAAGTTGTAGCCAAGAGATTCAACGAGCATGACATTTTGAATGGAACTATCATGTGATATGGCCACCTTACCAAGGCCAACCACTTTACCCTTTGAATTATCACCAAAGTGACATATTTTCGAGGGCCGTTGTTTTCAGCAAGCTCACGAAACATCTCTTCATCTCCGGTCATATGATCAGTACATCCACTATCAAGAACCCATTCCTTTCCTCCTGATTCATATCCCCGAAGATTTGCCATAAGACCAAAATGTCTCATTGCATCATCAAGATCGAAGTTACTATCATCATCATCATAATATTCATGTTCAACATGATCTTGTGAATCATCATTTCCTAGAGAGGGTAATTCATTAGATAAATGATCAAAGTGGTTACTTTTATGAATTCTTATAGCTTTGAATATGATATCATTAATGATTCCAACATCTCCTTTAGCATGCTTAAGATTGGCAAGTTTAAAAAGACATTTACCAAAACTGGGATCACTAGAGTTCATCTTACTCAAGGCAATAGATTTATGGAGAATTTCATCCAAGGTTTTCAAGGAATGATTGGGAAATCGTTCCTCAAGAAATTTCCATATAGTATAGGCACAATTTTGAGTAGGCAAGCTAGCAATCAAATTTTTGGGCAATCCTCTAATGATGAGCTCAATAGTTCTAAGATTGCGAATCATGTTAATGTCTTCATCTAGGGTGGGATGCAAAGGATTAATATGAGGTGCACAAGGGCTAGCAATATACTTGTTCAAATGATATTGATTGAAGATTACAAGCATCTCATTTTTCCACTCATGAAAGTACTCTCCATCAAGAATAGGCACTCTATGCCTAAGACTCCCTAATGTAGACACATCCATCTTCCTCCAATGGTGATTAAACCAAGGCAATGGAGACCAAAGCTCTGATACCACTTGTAGGATCTAGAAGTAGATGTGCCTAGAGGGGGTGATTAGACACATAATGCTCAAGTTGCAATTTTTAAGCTTTTTCGGTTTAAGTGGAGTTTAGGCACAATTTCAACACACTCAATATATATCAAGAAAGCATGCAAAGAGTATATGAGCAGCGGAATGTAAAGCATGCAACTTGCAAGAATGTAAAGGGAAGGGTTTGGAGAGATCAAACGCAATTGGAGACACGGATGTTTTTCCCGTGGTTCGGATAGGTGGTGCTATCCTACATCCACATTGATGGAGACTTCAACCCATGAAGGGTAACGGTTGCGCGAGTCCACACAGGGCTCCACCCAAGGGTAACGGTTGCGCGAGTCCACACAGGGCTCCACCCACGAAGGTCCACGAAGTAGCAACCACCCACAAAGGGTCCACGAAGAAGCAACCTTGTCTATCCCACCATGGCCATCGCCCACACAGGACTTGCCTCACTAGCGGTAGATCTTCACGAAGTAGGCAATCTCCTTGCCCTTACAAACTCCTTGGTTCAACTCCACAATCTTGTCGGAGGCTCCCAAGTGACACCTAGCCAATCTAGGAGACACCACTCTCGAAGAAGTAACAAATGGTGTGTAGGTAATGAACTCCTTGCTCTTATGCTTCAAATGATAGTCTCCCCAACACTCAACTCTATCTCATAGGATTTGGATTTGGTGGAAAGCAACTTGGGAAGGCTAGAGATCAAGATTCATATGGTAAGAATGGAATATCTTGATCTCAACACATGAGTAGGTGGTTCTCTCTCAGAACATATGGCTTGGAATGGTGTATGTGTTCTGATGGCTCTCTCTCCTCGAATGAGGAGGAGGTGGAGGGGTATATATAGCCTCCACACAAAATCCAACCGTTACACACAGTTTTCCAATCTCGGTGGGACCGAATCAATAAACTCGGTTGGACCGAAAATGTAAACCTAGTGACCGTTAGAGATTTCGGTGGGACCGACTGGATCAACTCGGTGGGACAAATGTGCTAGGGTTAGGGTAAATCCAAAACTCGGTTTGACCGATTACTCAAACTCGGTGGGACCGATTTGGGTAATAAGTGAAACTGAGATTTGATCAAGCAAACTCGGTGGGACCGATTGCATATCTCGGTGGGACCGAGAATATTGCAATGGGTAACAGAGAGTTTGCAAGCCCATCTCAGTGAGACCGAGATCCCATCGGTGAGACCAAACTGATTAGGGTTTGGCAGTGGCTTATGACAACTGAAACTCGGTGGCGCCGAATAGGAAGAATCGGTAGGACCGAGTTTGGCTTAGGGTTTAGGTCATATGTGGAAGTGGGAAAGTAGCTGAGGATTTTGGAGCATATCATTAAGCACATAAAGCAAGAGGCTCATTAAGCAACACCTCATCCCTCCTTGATAGTATTGGCTTTTCCTATGGACTCAATGTGATCTTGGATCACTAAAATGTGAAATGAAGAGTCTTGAGCTTGAAGCTTTAGCCAATCCTTTGTCCTTAGCATCTTGAAGGAGTTCCCACAACCTTTAGTCCATGCCACTCCATTGTTGAACTTACCTGAAACATGCTAGATAGAAATGTTAGTTCAAAAAGAGATATGTTGTCATCAATTATCAAAACCACCTAGGGAGCACTTGTGCTTTCAATTACCCCCTTTTTGGTAATTGATGGCAACATACATCAAAGCTTTAGATAAAGATATAAAGAACAGCAAGTAAAGCTTTGGAAAGACATGTAACAAGCATAGGCTCTCCCTACATGTATGCACTCATGTAAATATGAAATATAGAGACATGTGAGAGCATAACCATGACAGAGTAGGAAATGTGTTACATGCATCTTGGCGATATGCATCTGAGCAAAAGATTATCAAGGAAAATACCTTCATGCTCATGAGTCCTTCTTGCAAACAATATGTACATAAGCAAGAACTCCTCATACTCATGATTTTGATGCATATACTTACCTTGTCGTCTTGAGTTGGCTTAGGATGGAATGGACCTGCACAAACAAGGTTAGATAACACAGCTACGTCCACTAGCCAGAGCAAACAAAAGAAACCACAAGAATACCAAGACTGGGATGACATGTAGAGAGTGAGTACAAGGTACCACATTGAATTCAACATGTCGGTGGCGCCGGATAGGAAGAATCGATAGGACCGAGTTTGGCTTAGGGTTTAGGTCATATGTGGAAGTGGGAAAGTAGCTGAGGATTTTGGAGCATATCATTAAGCACATAAAGCAAGAGGCTCATTAAGCAACACCTCATCCCTCCTTGATAGTATTGGCTTTTCCTATGGACTGAATGTGATCTTGGATCACTAAAATGTGAAATGAAGAGTCTTGAGCTTGAAGCTTTAGCCAATCCTTTGTCCTTAGAATCTTGAAGGAGTTCCCACAACCTTTAGTCCATGCCACTCCATTGTTGAACTTACCTGAAACATGCTAGATAGAAATGTTAGTTCAACAAGAGATATGTTGTCATCAATTATCAAAACCACCTAGGGAGCACTTGTGCTTTCAGCATCTCGTCCCAAGAGTAGATCGACCCGTGCTGCAGGTTCAGGAGTAAGGTGCGGGCCCCATCCTTGAGAGCCATGGGAAACCAGTTTGACATGACTTTCTCGTCGCCGTTGACTGCTTCGATGCTTAGCTCGTAGAGCTACAGGAACTCTGCGGGGTCGGCGGTGTTGTCGTAGCGAGGAGGCAGATCCAGCTTGAACTTGCCTGGACAGGCGACGCTGCACAGCTCGGGGGTGTAGGCACGGCAGCCGACCGTGGTTACTGGGGCCCGCCTTGGAGGTGGAGCTTGGTCTTGTCGAGATCCATGCGGCACCGCCACAAGCGGTGCACGGTCTTGACGAGGCGGCGCAGGAAGTGTGGGTGCAGCTTCATGCGGCCTTGGGATTTCATAGCAGCTTCTCTCTTCGTGCGTGGGCACCGGTCGTGGCGGATCGCACCACGGGGCCGCATGCCTTGGTGCCAAGGCGCCATCTTTGGGTTGGGGTGGTGGAGGTGCGCCTCGGGCCTCGTCGCCCGTGGCTGGCTGAGGGTGAGGCCGAGAGAGGGACGACGTCGGGGAGCCCCCTACGGCGCGGCCGAGCTCGGTGACGCGGTCAAGCCACTCCTCATAGAGGTCGTCGAATAGGCAGTACCGCAGGAGCTCGTTTGCGGCGATGAGTGCGTCCCCCGCCTCCATGGGAGCACGGTGTGCATGAGATGAAGAGCTGGCTGGGGCCAGCGATGGAGTGGCGGTGCGGCCGTCCCGCCGCACCTAAGGATGTAGCAAAGACGCCTGCTACTCGTTCCGCACTGGTCCGGTGGCAGCGTTGGTGGCGAGAGACGGAGAATGACATGGTGGCCCACCGATGGGAGCCGTCTGAGCGACGCGGGCGGTGAGAGCAGCCCGACGCTCAACTCGAGCACGGCGAGCGTCCGCCATGGATACGATGGAGCGACAGAGCGATGAACTGATGGAAGGAGAGCTATGGCGCACCCCTACTTGGCGCGCCAAATGTCGGATGTGGGGTTCTGGTAAACCCTTAAGGTTCGAACACTGGGTTCGCGCGAAGTCTTTTCCTCCCACTGATCTACGCCCTAGCTCGCTAAGATCTCGAGGACGAACTCGACGCACTCGCAACACAGAAAGACAAAAGATTTATACTAGTTCGGGCCACCATTGTGGTGTAATACCCTACTCCGGTGTGGTGGTGGTGGACTGCCTCTTGGGCTGGTGATGAACAATACAAGGGGAAGAACAGCCTCCTGAGGTTTAGGTGTTCTTGTGCTTGGCCAACTTGTGTGGGTGAGAGTGATCTAAGATGTCCTTCCTCGCCTATGGCAGTGGCTAGTCCTACTTATAGAGGCCCTGGTCCTCTTCCCAAATCTTGAGCGGGAAGGGAGCCAACAACGATGGCAAATTTGAAGGGGGGCAACTAGTACAAGCTATCCTGACAAAAGGTGCTCTGCGCCTGCGAAAGGCTCTGGTGGTGACGCCGTCCTGGGCTCCACGATGACCTCCGTCTTGTCGTCATTCTGGTCTTGGTCTTGTTGCCCCAAAATGGAAACCTTTGCCTGATGCCTCGGTACTCCTCACCTGCGATGGTTTCCTTAGCACCAAAGTGGAAACAAGGATGCTGTGTGCGCTGGCGCCCGCCTGGTGTCGATCGTCATGGCTCACGTCACGAGAGGCTCGTGAGGTTCGCCTCACCTTGATATATCCGCTCCTCGTGAGCCTACCTGACTAGGCCGCTCCAGAGGAGGCCTTGTGTCGTCCGCCTCGCGAGGCTTGGCCCCTCGCGAGGGTCTTGGATGCCTTGTTGATGAAGGTGGGCCGTACGGCCTGCTAGCTTAGCCATGCTGCGGGCCGCAGGTAGGCAAGTCTGGGGACCCCCGTTCCTAGAACGCCGACAACAACATCAGTGAACAAGTGAAGATGGATGGCGTAATCCTCGGTGTGGGGATGAGGGGCACGCTCATCGCAGATGGTACCAAGCACCTGGTTAGCCTTCATCCTGAGGTTCCGAAGCATGGGAGCATGCTTGCGCAGTAGCGTCTGCCGGCAAAGTGCCTCCTCCCTGATTTGTTGTGCAAGGGACTCGGCGCTGGCAACCCGCTGCTGAAGAGAGAGCAGCTCAGCACGGGCGGATGCCAGCTCGGCCTGCACCAAGATTAGGGCGACTGCGGCAGCTTTCTCGCGTTGTTCCGCCTCAGCCAGCCCTGACCTGAGGGCAGCTGTCCTACCCACACCTTCGCCTTCTACGAGCTTCAACTTTAGGTCGTACCTACCAGCAAGATCCGCGCGAGCCTCGGCCACCCTACAGTTGACCTCCTCCTGGGTCCTGGCCTCGCACACGCCGACAACATCCTCTGCTTGAGCGACTTGGCGCTCCCTCGTCTCCAACCGCTCAAGTTCAAGGCTGCGCTCCACGGCCTCCAGCAACAGTGTTTCCTCGTGCCTGAAGATCTCCTAGTCGTCGGACGGAGCGCCCTTCAACGATGCCAGGGCAACTCTGCGTGCCTCCACCTGCTACTCTAGGAAGGCGTTCAAGGCCTGGAGCTCTTGCCTACGCTCCTTGGCGGCCTTGTGGCGACTGTCCGCCTCCCTGGCCTCCTCCAAGGCCCGGGCTCTGGCCTCTCGCGAGGTTGCCAGGGATGCCTCAGCCTTCGCATTGGCGTGCTCGCGCTGGAGGCGCCCAAGGTTGATAGCCACCTTCAGTTCATGCCACTCCTCCACGAGCCGAAAGCCTTCAGCTTTGAGGCGAGTGTCGACATCCGTGAGTTTTCCGCCGAGCTAGCTCATCGCGCCCGTTGCCTCCTGAAAGAGTTCATGGCGGACGACACTCCACTCATGCGCAAACTTAAGCGCGCAACCGGGCCCTTCCCCCGCAGTGGGGGTAGCCGACGAAGTCCGAAGCGACTCACGCCATTTTGGCAGGAGGTTGGGGCTGGCGCCTCCCGGGCCGCCGACCAGGCTTCGGTAGGGGCCCAGATGGGTTGAGGCCCGTTGCTCCAAGAAGGGTCCAAGATCGAAGTCATCCAGCTGCCGTCCACAACCAGAGGAGGAGCCCTTGGCACACTTGATGCACCCTAGGCGAGGCCACGTAGGAGAGACGGCAAAGGCGCGGGCTCAAGGCACCAGGCTAGCATGTTTGCCTCTTCGGGCCAACCTTGCTGTTGGTGTCAAAATTGGCGGATCTCGGGTAGGGGTCCCGAACTGTGCGTCTAGGATCGATGGTAATAGGAGACGGGGGACACAATGTTTACCCAAGTTCGGGCCCTCTCTATGGAGGTAATACCCTACTTCCTGCTTGATTGATCTTGATGAATATGAGTATTACAAGAGTTGATCTACCACGAGATCGTAATGGCTAAACCCTAAAAGTCTAGCCTGGCTATGATTACATGTGTCTATCTACGGACCTAGACCTCCGGTTTATATAGACACGGGAGGGATCTAGGGTTATACAAGGTCGGCTACAGAGAAAGGAATATTTATATTTGGTTGCGAAGCTTGCCTTCCACGCCAAGGAGAGTCCCATCCGGACACGGTTTCGGTCTTCGTATCTTCACGACCCATCAGTCCGGCCCTTATCCAATAGGTTGTACGCCCAAGGACCCCTTAGTCCAGGACTCCCTCAGTAGCCCCCGAACCAGACTTCAATGACGTGGTGTTTGGCATACAGATACTCTTCGGCATTGCAAGGTGGGTTCCTCCTCCTACGACTTTAAAGTGATGTATTCGACTCTCCATTTAATGTCGCGCCCCTCGGCTTCCGCGCCTTCCTGACTTCAACTTCCACGTGTTGAGTGAATACAAGAGGTCGGGGTATTTTACATATACCACCCTAAACGTACCAAAAAGGTGCCTATTTAAAGAGAATAGATCTCAGATCCCCTCCAAATTCCACGAAACAAATTCTCAGAGCTTGCAGAGCAGAACCACCCCAACATGGCTAGCGCTCCCATCTCTTCCTCTCGACCCCACAACTCCGAAAAGGGTGAATGGGAGAGATGTTCTGTATCTCACAGTCATCTAGTGAAGTTGCAAACACACGACTTTCTTCCTCCTGCGGATTTGGTCCCCGTACGAGCAGGGATGACGTCCTTCAATGCTGGGGCTCAAGCGGAGAACTTCCCCACTCCGTCCAGGGGGGAACGAGTATGCTTCATCCCCTTCTTGTTAAGAGGTGTCAGATTTCTGATCCATCCCTTCCTTCGAGGTCTGCTGGAATATTATGGCCTCCAACTGCATAGTCTTACTCCCGCCTCCATCCTGCATATTGCAGGCTATGTCCCTCTATGTGAGCTATTCCTTGCTGTCACCTGTGAGGCCCATTTCGATTTATGGAGAAGACTGTTCTGCCTCATTCCTCGTAATCAAGGAGGGTCAATATTTGAAGTGGGGGAGCCGAGGTGTGGCGCATCGCCGATACCGGATACCTGTCCGGCACGCCGAAGAAGGCTTCCGAAGAGTGGCCTTCCGAAAGGTTCTATATAGACGACGTTGCTCTTCCCGACCCAGTCCGTATGAGCCTCCCCGAATTTTTCAAGTGCTCCGTTGAATAAACACAATAGCTGGCGTCCTCGGAGCCTCGAGGAATAGAATAGCGCAGAGGTGAGCCTACTGCTAGGCAAGATTAAGATGCTCTCCCAGTCGGGATTGTCAATAGTCGAGGTAATGGTGGTTTCCATAGCACGAGGGGTCCAACCACTCCAATTCCTGAGGGCTACCCATGTGGCACTACAATGGGGAAGACGACGCCTCATGCTGCGGTCGGAAGGGACCAAAGACCGCCGCCACCCTGGCCAAAATATTGGCCGAACTGTATCAAGGGGAGAAGGAGGAGTTCACCTGTCTCCAATATCGAGACGGATTTTCCATGTATAATCCTCCTAGTTGGGTAAGCTCTAACTCCACTATTTTACTCCTCTCCCTGAATTATCTTTTACAGGCAGCATCCTATCCGCTTATAACAGGAATGGCGAAAGGCTGTCGAGGGGATCCATGACCCTGCCCCTGAGCCGGAGAATCGCAGCCGGGATCTTGACCCCGTATATGAAGAAGATCCAGACATATTTGTGGAGCTCGAGGATGGAATATTCTATCAGACGAGCTCTGACAATACAGATGTACCCATCATCGCCGATTACCCCGGCCTCCTTCCCACTTCGCATGTAAGTAATTTAAAAGGCACTTTCTTTGAAAGAGCTCCCTTACTATGCCTCACCCACCACACTATTTCGTGTTCCAAAGGGGAGGTGCTCAGCACCACAACATGCACCAGAAGCATCTCCGAGGAGAGCAGCGCCCACGCCTGGCGCATCTTCGAAGAGGAAGGCAAATGATAACACGGCAGAACCCTCGTTAAAGAGGTAAGGCTTTTCTTTTCAAGAATACCCTTTCTGATCGTCACCTCAAATTGTAATGCCATTTGCCGCATTCTATCAGGAAAAGTATCCGCTGGACTGTGTCCGAGGATCCGTCCGGACGTGCATTCACCAGTCAGGTTCCGGACCCTTCCCAAAGGACGAGGGTTGACACGGGAGTGGCACCGAACTGTCCCTCCATAGAGGATTTAGACGACATTTCCATCACGAACTCTGAAGTGAAGAGCGCTACGAATCATCGTCATCGGAGGGCCGTTCTTTGTAATCCCGGTTTTTTCAAAAGAGGCATTTGATGCCTTTAATTCGGCTGATGCATACATCCGAGCTGCTCGGGATGGTCTTGTCCGAGCCACAGACCAGTATCTGAAAGATATTCGGGTAAGCGTAGATTTAATAATCATACACTGGTAGCCCCCGAGACTTAAAGTGATTTAAGGATCAATGTATAACCAGTTGATGACGGAGAAGAACAGTGTGTTATCTCCGGAGCTAGAAAAGTGTTGGACCCAGCTAGCTGCTGCCAATGCCGAACTGGAGAAATCCAAGAAGGCATCTCCTAGTAATGTTTCCCTCCATCGATAAAACATAATGGTATACCAATAATGCTAACACGGCTGCTTACCTCTTAATTGGATCATTATATCAACTGAAAGAACATCTGGAAGCCGCTCGAAGCTGAGAACGAGGATCCAAAAAACTTCTAGCCGCGCGCGAGCGTGTGTTAACAAAGGTTGTTGTGGAGAAAAACAAGCTCCAAGATTCGAACACCCAACTGGGTGAGGAACTGAAAGATGTACGGGCCTAGCTGGTGGACTCCGTAAAGGAGAGTAAAAGGCTGTGAGGTGGCTTATCCAGTATGTGGTCGAACATTACTTTCGAATAATTCGGAGACAGAAGGTGTTGATAGAGTTATATCTACAGGTATGCTGGCCGGTCGTCCCGAAGAGGAAATGTCCGGATCATCGAGCGATCTCCTACAAGCGCTATCGCAGGTGCACGAGCAAGCTCGGCAGGTGATGCGAAGTGTTGCCAAGGCCCTATGGCCATCCGCCTCCCCTCCAGGAAAAATGGAGGAGCTGATACAACTATTCAAGGGAGCACGGCGGCGCTTTCGACTGTGGAAGATATCGGCCTGTCGGGAAGGTGTGCGGGAAGCCTGGGCCATGGTGAACACACGGTATACCAAGCTTGATCCGAATCATATGGCTTGGGTCGGACCTCTAGGGTCAGATGGAAAAGAAATTCCCGTTAATTTGGTATATGACCAAGTAGAAGTAGCGCCAAGTACTCCCAGCAGGATTTTAAGTTAAACTGCCTACTGGACACCATAGAGGAGGAAATTTTTGAGTCCTAGTGACTATGTACTTTCCTTGACATATGTGATTCTAGATGAATTATAAAAACAATTGTCATGCGGACCTTTTCGCTTCAACCTCTGGACCCGAAGGTGCGGAGTGTTGCCGAATACCTTAGTGGTAAAATAGACCGGGGTATGCGTGGGAACCAGGCATAGGGGTCATAGTTGCTTGAACAGACAATGTGTATCCGGCTAGTTATGTTATATTACATTATGATGGTAAGAAACATCTTCTAGGGAGAATAGTTCCGTTAGGGGATCCTTTCCCTAGGTGTGCATGCATTAAAGTGCATGTCCAAACTATCATTGATAACATTACAATATAGGTAATCATCTGGGGGCTCATAATGGAAGGAATATAAAGCATCTTTAGTCCATCGACCGAGTATGCTCTTAAGAACGCTAGCTTTCGGCTTCACTCAGTCTGAGGTACACATCCAGATGACCTGGTAGTAACAATCGCAGAGGTGCTCCCTTTATGCCCTAGCCGAACTAACGGGAACATAGGGCATAAGCACAGGAGCCAGGCAACCCAAATTGGCCAAAACTTAAGTCATATCAATGCATATAATGGCAAGAAAAAAATAAAAGGTACATATAAGAAGAAACACATATGTGATGAGCTTGTTGCTCGGAAAATAAGCTTCTATCCGGGAAGCCCCCAGGTATAGTGGACGTACATGCTCAAGGATGTGTACATCACAGGTGCACGGTTTAGCCGTGCGAAAGAGTTTGAGTTCCAGACAAAAATAAAAAATGAAAAGCGAGGAAAAATTAAAGGACACAACAGGGAGAAGGAGACAAACACATAGTTCGGCGCTAGGCATAGAATCTTCGGAGTCTTGCCGCGTTCCAGGGGTTCGGCTCTTAGAGATTGTGTGATGCAGCGCGCAGGCAACATGCTCCTCCCGTGACAACCTCGTCAATTATGAAGGGACCCTCCCACTTAGGCTTGAGTTTGTATTTTTATTCTCCGGCAAGTGTAAGACGAGTTCGCCGACATTGTAAGTTTTGGCGCGTACTTCTCTACTCTGGTATCTGCGGGACTGTTGTTGATAAAATGCGTAACGGGCTTCTGCAACATCGCGCTACTCCTCCAGGGTATCTAGGCTGTCCTGCCGATCAAGCTCGGCCTCTCTCTCTTCATACATGTGCACTCGAGGTGAGTCATGGATAATATTGCAGGGCAACACAGCTTCCGCACCGTACACCATGAAGAAAGGTGTATATCCATTAGTGCGGTTGGGTGTGGTCCGCATCCCCCAGAGTAGAGAGTCAAGCTCCTCAACCCACTGTTTGTCTGATTCTTTCAAAGACCGCACTAGTCTAGGTTTAGTGCGGCTCATAATAAGACCATTAGCCCATTCGACTTGACTGTTTGTTTGCGGGTGATAGACAGAGGCGTAATCGAGCTTAATGCCAGCACACCAAGTTTTCACCTCATCGGCTGTGAAATTGGAGCCATTATCGGTGATGATGCTATGTGGAACACCATAATGGTGCACCACGCCGGATATGAAGTCCATTACTGTCCTCCCTCGGCTGTTTTGACTGGTTTGGCCTCTATCCACTTAGTGAATTTATCCACCATGACCAGCAAATACTTTATCTTATGGCTTCCTCCTTTAAGGGGTCCGACCATATTGAGCCCCCAGACCGCGAAAGGCCAAGTGATGGGTTTTGTTTGTAGAGCAGTGGGGGGCATGGGGCTTTGGTTGGCAAATAGCTGGCATCCGATGCAATGTTGGACAAGGTCATGTGCATCTACGCAGGCCGTTGGCCAGTAAAACCTGTATGGAAGGCCTTGCTAACAAGGGCCCGAGTTGCAGCGTGGTGCCCGCTGAGTCCGGCATGAACCTCAGCCAAGAGCTGCCGCCCCTCTTCCTCGGAGATACATTTTTGAAGAACTCCGGTAGCGCTTTTCTTACAGAGCTCTCCTTCATGAACCTTGTAGGCCTTCGAGCGCTGAACAATGCGGCAAGCCTCATTCTGATCCTCTGGGAGTTCTTTCCTATTAAGGTAGGCCAAGAAGGGTTCAGTCCATGGGAGAATGACTGCCATGATTAGGTGGGCCGACGGTGTTATTTCGGTGGCTGAGCCCCCGATTATATTGTTGTGTTTGGAGGCTGGGGTTGTGTTCGGATACGGACTGGTGTTACCGCTCTCCCCTTGCCACACCATAGACGGCTTACGGAGCCTTTCCAGAAAGATATTTGGTGGGACAGGTTCGCTCTTGGCGCCCATGCGAGCGAGGACGTCCGCCACTTGATTGCCTTCTCGAGCCACATGATGAAACTCAAGCCCCTCGAATTGAGCTGATATTTTTAGGACGGCGTAGCGGTAAGCCGCCATCTTCGGATCTTTGGCATCAAAATCTCCATTTATTTGAGACATTGCGAGGTTTGAATCCCTGCGCCCTTCCAGGCGTTGTATGCCCATAGAGACAGCCATCCGGAGACCATGTAATAAGGCCTCGTATTCGGCTGCGTTGTTGGAGTCTGTGTATAATATTTGGAGTACGTACCAGACTACGTCTCCAGTGGGGGACATTAAAATGACGCCCGCTCCTAGTCCTGCCAGTATTTTGGAACCATCGAAATACATAACCCAGTTGGAATATATGTCGTACTCTTTAGGGAGTTTGGCCTCTGTCCATTCGGCGATAAAGTCTACCAGTACTTGGGATTTGATGGCTCGGCGCGGTTTGGATGTTATGTTGAATGGAAGGAGCTCAATGGCCCATTTGGCTATCCGGCCCGTAGCATCACGGTTGTTTATTATATCATTTAGTGGTACTTCGGAAGCCACCGTGATAGAACATTCTAGGAAGTAGTGCCATAGCTTCTGTGATGCCATGAAGACCGCGTATGCTATCTTTTGATAATGAGGGTACCGAGATTTGCATGGTGTGAGGATGGTGGATACGTAGTATACCGGGTTCTGAATTGGGAATTTGTGTCTGTCCTGCTGTCGTTCTACGACGAGCACGACGCTTACCACCTGGTGTGTTGCCGATACGTATAATAACATGGGTTCGCCGACGTTTGGTGCAGCCAAGATTGGGTTGCTCGCCAGAAGGGTTTTTATTTCTTCTAGTCTGGCTGTTGCCGCATCCGTCCACTCGAAGTGATTGGTGCGCCGGAGGAGGCGATACAATGGCAATGCTTTTTCCCCAAATCTAGAGATAAAGCGGCTTAACGCTGCCACGCACCCAGCAAGTTTTTGGACATGTTTAAGGTCCGTTGGTGTGGCTAATTGCGACAAGGTTCGAATTTTGGCTGGATTTGCTTCAATTCGTCTATTGGAAACGATGAAGCCCGGCAACTTTCCAGCAGGAATGCCGAAAACACACTTTTCCGGATTGAGCTTTATGTCATATGCATGGAGGTTGTCGAATGTAAGACGTAAATTGTCTATTAATGAGTCGACATGCCTAGTTTTAATGACGACGTCGTCCGCATATGCTTCAACTGTCTTGCCGATCTGTTTCTCCAGGCATGTTTGAATCATGCGTTGGTATGTGGCCCTGCGTTTTTAAGCCCGAAGGGCATGGTGTTGATGCAGAATGTCCCGTATGGGGTAATGAATGTCGTTGCAGCTTGATCGGACTCCTTCATTTTGATTTGATGGTATCTGGAATATGCATCGAGGAAGCATAGCGAATCGTGTCCTGCGGTGGCATCGATAATCTGGTCGATGCGGGGGATGGGGAAGGGATCCTTAGGGTAGGCCTTATTGAGGTCTTTGGAATCGACGCACATGCGCTAGGATTTATCCTTCTTTGGCACCATCACCAAGTTTGCTAGCCAGACGGATATTTTATTTCCCTAATGAATCCAGCCTCGATTAGCTTGGCTAGCTCCTCCCCCATCGCTTGATGTTTGGGTTCGGAAAACACCGCAGTGTTTATTTGACCGCTTTAAATCCCTTCAGTATGTTGAGGCTGTGTTTGGCCAATCTACGTGGTATTCCTGGCATATCTGAAAGGTGCCAGGCAAATATATCCCAGTTTTCACGCAGAAATTCTCATAGCGCGGTGTCGACCGTTGGGTCCAGTTGTGCCCCAATAGATGCTGTCTTCTTGGGGTCCGTTGGATGGACTTGGAATTTGACTATTTCTTCTGCTGGTTTGAAGGAGGTGGATTTGGGTCGTTTGTCTAAGATTACGTCGTCCTTATCCACCATGGAGAATAATGCAGTTAATTCTTTGGCCACGAGGGCTTCAGATAATGCCTCAAGGGAGAGCGATGCGGTTTTGTTTTAGGCACGGAGTGCTATGTCTGGATCACTAGCGACAGTGATTATGCCATTGGGCCCTGACATCTAGAGCTTCATGTACCCATAGTGAGGTATAGCCTGTAAGCGTGTAAATGCGTCCCGCCCCAATAGGGTGTGATATCTGCTGTTGAAAGGGGCCACTAGGAAGGTTAGTTCTTCGGTACGATAGTTCTCCGATGCGCCGAACACCACGTCGAGTGTGATTTTTCCCACGCATCACGCCTCCAGACTGGGAATAATTCCCCGGAAGGTCATGCTACTATGCTTGACGCGGCTCCTGTCTATTTCCATTTTACTGAGTGTATCCTCGTAGATGAGATTTAGTCTGCTGCCGCCTTCCATGAGAACCTTGGTGAGTCGGAAGCCGTCCACGATCGGATTAAGGACTAAGGCGGCTGGTGCCCGAACTATCTTGAATTTTTGTTTGTCCTCGGCGTTGAAAGTTATGGTCGTGTCGTTCCAATAGTTTGTTTCTGCGATTTGGCAGACTTCGGCAAGGTCGCGGAGTGCCCTTTTATGCTTATTGTTTGAAGCGAAGGCCTCGAAGACCGTTAGTACTCTGGGGTCGTCGTCTTCTGGAGTATATTGCTCCGGGTTATTTTTGGTGAGGATATCCTCACCGCTTTTGGCCACCTGCCAGAGTATCCAATATGCTCTAAGGCTGTGAGTTGATATAGTATCTGGTGTTGTGTGTAGCTTGCATGGTCCATCGAGCCATCCCTCCAGAACGGTTCGATGTTCCGTAATGGGCTTATATTTCTTTGTTATTGGGTCGGGCGTGCCACTAGGGTGGGTCCTTTTGACCTGAACGAGGGGTTGGGTGGAAACCGGCGATTCCCAGCCGGCTGCCTGAGTTTTCTAGGCGCTTTCCATTGTGCCGTACTTGTATACTATGGTTGCCAAGTATGCAAAGCGTGTTATGTGACGACGGTTGATGGCGTCGAGGATTCGTTCATCCTGCAATTGCTGTGGAACGCTGTGATCGCGTCTTCGTCGTGGCAATCTTCAATCCAATCTTTGACAAGGAGGAATCTGGCCTAGATGTGATGGGCCGTTTCCATATACTACTGCCGTATGCCCCTGAGAGCGCCTATGTCTTGGTGGGTGGGTGGATTGAAGTTCGAACCCTGACCCAAATTAGGATCCGGAGTTTGAAGAATCTCCGGATTTAGTGGTTCGGGCTCCGGGTTGTCAGCTGATCTTTTGGGCTTGTCGTCCGATTCTATGTTCGAAGGACATGACTTGTCTTTCTGCAGATAGGTGTCTGGCTCTTCAAGTTTGGAGATCCGAACGTAGTTCTTCCTTAATATAGAGGAAGAGTTGTCGTCTTGCTCCTCTACTACCGCTACTTGATGAGTGATCGGTAGAGTTTTAAGTTCTCTCTGGTCGGGTTTAAGCCCAATCCGATCATAGTCCGTGCCGACCCCCAGGGCGGCGAAGCGATCTAGGAGCTCATTTAAAGACGACAACTCCTGAAGGAAATATGCCCTAGAGGCAATAATAAAGTTATTATTTATTTCCTTATATCATGATAAATGTTTATTATTCATGCTAGAATTGTATTAACAGAAAACATGATACATGTGTGAATACATAGACAAACAGAGTGTCACTAGTATGCCTCTACTTGACTAGCTCCTCGATCAAAGATGGTTATGTTTCCTATCCATAGACAAAGAGTTGTCATTTGATTAACGGGATCACATCATTAGGAGAATGATATGATTGACTTGACCCATTCCGTTAGCTTAGCACTTGATCATTTAGTTTGTTTCTATTGCTTTCTTCATGAGTTATACATGTTCCTATGACTATGAGATTATGCAACTCCCGTTTACTGGAGGAACACTTTGTGTGCTACCAAACGTCACAACATAACTGGGTGATTATAAAGGTGCTCTACAGGTGTCTCCGAAGGTACTTCTTGGGTTGGCGTATTTCGAGATTAGGATTTATCACTCCGATTGTCGGAGAGGTATCTCTGGGCCCACTCGGTAATACTCATCACTTAAGCCTTGCAAGCATTGCAACTAATGAGTTAGTTGTGGGATCATGTATTACAGAATGAGTAAAGAGACTTGCCGGTAACGAGATTGAACTAGGTATTGAGATACCGACTAAGGAATCTCGGGCAAGTAACATACCGATGACAAAGGGAACAACGTATGTTGTTATGCGGTTTGAGCGGTAAAGATCTTTGTAGAATATGTAGGAGCCAATATGAGCATCCAGGTTCCTCTATTGGTTATTGATCGGAGACGTGTCTCGGTCATGTCTACATAGTTCTCGAACCCGTAGGGTCCGCACGCTTAATGTTCGATGATGGTTATATTATGAGTTTATGTGTTTTGATGTACCGAAGGTAGTTCTGAGTCCCGGATGAGATCAGGGACATGACGAGGAGTCTCGAAATAGTCGAGACATAAAGATCGATATATTGGACGACTATATTCGGACATCTGAAAGGTTCCGAGTGGTTTCGGGTATTTTTCAGAGTACCGGGGAGTTACGGGAATACGGGGGAAGAAGTATATGGGCCTTATTGGGCTTTAGGGGAGAGAGAGAGAGGCAGTCCGCGCCCCCCCCCAATGACTAGTATGAATTGGACTAGGGGGAGGGGCGGTGCCCCCTCCTTCCTTCTCTTCCCTCTTCCCCTTCCTTTTCTCCTACTCCTACTACTTGGAAGGGGAGGAATCCTACTCCCGGTGGGAGTAGGACTCCTCCAGGGCGTGCCATAGGGGCCGGCCCTCTCCCCCTCCTCCACGCCTTTATATACGTGGCCAGGGGCACCCCATAGAGACAAGAATTGATCCCTTGGATATCTTAGCCGTGTGTAGTGCCCACCTCCATCATAATCCACCTCGGTCATATCGTAGCGGTGCTTAGGCGAAGTCCTGCGTCGGTAGAACACCATCATCGTCACCACGCCGTCGTGCTGACGGAACTCTCCCTCAAAGCTCGGTTGGATCGGAGTTCGAGGGACTTCATCGAGTTGAACATGTGCAGAACTCGGGGGTGCCGTGTGTTCGGTACTTGATCGGTCGGATCATGAAGACGTACGACTACATCAACCGCGTTGTGCTAACGCTTATGCTTTCGGTCTACGAGGGTACGTGGACACACTCTCCCCTCTCATTGCTATGCATCACCATGATCTTGCATGTGGGTAGGAATTTTTTTGAAATTACTATGTTCCCCAACAGTGGTATCCAAGCCAGGTTATAAGCGTTGATGTTATATGCACGAGTAGAACACAAGTGAGTTGTGGGCGATACAAGTCATACTGCTTACCAGCATGTCATACTTTGGTTTGGCGATATTGTTGGATGAAGCGGCCCGGACCGACATTACGCGTACGCTTACGCAAGACTGGTTCTATCGACGTGCTTTGCACACAGGTGGCTGGCGGGTGTCAGTTTCTCCAACTTTAGTTGAACCGAGTGTGACTACACCCGGTCCTTAAGAAGGTTAAAACAACACTAACTTGACGAAATATCGTTCTGGTTTTGATGCGTAGGTAAGAACGGTTCTTGCTCAGCCCGTAGCAGCCACGTAAAACTTGCAATAACAAAGTAGAGGACGTCTAACTTGTTTTTATAGGGCATGTTGTGACGTGATATGGTCAAGACATGATGATATATTTTATTGTATGAGATGTTCATGTTTTGTAACCGAGTTATCGGCAACTGGCAGGAGCCATATGGTTGTCGCTTTATTGTATGCAATGCAATCGCCCTGTAATTGCTTTACTTTATCACTAAGCAGTAGCGATAGTCGTAGAAGCAACAGTTGCCAAGACGACAATGATGCTACGATGGAGATCATGGTGTCGCGCCGGTGACGATGGTGATCATGACGGTGCTTTGGAGATGGAGATCACAAGCACAAGATGATGATGGCCATATCATATCACTTATATTAATTGCATGTGTTGTTTATCTTTTATGCATCTTATTTTGATTTGATTGACGGTAGCATTATAAGATGATCTCTCACTAAATTTCAAGATAAAAGTGTTCTCCCTGAGTATGCACCGTTGCCAAAGTTCGTCGTGCCCAGACACCATGTGATGATCGGGTGTGATAAGCTCTACGTCCATCTACAATGGGTGCAAGCCAGTTTTGCACACGCAGAATACTCATGTTAAACTTGACGAGCCTAGCATATGCAGATATGACCTCGGAACACTGAGACCGAAAGGTCGAGCGTGAATCATATAGTAGATATGATAACCACAGTGATGTTCACCATTGAAAACTACTCCATCTCACGTGATGATCGGACATGGTTTAGTTGATTTGGATCACGTGATCACTAAGATGATTAGAGACATGTCTATCTAAGTGGGAGTTCTTAAGTAATATGATTAATTGAACTTTAATTTATCATGAACTTAGTCCTGGTAGTATTAGCGTATCTATGTTGTAGATCAATAGCTTGCGTTTAGCCCCTCTGTTTTATTTTTGATATGTTCCTAGAGAAAACTAAGTTGAAAAATGTTAGTAGCAATGATGCGGATTGGATCTGTGATCTGAGGATTATCCTCATTGCTGCATAGAAGAATTATGTCCTTGATGCACCGCTAGTGACAGACCTATTGCAGGAGCAGATGCAGACGTCATGAACATTTGGCTAGCTCAATATGATGACTACTTGATATTTTAGTGCACCATGCTTAACATCTTAGAATCGGGACTTCAAAGACGTTCAAAAGTGATGGATCATATGAGATGTTCCAGCGGTTGAAGTTAATATTTCAAGCAAATACCCGAGTTGAGAGATATGAAGCCTCCAACAAGTTATATAGCTAAAAGATGGAGGAGAATAGCTCAAGCAGTGAGCATGTGTTCAGATTGTCTGGGTGCTACAATCACTTGAATCAAGTGGGAGTTAATCTTCCAGATAAAATAGTGATTGACAGAATTCTGTAGTCACCATCACCAAGTTAGTAGAACTTTGTGATGAACTATAGTATGCAAGGGATGACAAAAACGTTTCCCGAGCTTTTCATGATGATGAAATCGATGAAGGTAGAAATCAAGAAAGAGCATCAAGTGTTGATGATTAACAAGACCACTAGTTTCAAGAAAAGGGCAAAGGGAAAGAAAGGGAACTTCAAGAAGAACGGCAAGCAAGTTGCTGCTCAAGTGAAGAAGCCCAAGTCTGGACCTAAGCCTGAGACGAAGTGCTTCTACTGCAAAGGGACTGGTCACTGGAAGAGGAACTGCCCCAAGTATTTGGCGGATAAGAAGGATGGCAAAGTGAACAATGCTATATTTGATATACATGTTATTGATGTGTACTTTACTAGTGTTTATAGCAACCCCTCGGTATTTGATACTGTTTCAGCTGCCAAGTGTAGTAACTCGAAACGGGAGTTGAAGAATGAACAGAGACTAGTTAAGGGTGAAGTGACGATGTGTGTTGGAAGTGGTTCCAAGATTGATATGATCATGATCGCAGACTCCCTATACTTTCGGGATTAGTGTTAAACCCAAATAAATGTTATTTGGTGTTTGCGTTGAGCATGAATATGATTTGATCATGTTTATTGCAACACGGTTATTCATTTAAGTTAGAGAATAATTGTTGTTCTGTTTACATGAATAAAACCTTCTATGGTCATACACCGAATGAAAAATGGTTCGTTGGATCTCGATCGTAGTGATACACATATTCATAATATTGAAGCCAAAAGATGCAAAGTTAATAATGAAAGTGCAACTTATTTGTAGCACTGCCGTTTAGGTCCTATTGGTGTAAAGTGCATGAAGAAACTCCATGTTGATGGGCTTTTGGAATCACTTGATTATGAGTCAGTTGATGCTTGCGAACCATGCCTCATGGGTAAGATGACTAAGACTCTATTCTCCGGAACAATGGAGCAAGCAACAGACTTGTTGGAAATAATACATACTGATGTATGCAGTCCGATGAGTGTTGAGGCTCGCGGCGGGTATCGTTATTTTTCTGACCTTCACAGATGATTTGAGAAGATATGAGTATATCTACTTGATGAAACATAAGTCTGAAACATTTGAAAAGTTCAAAGAACTTCAAGAGTGAAGTGGAAACTAATCATTACAAGAAAATAAAGTTTCTACGATCTGATCGCAGAGACAAATATTTGAGTTACGAGTTTGGTCTTCAATTAAAACAATGTGGAATAGTTTCACAACAAATCGTGCCACCTGGAACACCACAACATAATGGTGTGTCTGAACGTCATAACCGTACTATTATTGGATATAGTGCAATCTATGATGTTTCTTACCGATTAACCACTATAGTTTTGGGGTTATGCATTAGAGACAACTGCATTCACGTTAAAAAGGGCACCATCTAAATCCGTTGAGACGACACCATATGAAATGTGGTTTGGCAAGAAACCAAAGTTGTCGTTTCTTAAAGTTTGGGGTTGCGATGCTTATAAGAAAAAGTTTCATCCTAATAAGTTCAAACCCAAATCGGAGAAATGTGTCTTCATAGGATACCCAAAGGAGATAGTTGGGTACACCTTCTATCACAGATCCGAAGGCAAGACATTCATTGCTGAGAATGGATCCTTTCTAGAGAAGGAGTTTGTCTCGAAAGAAGTGAGTGGGAGGAAAGTAGAACTTGATGAGGTAACTGTACCTGCTCCCTTATTGGAAAGTAGATCATCACAGAAATCTGTTTCTGTGACTCCTACACCAATTAGTGAGGAAGCTAATGATGATGATCATGTAACTTCAGATCAAGTTTCTACCGAACCTGGTAGGTCAACTGGAGTGAGATCCGCACAAGAGTGGTACAGTAATCCTGTTCTGGAGGTCATGTTAATTGAGCATGACGAACCTACGAACTATGAGGAAGCGCTGATAAGCCTAGATTCCGCAAAATGGCTTGAGGCTATGAAATCTGAGATTGGATCCATGTATGAGAACAAAGTATGGACATTGATTGACTTGCTCGATGATTGGTGAGTCATTAAGAATAAATGGATCTTCAAGAGGAAGGCGGACGCTGATAGTAGTGTTACTATCTACAAAGATCGAATTGTCGAAAAGTGTTTTCGACAAGTTCAAGGTGTTGACTATGATGAGATTTTCTCACTCGTATCGATGCTTAAAAGTTTGTCCGAATCATGTTAGCAGTTGCCGCATTTTATTAAATCTGGCAAATGCATGTGAAAACTGTATTCATTCATGGATTTCTTAAAAAGAGTTGTATATGATGCAACCAAAAGGTTTTGTCGACCCTAAAGGTGCTAACAAAGTGAGAGAACTCCAGCGATCCATCTATGGATTGGTGCAAGCATCTCGGAGTTGGAATATATGCTTTGATAAAGTGATCAAAGTATATGGTTTTATACAGACTTGCGGTGAAGCATGTATTTACAAGAAAGTGAGTGGGAGCACTACAACATTTCTGATAAGTATATGTGGATGACATATTGTTGATCAAAAAGAATGTAGAATTTTCTAGAAAGCATAAAGGAGTATTTGAAAGGAGTTTTTCAAAGAAAGACCTCGATCAAGCTGCTTAAACATTGAGCATCAAGATCTATAGAGATAGATCAAGACGCTTGATAAGTTATTTCAATGAGTACATACCTTGACAAGATTTTGAAGTAGTTCAAAATGGAACAGTCAAAGAAGGAGTTCTTGCCTGTGTTGCAAGGTGTGAAGTTGAGTAAAGACTCAAAACCCGACCGTAGCAGAAAATAGAAAGAGAATGATAAGTCATTCCCTATGCCTCAGTCATAGGTTCTATAAAGTATGCTATGCTGTTTACTAGTCCTATTGTATACCTTAGCATCTTTCTGTCAAGGGAGTACAATATTGATCTAGGAGTAGATCACTTGAGAATGGTCAAAATTATCCTTAGGGGTCTAAGGAAATATTTCTCGGTTATGGAGGTGATAAAAGAGTTCGTCGTAAAGAGTTACGTCGATGCAAGCTTTTTACATCGATCTAGATGACTCTAAGTCTCAATCTGGATACATATTGAATATGGGAGCAATTAGCTAGTAGCTCCGTGCAGAGCATTGTAGACATAGAAATTTGCGAAATACATATGGATCTGAATGTTACAGACCCGTAGACTAAACTTCTCTCACTAGCAAAACATGATCACTCTTTGGGTTTTAATCACATAGCGATGTGAACTAGATTATAGACTCTAGTAAACCCTTTGGATATTAGTCACGTGGAGATGTGAACTAATAACATAAAGATGTGAACTAGATTATTGACTCTAGTGCAAGTGGGAGACTAAAGGAAATATGCCCTAGAGGCAATAATAAAGTTATTATTTATTTCCTTATATCATGATAAATTTTTATTATTCATGCTAGAATTGTATTAACCGGAAACATGATACATGTGTGAATACATAGACAAACAGAGTGTCACTAGTATGCCTCTACTTGACTAGCTCATTGATCAAAGATGGTTATGTTTCCTATCCATAAACAAAGAGTTGTCATTTGATTAACGGGATCACATCACTAGGAGAATGATATGATTGACTTGACCCGTTCCGTTAGCTTAGCACTTGATCGTTTAATTTGTTGCTATTGCTTTCTTCATGACTTATACATGTTCCTATGACTATGAGATTATTCAACTCCCGTTTTCCGGAGGAACACTTTGTGTTCTACCAAACGTCACAAAATAACTGGGTGATTATAAAGGTGATCTACAGGTGTCTCCGAAGGTACTTGTTGGGTTGGTGTATTTCGAGATTAGGATTTGTCACTCCAATTATCGGAGAGGTATCTCTGGGCCCACTTGGTAATACACATCACTTAAGCCTTGAAAGCATTGCAACTAATGAGTTAGTTGCGGGATGATGTATTACGGAACAAATAAAGAGACTTGCCGGTAACAAGATTTAACTAGGTATTGAGATACCGACGATCGAATCTCGAGCAAGTAACATACCGATGACAAAGGGAACAACGTATGTTGTTATGCGGTTTGACCGATAAAGATCTTCGTAGAATATGTAGGAGCCAATATGAGCATCCTGGTTCCTCTATTGGTTATTGACCGGAGACGTGTCTCGGTCATGTCTACATAGTTCTCGAACCCATAGGGTCCGCACGCTTAAAGTTCGATGATGGTTATATTATGAGTTTATGTGTTTTGATGTACCGAAGGTCGTTCGGAGTCCCGGATGAGATCGGGGACATGACGAGGAGTCTCAAAATGGTCGAGATGTAAAGATTGATATACTGGACGACTATATCCGGACATCGGAAAGGTTCCGAATGGTTCGGGTTTTTTTCGGAGTTCCGGGGAGTTACGGGAATATTGGGGAAGAAGTATATGGGCCTTACTGGGCTTTAGGGGAGAGAGAGGCAGGCCGCACTCCCCCCAATGACTAGTCCGAATTTGACTAGGGGGAGGGGCGGTTCCCCCTTCTTCCTTCTCTTCCCTCTTCCTCTTCCTTGTCTCCTACTCCTACTACTTGGAAGGGGAGGAATCCTACTCCCGGTGGGAGTAGGACTCCTCCAGGGCGTGTCATAGGGGCCGGCCCTCTCCTCCTCCTCCACTCCTTTATATACGTGGCCAGATGGAACCCCATAGAGACAACAATTGATCCCTTGGATCTCTTAGCCGTGTGCGGTGCCCCCCTCCACCATAATCCACCTCGGTCATATCATAGCGGTGCTTAGGCGAAGCCCTGCGTCGGTAGAACATCATTATCGTCACCATGTCGTCGTGCTGACGAAACTCTCCCTCAAAGCTCGGCTGGATCGGAGTTTGAGGGACGTCATCAAGTTGAACGTGTGCAGAACTCGGAGGTGCCGTGCGTTCGGTACTTGATCGCTCGGATCATGAAGATGTATGACTTCATCAACCGCGTTGTGCTAACGCTTCCGCATTCGGTCTACGAGGGTACGTGGACACACTCTCCCCTCTCGTTGCTATGCATCACCATGATCTTGCGTGTGCATAGGAATTTTTTTGAAATTACTACGTTCCCCAACAACTCCACCGGATCCATCTGCTTGGAGTACTTAGAGTCAACCTGAAGAGGATTTTTGATGACCCGAAATGTCATCGTCGGCTTAATGGCCGAACAGGCGGTCATATTGAAGCCGCCCAGCCAGAGGGTTTGGCCTGGGGCCAGTGCTCCTCCGGAGGTGACGTTGTCCTTGAGAACAAGGCTAGCCCTCGATCCTATCTTTTGACGGCACAGTGGAACTCTCAATGAAAGCACCAATGTCGGTGTCAAAACCGGCGAATCTCGGGTAGGGGGTCCCGAACTGTGCATCTAGGATCGATGGTAATAGGAGACGGGGGACACAATGTTTACCCAGGTTCGGGCCCTCTCTATGGAGGTAATACCCTACTTCCTGCTTGATTGATCTTGATGAATATGAGTATTACAAGAGTTGATCTACCATGCGATCGTAATGGCTAAACCCTAAAAGTCTAGCCTGGCCATGATTATGTGTGTCTATCTACGAACCTAGCCCTCCGGTTTATATAGATATGTGAGGGATCTAGGGTTACACAAGGTCGATTACAGAGAAAGGAATATTCATATTTGGTTGCCAAGCTTGCCTTCCATGCCAAGGAGAGTTCCATCCGGACACGGGTAGAGTCTTCGGTCTTCGTATCTTCATGACCCATCAGTCCGGCCCTTATCCAATAGGTCGGATGCCCGAGGACCCCTTAGTCCAGGACTCCCTCACTCGCGCCGGGTGCACCAAGCTGGCTTGGGCGCTCAAGGCCAGCGGGGGATTCGAGACAAGAGAAGGTTGCTTCCGTGGAGAATTCGCCGCCTTAGCAGAAGGGACCCTGAGGAGCCATAGTCAGGAGGAGAAGCAGCACTCGAGAAATTACAAAGATAAGGTACTCACTCGTCTATGGCGGTATACTTCCTCTGCTTCAACGGCCGGAAGGCATCACTGTTGTAGCTTGGAGACCCTTTCCTCTTGCGGAGCGCATCAAATTCCAGATGGAGCCTGCCGAAGCCTTGGACGTGGCTGGTGGGGCACCTGACGTGGCGACCTCGGGAGTGCTGGGCTGAGGGGAGCCCACTAGCTCCGCCTCATGATGACCTGCTGAGACCTCGGAGGCTTCAGTCTCGGGAGCAGCGGATTGTGTCGCCCCGTCAGCTGTCACCAAGGGGCAAGATTCGCGGGCTCCCGAGGGTGGTGCCTCGGGACCCTTGAGCGGTGCCGACGCCTCAGCACCCGCGCCTCAAGCCTCCGGTGCTTGCCCCCCTGCATCCACTCTTGTGGTAAGTTTGGCGCTGGCGGCAAGAAGGGGAACCACGGAGACAGGGTTCTCGCGGGGCCCTTCAAGGCCGGCTGGACGCAGTCTGCATTCATCGAAGGGGGGCATCTGCCCCGCGAACTCCACCTTGTTCGAGCAGCAGTACAGAAGATAGCCCTCCTACGGCATATCGGCTGGCGAGGTGTCGCCCGTCAGGACCTCGAGCACCGTTCTTCGCACCTCGAGTGGAAGCCACGACTCCTGAAGCCTCATGCGATCCTGGCCGCCGCACAGGGCCCACATCGGCTGGGAATGGCGCTGGAGTGGGGCGACGTGCCTCCGGAGGAACTCCTTCATCACCATGGGCGCAGTCACGCCGAGATTTCTCAGCCTCTTCAACCGGAGCCAGACGAAGGCAAGGAGGGGGTCCGTGAGCTTCTCGTGGCCCCAGCCGAAGCTGGGAACGGTGAGCGCCAAAGGGGGCAAAAGTAGGGGGCTGAGCACACCGACGTCCACGAACACCCATCTTGTCTGAAACCCACTCGCAGATGGTGGGAGCTCAAAGTCAATCCCCGAGCTTGCCGTCGCAGCCACGGCCTAGAAGCTCAGGCATCCCGAGCATTGTCGAGGATCGATCAGGTACAGCGAGAAGAAATGATGTAGTAGGGCCACGGAAGGAGCAATGCTCACCATTGTCGACGTTCTGGGAAAGGGGATCCCCAGACTTGCCTGCCTGCGGCCCATGGCATGGCTCTGCAAGCGGGCCCATACGGCTCATCTTCACCAACAAGCATACAAGAACCTCACGAGGGGCCAAGCCTCGTGAGGCAGACGACACAAGACCTCCTCAGGAGCGGCCTCACTAGGCTGGCTCGCGAGGGGCGGAGAGATCGAGGCCAGGTGAGGGAGTCCTGGATTAGGGGGTGTTCGGATAGCCGGACTATACCTTCAGCCGGACTCCTGGACTATGAAGATACAAGATTGAAGACTTCGTCCCGTGTCCGGAAGGGACTTTCCTTGGCGTGGAAGGCAAGCTTGGCAATACGGATATGTAGATCTCCTACCATTGTAACCGACTTTGTGTAACCCTAACCCTCTCCAGTGTCTATATAAACCAGAGGGTTTTAGTCCGTAGGACAACATACACAACAACAATCATACCATAGTCTAGCTTCTAGGGTTTAGAATCTCCGATCTCATGGTAGATCTACTCTTGTACTACCCATATCATCAATATTAATCAAGCAGGACGTAGGGTTTTACCTCCATTGAGAGGGCCCGAACCTGGGTAAAACTTCGTGTCCCTTGCCTCCTGTTACCATCCGGCCTAGACACACAGTTCGGGACCCCTTATCCGAGATCCACCGGTTTTGACACCGACATTGGTGCTTTCATTGAGAGTTCCTCTGTGTCGTCACCGTCAGGCTTAATGGCTCCTACGATCATCAATAGCGATGCAGTCCAGGGTGAGACCTTCCTCCCCGGACAGATCTTCGTCTTCGGCGGCTTTGCACTGCGGGCCAATTCACTTGGCCATCTGGAGCAGATCGAAAGCTACACCCCTAGCCGTCAGGTCAAATTTGGAAGTTTAAACTACACGGCTGACATCCGCGGGGACTTGATCTTCGACGGATTCAAGCCACTGCTGAGCGCGCCGCACTGTCCCGACAAGCATGATCTAGCTCTACCGCCGAACAGTGCCCTGGAGGCCGCACCCGTATCGGCTTTACCCTTAATTCGGAGCCAACTGCACCGATCAAGGATGGGTGGTTGGACGCTGCCTCGGGGGCTCCGATCCCAACGGCGATCGAGCCATACACCAGCCCCGCACTCCACGAGACTCGTGATTCCAAGGAGCCGGACTCCTCTCCGGACTCTGAACCATTCACACCCTTGCCGATCGAATCCGATTGGGCGCCGATCATGGAGTTTATTGCCGCGGACATCTTTCAGCACTCGCCCTTCAGCGATATTATGAAATCACTAAAGTCTCTCTCTTTATTAGGAGAGCCCTGGCCGGACTACGGTCAGCAAGATTGGGATACCGATGATGAAGTAATTCAAAGCCCACCCACCACCCACTTTGTAGCCACTATCGACGATTTAACCGACATGCTCGACTTCGACTCCGAAGACATCGACGGTATGGACGCCGATGAAGGAGACGATGAAGAACCAGCGCCTATTGGGCCCTGGAACGCCACTTCGTCATATGACGTATACATGGTGGACGCACCAAAAGATGACGATGGAGAGCGGAAGGACGCACCGAAGGCTTGTTCCCTCGAAAATCAGTCAAAGCGGCGACGCAAGCGCCGCCCCAAATCCCGCCTCAACAAAAATAGCGATCACACAGACCCAGCGCTGGAGCAGGGCGAACCGCTGCCGGACAACGACAATCCGGATAATCAAACCAAACAAACAAATTCTATTAAGGATAATGGTCCGGACGACATAACGCCAGACAGGCACCCGGAGTAGCAGAATGCCCGTAAAAGGCTTGTTGCCACCGCGAGGAGTCTGAAAAAGAAGAAGCAAAGGCTCAAGGTTGCGCAAGACACACTCCAAATCAGATGCAGTAAAATACTCAACACAGCAGCGATGTATGGCGACAATCGCCCCTCCAAGAGCTACCCAAAGCGGAAGCTGCTATCTAAATTCGATGAGGAGGCCTCAGACCCCCCACAACCAAATATCAAAGCAGCCACCTGGTCGGATAGACGACCCCTCTATCAACACAGAGCGGCATACAACGCCACTCACCATACAACACGCAACCCATGCGAGGGCTCACACCCAAAGGATGGCGCAAAAATATCCATCTATGGACCACGGAAGCGCGCCCCAGCATACAATGCAACACAACAAACATCCGAACAACGCGGTACACCCAGCTACAGGGGTGCCGCACACCCCCTATGTTTCACCGATGAGGTGCTGGACCATGAATTTCTAGAGGGATTGAAGCCCGTAAACATAGAGGCATACGACGGAACAACAGACCCTGGGTCTGGATTGAGGACTACATCCTTCAGATCCAAATGGCTCGAGGAGACGATCTCCACCCCATCAAGTACTTACCCCTCAAGCTCAAAGGGCCAGCTCGTCACTGGCTCAAAGGCCTCCCCGAAAGCTCCATTGGAAGTTGGGAAGAGCTCGAAGACACCTTTCGGGCAAATTTTCAAGGGACTTACGTCCGACCTCCGGATGCGGACGATTTGAGTCATATAACTCAACAGCCCGGAGAGTCAGCAAGAAAGCTTTGGAATAGGTTTCTTACTAAAAAGAACCAGATTGTCGACTGCCCGGACACCGAAGCCTTGGCAGCTTTCAAGCATAGCGTCCGTTATGAATGGCTCGCCAGACACCTCGGCCAAAATAAGCCGAGAACGATGGCCGCATTAACGACCTCATGACCCGCTTTTGCGCGGGTGAGGACAGCTGGCTAGCCAGATGCAGCACCAGCGACCCCAGTACATCTGAAGTTAGAGATGGAAACGGGAAATCACAGCGCAACAGCAATAACAAACGCCAGAATAAAGAGGACAGCACGAAGGGCACGGCAGTAAATGCCGGATTCAAAAGCTCTTGGCCAGGTCAAAAGCCGCCGCCTAAAGGCACCAGGGATGAACTGTCCAGCCTCAACAAAATTCTGGATCAAGTATGTCAGATCCTTAGTACCCCTGGTAAACCTGCTAATCATACCCACAGAGAATGTTGGGTCTTCAAGCAGTCCGGCAAGCTCAACGCCGTACACAAGGGGGAGGATACACCAAGTGAAGACGAGGACGAGCCTCCCAAGCAAGACACGGGGGAACAAAAGAAATTTCCACCAGAAGTCAAAACAGTAAACGTGTTACACGTGATCAAGGGAAAAAACAACGCGGCACTCCCAGGAAAATATACCCAAGTGCCTGTCACCGCGAAGTCCTGCCGTTGGTCGTCTCAACCGATCACTTTCAACCATCGCGATGACTCAGCAAGTATCCGACACGCAGGATGGGCTGTCCTGGTATTAGACCTAGTAATTGGCGGCTATCACTTCACACGAGTCTTGATGGACGGCGGCAGCAGCCTAAACCGAATATATCAGGATACAATCCGCGGGATGGGGTTAGACCCAACACAAATTCGCCATAGCAATACTACCTTTAAAGGAGTAACGCCAGGCCCAGGGGCTCGTTGTACGGGCTCCCTCCTACTATAAGTTATATTCGGCTCCCCTGGTAACTTCCGTCGCCAGCATTTAACTTTCCACATCGCTCCGTTTCAAAGTGGCTATCAAGCACTGCTCGGACGCGAAGCTTTCGCTCGCTTTAATGCAATACCACACTACGCCTCCATCACACTCAAGATGCCCGGTCCACGTGGCATCATTTCAGTGCACGGAAATATCAAGCGATCTCTGTGCGCCGAAGAGAGTGAGGCTGCCTTGGCAGCCGCACACTAAAGGCGCCCGGACCAGTGAAAGCATCCAATAGGTCGTCAAGACCTCAAACACAACTAATCGAGTCTGGCGCCGCTACTTACACTGAATAAATGGTCACACCCCTATTTGTCAATACAACGGGCTCAACGCGCGCAGACAAGTGGCAATTTCTTCTCGTCTTGAATTATACATGGTTTCTTTAAAAACTATCTTTTTGCAGGACAAATTTTTCACTTAACTTCCTCTCTTTTATAGACGATCATCGTGCTACACCCGTCCAGGATATGGCACAACTGAGACACGGGTGCAGACATGCAGCAGGGACCCGCTCCAAGGATTCTTTTTAGATTAAGACCCTGCGTAAACCTTTTTTACTGTCTCTTGTTGATACATATCCACCGTTGAGAAGGATGCTGACGTCTTGGCATGTGGCCACGCCAGAACAATGCACGTACCTGGACACAAGGGGCTTCTTACAAAGGCCATTATTTAGGCCCGGTTTATACCACGAAGACCAAATACCTTAGGGAGTGTTCGGCATCGCGAGTTTGGCCCTATATGCATCAGCTCCGAATCATTGTCTTTGGTCAAATGTTGGGTTTGCCTGGCTCCTGTGTTTTGGTGCCTTACGTTCCGCTTTACCGGCTAAGGTAGCACCAGGAGAACTGTTGCGATTGTGCCCTGGTTCATCCGGACGAGCACCTCAGTAGAGAAAGCCGAAACCTGACTGTCATGATATAGCGTGAGACTGGTCAACCACTCGATGACCTATGGGAATGTTAGAATTCCTCCGCCTTAACGAAGGGCCGTTTTCCGGCTAGGCATGTACACACCCCGGAATCAGGAGAGTGCGGAGCCACTAGGGGCTATCTAGTAGCCCCACTGTCAAACTCCTATGGCTAAATGAAAGTGTTAAAGCGTTATAGTCCGGTTGCCTCGCTCGCTCCGCTATCACCTCCTTAATAGGACCAAGACATTGGGTTAAGTGTGAACGCGTGTTTTTGAGAGCACCTCCGCATTATATGCGTGGGGGTTGAAGCCGACGACTGCAATCTTTCAGGTTATACACATGTATACATAAACGGCCACCCAGGAGGCATCATATTACTTTCAGGCATAAGTATAAAAATGGCCTTATAAAAATTTATAAAGGCATTTTGCTTACAATGAGATTACATATCACTCAAACATAATATTTTTTGAGCACTGGGTCTCTATCAAACGAGCACCCTCAAGAACTTCTTCAAAGTAGTGCTCAGGAGCCCTTTGACCTATGGCCGAATCCCGCGCTGCAACAGTGGTAGCATCCATCTCCGCCCAGTATGCTTTAACACGGGCAAAGGCCATCCGTGCGCCCTCTATGCACGCTGACCTCTTCATCGCATTAATGCGCGGCACCATGTCAAGGAACTGTTGCACCGAGCTGAAATAGCTGTTCAGTTTTGACCTTTCCGGCCATAGCTGATCCACAACAGACCTCATGGAGAGTCCGGACAACCTATTTAGTTCGGCCCATTCGGCTAATTGGTCAGTCAATGAAAGCGGACGCTCAGGAGAATGGAATTGTCTCCAAAACTGCTGGTCTACTTCATGGTCCGTCTGACCCTAGAAGTACTTGGCCGCATCGGCAGCGCTCGCCGCCAAATCCATATACACATCCTCCGAACTCCACAGCCGATCCAGAGGGGCATACCATGGATCTCCGAACTTCCTCCGCAACATAAAGGATTTCCTAGCTACAATATCCCCGGCTTCCCGCAGCTCCACCTTCTTTGCCCTCATAGCAGAGCGGAGGTCTTTTCTCGTCGCAGCAGCCTTCTCAAGGTCCGATGCCTTCGCTTGGTTTTCCTGTTCAAGAACCCGGCAATGGTCGGCGGCAGCTTTTAATTCTATGGCCATCTTGGCCATCTTGTCTCGGCTTTCTCCATGTGCGGCCTTCTCGGCTTGCAACTCTTCGGCCGCCTTCAAAGCAGCCCCATTACCCAACCTCGCTTGTTCCTTGGCTCGGGCAAGTTCTGCTGGCAAGGCATCAACAGTGGCAGCTCCATCTGCAGTCACAACATATTAAAGATACTGGCATCATCCTGCTCTTCCTATGTGGCGTTTACCAGGTAATGACACTTACCCTGTGCCTCGTCAAGCCTTTTGTTAACAAGCACGATGTCGGCGTCTGCCGCATCCAACTGCCGTTCTAAATGGGCAAACTCGCTAGTCCGGCTAGCCACCGGAGCTTCCATCACCTGCACATAGAGGCAGTTTGGTTATTACCTAGGAATATGATCCTCTGTTCATCGTCGTTTCCGACGACAACCAGAGTCTCAGGGGCTACTATCTACACATGGCACACCTAGCATGTGCAGGACTATCATACATTCTTTTACGTACATCAAAGCCTGTCAGTAGACTCATAAATCCTTCATGCAATCCGCTTTCGGTGAACGAGATTCTCTCCATCACCGTATTCATCAGCACACGGTGTTCATTTGAAATGGCCGCTCGCCCCACCAACTCCCTCAGAACATCCGATTGCACACTAGACGGTGTCGGACTCTTTTTTTTTGCTCTCTTTGGGAGCCGGACACTGGGAGCTTCGGGGGTCAATGGGACTATCTTTTGGCCTTGCCGGACTCGAAGAGGCCCTCCGCGACGACACTTCGGGGTCGCCCGCTTCCGGAGCGGAGGAGTCCGGAGGAGGCGTTTCTCTCTCCATCATCTCTGGAAGAAGATCCCCCGAAGACGAGCTCAATTGAGAGGGGCTAAGGCCCGAACTGCAAAAGATATGTGCGGTGGTTATTTCCTCAGAAGAAAAGATGGCATACCTGTGCTATTACAGTATTTCGGGTCACTAACGACTCGCTGGAGAATTGATCCCCCACGGACTTTGTGCGGCAAAAGCACCCCCCAAGGTAGGACCCTCTGTGGGAGACTTCTTCTCCTGTTTGGAAGCTTCGGCTTCCGAATCCCCGGGCGCAGTCCTTTTCCTCCTCCGGTCGTCTTCCTTCATGGAGACGCTCGCTCCCTCGGTTAGAATGGGCAGCGTTGGGGGCCCGCGTCCGCCCGTATTATCCTCCCCGGTATTTTCCTTCAAGGGCTCCGGGCAGCGTGCGACCTTGAGCATCTTTTCCAGTACCAGATTTTCCAAACCCTCAGGGAGGGGGGCCGAACACCGAATCAACTTCGCCTTTGTTAGCCAGTCCTTGTCAAAAAACAAACTCTCAGAAATAACTTCGTAACAAAGCAGAGATAGTATGTTCGGCCGGAAGATGCCTTACCAGTTTGGCGGCGCAGTTACTACTCAGGCCCACGTCCTCGGTGATTTCCGGACACTCCACCTAAGGTCCAAAGAATGACTTGTACATCTCCTCCGGCCGCCCACTTGGCACTTCTAGGAGCCGTGATGTAGAACCACTCCTGTTGCCACAATTCAGACACCGCTGGGATGGAACCTTTGGGCCACGGAGCTCCCGTCATCTTGCATATTGAGGCACCTCCACACGCTGCATGTTGCCCCTCGGTCATCTTCGGCTTTACTTCAAAGGTCTTGAGCCATAGGCCAAAGTGAGGGGTAACCCGGAGGAAGGCCTCGCACACGACAATAAATGTCGTGATATGAAGAAAGGAGTCCGGAGCTAGATCATGGAAGTCTAGCCCGTAATAAAACATCAAACCCCTAACGAAAGGATCCAGAGCAAGGCCTAGACCTCTTAGGAAGTGGGAGACGAACACGACGCTCTCGTTGGGTTCGGGGGTGGGGACGGCCTGCCCTCGGGGAGGCAGCCGATGCAAAATCTCGGCGGTTAGATATCTGGCCTCCCTCAACTTTTTGATGTCTTCTTCCGTGACGGAAGAAGGCACCCATCGACCTTGAAGGCTAGATCCGGACATGACTGAAGGTACGGAGCACCTGACCTGAACTTTGGGCGTTTGAGGTTGAGGTGGGGGAAGGATTCGATTGAGCACGGGAGGGAAAAATAAAAGCCTTGTCCCTTTATAAAGAGGGTGAATATCAAGCATCCTCTCCATGTCCGTTTGGACTTGCCTATAATCTAGGAGTCCTAGAAGCGGTTGGGTTACCCACGCCCGTATTGATGATAATCCTGGAATAAGGGGACATGATCTCTGCTTTAACAAGACGTGCCAAGGAAACCGCCTCGCATGACGCGCTGGGGTGGGATAATAAAACGACTCGGATAAAGGCTTGGCTGTGGTGTGTCACACTACGGAATACGTCAGCAGATTAGATTTGTGTAAATATTATTATCTCTATGGCAATATGTGGAAACTTATTTTGCAGAGCCGGACACTATCTTTGTGTTCAAAATCTTCTATGAAGTACTTGGAGGAGGAACCCGCCTTGCAATGCCGAAGACAATCTGCGCGCCGGACTCGTCGTTATTGAAGCCTGATTCAGGGGCTACTGAGGGAGTCCTGGATTAGGGGGTGTTCGGATAGCCGGATTATACCTTCAGCCGGACTCCTGGACTATGAAGATACAAGATTGAAGACTTCATCCCGTGTCCGGAAGGGACTTTCCTTGGCGTGGAAGGCAAGCTTGGCGATACGGATATGTAGATCTCCTACCATTGTAACCGACTTTGTGTAACCCTAACCCTCTCCGGTGTCTATATAAACCGGAGGGTTTTAGTCCGTAGGACAACATACACAATAACAATCATACCATAGGCTAGCTTCTAGGGTTTAGCCTCTCCGATCTCGTGGTAGATCTACTATTGTACTACCCATATCATCAATATTAATCAAGCAGGACGTAGGGTTTTACCTCCATCAAGAGGGCCCGAACCTGGGTAAAACTTCGTGTCCCTTGCCTCCTGTTACCATCCGGCCTAGACGCACAGTTCGGGACCCCCTACCCGAGATCCGCCGGTTTTGACACCGACACCAGGGAAACCTCGCGAGGTTCCAATGACGTGAGCCATGACGATCGAGACCAGGCGGGTGCTAGGCGGGCGCCAGCCCTGGTCCTATTTGGTGCTAAGGAGGCAAGCGCAGACGAAGAGTATCGAAGCGTCAAGCAAAGGTTTCCATATCGGTGCAACGAGACCAAGACTAGCAGGACGGCAGGACTGAGGTCACTGTGGAGCCCAAGGCGGCGTCACCACCAGAGCCTTTGGTAGGCGAAGACTATTTTTGACAGGATAAGCTATACTAGCTGCCCCCTTCAAATTGGCCGTTGTTGGCTCCCTTCCCGCTCAATATTTGGGGAGAGGACCTGGGCCTCTATAAATAGGACTAGCCACCATAGTAGGAGGGGGAATTGGATCAAAGGGAGATCCATCCTCACAACCACAAGTTCACCAAGCACAAGAGCACCTCTCCTCAGGAGGCTGTTCTTCCCCTTGTACTGTTCATCATCAGCCCAAGAGGCAATCCACCACAACACACTGGAGTAGGGTATTACACCACAACGGTGCCCCGAACCAGTATAAATCTTGTGTCCCTTGTGTTTCGTGTTCGTCGAGTTAGCCTTAGAGATCGTGGCGAGGTTGTGAACGTGAGTTGGTAGGGGGAGATCTTCGCGCGCACCCTAGTGTTCGAACCTTAAGGGTTTTGCCGGAACCCGAAATCCGACATTTGGCACGCCAGGTAGGGGTGCGCCGAAGCTTTCCTTCCGTCGCTCCGTGTTCCACCGCTTCATCGCAACCATGTCAGACGCTCGTCGTGCCCGAGCTGAGCGTCGGGCCGCCCTCGCCGCCCGCGTCGCCCAAACAGCTCCTGTCAGCGGGCCTCCCCGTCGTTTTTCGTCACCCGCCACCAAAGCCGCCACCGGCCAGGCGGGGAACGAACAGCAAGCATCCTCGTTGCACCCCTCAATGCAGCGGGACGGCCGCACCACCACTCCATCGCTGACCCCAACCGGTTCCTCATCTCACACTCGTCACACTCCCACGGACGCATGGGCTGTGCTACTCATGGCGCGCGAGCTCCTGCATTACCGCCCAGTCGACGACCTCTACAAGGACTGGCTGGATCGCATCACCGAGCTTGTCAGCACCGCAGAGGGCTCCCTTGCACCATCCCTCTCGCTGCCTCGTCCACCGCCAGCTGCGGGCGATGTAGCTCACGCAACACCTCCACCGCCTCTGCACCAAGACGGCCCCTTGGCGCCGAGGCGCGCTGCTCCGTGGCGCGACCTGCCGCGCCAAGCGCCCGTGCATGAAGAAAGAAACTATCAAGAAGTCCCTCGGCCGCAATAGAGCACTCCACCGCTCCCCGCGCCGCTGTGTCAGGATCACTTGCCGTGGGAGGGCCATGCACCACTTACCGTGGTGGCACGCGGAAGCCAAGAGCAGGCTCCACCTCCATGACAGGTCCCGATCACCACGGCTGGCTGCCGCGCCTTCACCCCCGAGCTGCGTAGCGTCGCCTGGCCAGGCAAGTTCAAGCCGGATCTGCCTCCTCGCTATGACGGCACCCCCGACCCTGTAGAGTTCTTGCAGCTCTACGAGCTGAGCATCGAGGCGGCAAATGGAGACCAGAAAGTCATGGCTAATTGGTTCCCCATGGCACTCAAGGACGGCGCCCGTTCGTGGCTCCTGAACCTGCCTCCAGGCTCCTTCTCTTCCTGGAACGAGATGCGCGACCGCTTCGTCGCTAATTTCCAGGGC
>NC_041388.1:163237672-163273377 GCF_002162155.2 Triticum dicoccoides
CGGGAGAGACCCTCCAGAAGTACATCCAGCGCTTCAGCAACATCCGCCTTAAGATCCCCAAGGTGACGGACGAGGCCATCATCTCTGCGTTCTCCGACGTCGTCCGCGATGTCAAGATGAAGGAGGAGCTCGCCATCCACGAGGAGCTTTGCACATCCCTGGAGCTGTTCAACCTGGTGGCCAAGTGCGCAAGGGCTGAGGAAGGGCGCCTTAGCCTCCTCGAGCTCCTAGTTGCCGACCCGGAGGAAAAGAAATCCAAGGCCAAGGACGTGAAGTGCAAGGGAGTCTCCGTGCTCGCGGTGGAGCCGGACACGAAGCGCGGGAGGGACCAGCCTGAGTCATCCAAGGGCAGTTGACTGTTCTACGCCTTCCACAATGTGCACAACCACAACACCAACGATTGTCCAGAGCTCAGGGCCATTCACGACAGACGCTTCGGTCGACGCACTGAATGCAACGACCGAGGCTACGGCCGAGGAGGAGGACGTAGCAGAGGACGTTGGGGCGACCATGGCCCACGCCAGGAGTGGCGCGACCGATCTCGTGAGGACTGCTAGCAAGATCAGCCTCGCGAGGGCTCCTGGAGGGATCAGCCTCACAAGGATCGCCCTCAGGGCAACCCCGGTCTTCCTCCACTACCGCCACCACCAAGAAGGAACGATGACCACCATCAAGACAAGGGGGCTGGGGCTTCCAGGAGCCGCGTGCTATCGCCTGCATCTTGGGCGAAGCTCAAGCCCCGGCCTCACAGCGTATATTCAAGCAATTTGCTCGCGAGGTGAATCCGGTCCTCCCCAAGCTCGAGGCCACTCGCCTGCTCAGGTGGTCCAAGTGTGCCATCACTTTTAGTTCGGCAGATCAGCTCAAGTGCGCGGCTACTGCTGGCGCTCTCCCATTGCTTTGTTCACCCATCATTAGCAACGTGCATGTCACCAAGACCCTCATCGAAGGCGGCGCAGGGTTCAATGTCCTGTCCGTTGAGACGTTCGACAACCTACAAGTGCCCTATGATTAGCTTCAACCTACTAAGCCTTTCTCAGGAGTGACCGACGGCTCCATCACCCCAATAGCTCAGGTCCGCCTCCCAGTCACCTTTGGAGAACGTAACAACTACCACACTGAGCTCATAGACTTTGACGTCGCCCACAGCCGTCTGCTGTATAATGCCATCCTCGGGTATCCAGCCCTGGCTAAGTTCATGGCGGTGACCCACCACGGCTACAATGTCCTCAACATGCCAGGGAGAAAGACATGTGTGCCCTGCGAAGAAAGAGATGTGGTGTGCTCCCTCGAAGAAATAGATGTGGTGTGCTCCCTCGAGCACGCCTTCCAAGCAGCGTCAATCAAAGACCCCGACAACAACGCAGCTCGGTAGCCTCCTGAGGTCGTCCCCAAGAAGAAGAAGCAGCTACTCCGTGTCGGACCTCGGGAGGGCAGCGCCGTAAGTGGAACCTCGTCAGGATCAGCGCTCGCACCTGGGGGACCTCCCTCTATCGCATAGGAACACGCGCTCGGCGCCCTCCTTGGGCAGGGCTTGGGGGCTCTCTTCTAGAGGGCCTTAGACCTTGCCAACGTCACGAGGGAGGCGCTCGGGCACCACTTGGAGGCGTGCTTCGCGGCATGTCTCCCTTAGGAGGACACTGGGCAAGGAGCGCCCGGTGCCCAGGAGTTTATCACCAAGGTATCTAAGGAGCTTCAGGAAGCAAGAGCAATACGCGGCTACCATCACCCACCTGGCGTTGCTCTGAAAGTGCGTTATATCGACTAGAGGGGGGTGAATAGGCGATTTTTATGAAAGTCTTCAAAACATGAAAGTTTCGAAGACGAACGATAAAAATAAACCTATTACCATGCAGCGGAAGGTAGACTACACTAGGCAAACCATAGTCAAGTATTCAATGAAGTGAGAGCACAGTGACTTATAGCAGCAATGTAGTAGAGATCAGGTAGGAAGAGATAGTGAAGCCACACAGAACACGCAGTCACTCAGTGAAGACAAAAGATAGTGCAAACATACAATGACTTCACAAGGAGTAACAGTAAGTAAAGGGAAGGGAAAGATGAAACCAGTGACTCGTTGAAGACAATGATTTGTTGGACCAGTTCCAGTTGCTGTGACAACTGTACGTTTGGTTAGGGCGGCTAGGTATTTAAACCTTAGGACACACAGTCCCGGACACCCAGTCCTGAACACGCAGCTCGGGACACCCAGTCCTCACCGTATTCCCCTTGAGCTAAGGTCACATAGACCTCACCCAATCACTCTGGTAAGTCTTCAAGGTAGACTCCCAAACCTTCACAGACTTTGTTCACCGGCAATCCACAATGTCTCTTGGATGCTCAGAACGCGACGCCTAACCGGCTGGAGGATGCACAGTCCTCAAGTGTAATAAGTCTTCAGATCACACAGACAAGAAGACTTAAGTGATGCCTAATTCTCTTTGGCTCTGGGTGGTTAGGGCTTTATCCTCGCAAGGAATTCTATCTCAAAGGCTTCGAGGTGGGTTGCTCTCAAACGACAAAAGCCGTACTCTGAATCTGAGCAGCGAACCGTTTATGGTTGTAGGGCGTGGGCTATTTATAGCCACTAGGCAACCTGACCTGATTTGTCCGAAATGACCCTGGGTCACTAAGGAACTGACACGTGTTCCAACGGTCAGATTTCAAACTCACACGGCAACTTTACTTGGGCTACAAGCAAAGCTGACTTGTCCGACTCTGGACAAGATTCGCTCTCATAGTCTTCACTCGAAGACATAGGTTTTGTTTAAGGATCACTTCAGTCATTCTGACTGGTTCTCTTGGACCCCACTTACCAGTACGGTGGTTCCTATGACTCAACACAGAATAAAAAGAACTACGAAAGATCTAATTCTTCGAGCTCCATAGGCTTCATGCGGTGTCTTCTCTTGTCATAGTCTTCAATGTGAATATCTTCATATACCACCTTTGACTTCAATGTCTTCATACATTTTTAGGGGTCATCTCTGGTAGGAAAACTGAATCAATGAGGGACTTCTACCTGTGTTATCCTGCAATTCTCACAAACACATTAGTCCCTCAACTAGGTTTGTCGTCAATACTCCAAAACCAACTAGGGTGGCACTAGATGCACTTACAATCTCCCCCTTTTTGGTGATTGATGACAAACTAGTTGAAGTTTTCAACGGGGAATATAATATGTGAAATTGTAAAGGATAAGGAATTGTCTTCATAAGTTGCAAGGGCTCCCCCTGAAGATGTGCATATAAGTAATTTGCTTTTGGAATGCAAATGCACATGGCAGGTTGTGCTTGTGGAGATCCACTTCAACTTATGATGACAATCCACTATGCATGTGAACGTATGTGAAGATAATGACATGCATAATGGAAAATGGACGTCTGCAAAATGATCTAAGTGCGGAATTTATCGTCGCACATGCGGAATTTATCATCGCAACACAAGGTGGCAAATAAGTAGCAGACGACCATCGAGTTTAAGTGTTACAACTCAAAGAACCAAATGTATCAAAACGAGAGTTGTAAGCACGAAGCAAAATATAAAGCACTTGCCCATATGGACCCGCTTGAAGACTATCAAACTCATATGCATCTCCCCCTTTTGTCAGTAAGGACCAAAAAGGTTCGAAGACATAGAGCATCTACTCGTTCCCATGAAGAGTAGGTGAAGCAGCAGGGTCGTCAGTGGTGTTCGGCGGTGCAGAAGAGGGAGGTGGCGATGAAGTAGCATCGTCTTCATCCTCGATCACTCTGGCATTCACATTTGCAGCAGAGGAAGAGAACTCAGAGTCTTCAAGGGATGGAGTTCATCGCAGCACTGCCCTTTGAGGAGGTGTGGAGTCAAACTTGAATCGCTCAGAGAAGCCATCCTCTTGAAGATCATTTTCAGAACACAGCAGCGTCAGCCCTTTCCATGTGCGTCGAGAGGTTTCATGAGCAACAAAGGCATTCTTGGTGGCAAGATTGCGAATGCGATTAACATCCACCAAGAGGCTTTGCATTTGACGGTTCAGCCAGTCATGATGCCTATCCTGTTTCTGATGAAGAGCCACCAGAAGCTCTCGGTCATTGAGAACACGAGTGCGCTTCTTGGGTCGTTGGGCAATGGTGCTATCAGTGGCTTCAGTTAGAGCAGGATGTGGTGCACGTGTAGTGCCAGCCAAAGGATACACACGAGTTACGGCTTCAATGCCTTCAACATTCTGAGAAAAACTTTGATGCTCTGCATTCTGAAGACTTAGAGGTTCCTTGGTAGGCTCAGGATAGATGGCTTCAATAGACATATCCACATCAGGCAAAAAGATCCGATGATTGCGGGCAGAGGGCTGATATGAGATAGCGGAGTGAAGTTTGATCAGCCGCATCACCCAAGGGGCGTAGAACTTCAAACCAAACAGATCAGAGCCAGATGCAGCAAGTTGGCGAATGAAGAAATCCTGTGTATTGAAGCATTTTCCATGAAGAATATAGAAGACCAAAGTCTTCATTGCACCTTCCAGCTTGGCATGGGGAGAATGCCCTTTGATTGTCCAGAGAGTTCACCTTATGATGTGATAAATAGTCCTTAGCAGATACTCAAGGTCTTCAACGAAGAACTCCGTGGGATAAGCAGCATCTTGGGGCAATGGCTTCATCATACTGAGCATCTGACTCATATTAGGTTCAGTCTTCTGAAAGATGCTCTCAATAGCTTCACTATGAAGCTGACAGCCATGCTCGTAGAGATCGCTAGGAGTGGGCAAACCAGTGAGCTCAATGATGTCAAAGGCTTTGGCTTCATGATGAACATTTCCTGTCATCCACTCTAGGACCCAAGTCTTCGGATCTCTGTTATACCCGCGGATGTGAAGTGTGGCATAGAATTGGAGCAGCAACTCTTCATTCCAATGCTCTTGGTCAGTGACGAACGGCAGCAGTCCAACCTCTTTGAAGCAATCCAGAGCTTCTTCCAGATAGGGCAAACCAGCTATTGTCAAGGCGCTTGTGTGGGAAGATGCGACCTTGGTTGTAAAGAACGCATGAGTAATAGCTTTGCTGCGGATAGCTCCAGAACCGATCAGATGATATTCTTTCCCTTGAGTAGGGGTTCCTAGAGCTATTGAAGAATGTGTTATCTGCTCTGAAGCCATTGATATTGAAGGAGCCAGGTGCTGATGCAGGACCTGGGAACCTGGGCAATCTTGGGATTGGCTTTTGTACTTGAGGCCTGTGCTCAACATGATAGTCGAACTGGGGACCAGCAGCAGACGCAGGAACAGAAGCAGCGGGATCAGTGGCTTCGCTGACTTCTGGTGCTTTTGTTGGTGAGGGCTTCTCAGTAGCTTCAGCCATGACAACGTCAGTGGCTTCAGTGGTGTTGGTGGTGGCAGCCTCAAGATTTTCAACCTCCACTTGACGAGCAGGAGGGTTGGTCACGATCACGTTCTCCTCGAGAACCGCTTCTTGGTGGGACAGGGGAGTGGCAACTTGTGGGACTTCTTCTTCAGCGGCTGATGCAGCCGGATTGTCTTCAGCAGTTTTATCTTCAGTCACGGAGACTTGAGGCCTTGAACCTTTGCGAAGCCTGCGCAACGCGGGTGACGCCTGTGGAGTTGGTGTTGGCTGGGCCTCAAAGTCTTCTTCCTCTTGTGGGCGATCCGCCCATGAAGCATCCTGTGCAATTGGCGTCAGTGGACGACCAATGCTGATGAGTTCACTGTGCGTTAGCACAGGCGATGATACTTGTTGGTGCTCTATCTGAGGAAGGGCTGCATCATCTTCAACATGTCATGGTGACTAATGTCTTCAGCAGCGATGGGATCAGCTGCTGGAAAGTCTTCAGCTTCATGAGCCTCTGTGAAAGCAGGCTCATGGACAGTCAGTTGACGTTCTTGTGGATCAGCCTCGGGGTGAACCATGGAAATGGGTTCAACAATCAAGGGCTCTGTGGGAGCATCCCATTCCTTCTTGGTCTTTCTTTTCTTCTTGGCGGGGGCAGTAGCAGAGGCTTCAGGATGTTTTCTCTTCCTTGCTTCAGCCTCAGCAGTCCTGGTCTTCTTCAGTTCTGAAGCGGTTGACCCGGCCTTTGGCTTTGGGCCAGTCATGCTAGTTGGGAAGACAAGGGGATCTACTTCCTGCCTTGGTGCTTCAGGTCCAGCCATAGCGGGCTTCTTCTTCTTCTTGGCAGCCATCCTGGGGTCGATGCCAGGACGCCCAAGGGCCTTGCGCTTCTCAGCCTCATTGTAGGATTGCACACACCTATCAGCCAGGACCTTCATGCGCTCACGAGAACCCTGGGTTTCTGCATGTTTCTTTAGAAAGGCTTCCTTGAGCTCGTGCAGCATAATCTTGAAGTTCTTCACGTCTTGCACGCTGAGCTTGGCCATATGCTTCTTGAACTGAGATTTCTCAAAGTCAATCTTCTGCTTCAGTTCAACAATGCGCTGGGCGATGGCTAACTCTGAAGTAATGGCGCCATGGAAGGCGACACTGAGGCCAATGGGTAGTTAGAGATCTTCGAAGCTGATGTTTGGCATGTCAAACCACTCATCAATGAAGTTGTGGATGATTGTTACATCAAAGAGCGGCAGATCATTGAAGATTTCTGCTTCTTCTTTGCTCTTGATGAGTTGCTCAAGAGCGTCATCTGCAAGATCTTCATCACTTGATAGATCAATGGCATCATTGCGTAGAATGGCAGCAGCAGTTAGCTCTTGGCCGGTGTGTGGCAGAGGCATCTTGACCTTCTGGGGCTTGGAGATGTGTGACAAATCTTCAGACTACACACTATCTTCAGGAGGTGCAGTTGCCAGTGGCTTCGCCCGTGAGATTTTTGGTGAAGGGGCAGGCTTTGAAGCTTTAGGCTTCTTCAACTTCTTTGGTTTCGGCGCTGCAGGCGCTTCATCTGATTCAGCATCAGCTGCAGGCTCATTCACGGCTGTCCCTTGAACCAAGATATGGGTGATGAGACGTTCAAGGTTGTAGAAAGGACCGACGACATTGGATTCTGCATCCCGTGTGCCGTCAGCCCTTGGAGCAGAAGGACCAGGGTTGAAGTCTAGTCCCAATGTCTTCTTGTTCTGCTTCGCTGAGTTCTGGGCAAACTGAAAGTTGCGCTTGAACAGAATGTCGTCACGACACCATAGCAGTGACGATGGGTCAGCATCCGCAGGCTATGGTCCACGGACCATGCAGGGATAGAAGCCTTGTTCAATGGCTTCATCTCTGGTCCTGGGTTGAAGATTTTTGTAGAGGATGTCTCCCCATGGTCGCTTGATGGCATTCTTTTCAGCATATTGCTTAGTCACAAATCTGTACTTGAACCACTGTTCTGCCCAATAGCGTCGAATCCATTGGATTCGTGTTTTGCGCTGATTGTAATCCTCTTCAGGATCTGTCTTGTACAGTTCTGAGAGGTCATCTGGCAGATCTCTTGATGTTTCTCCACGACGCTTTCTGCCACCCTTCCTTGCTGATTTCTCTGAAGCTATGAACTTTAAACTGAAAGGCTTCAATACGTTCAAAGGCTTCAAGGGCTTTCGCTTGCTGGACAGACAGGAACTGGCTTCGGGAGAATCTATATGATGATGTAAGAATTCTGCAAATGAATGCAGACTATGAGAACCAAGGGATTCTCCCACGGACATGTACCTGTGATAGCATTAAGGTGCGAGGGAAGGGGAAGAGGTCATATGCATTCTCAGAAGATTTTGGATATAAATCAGTTTAGAAGACATTGACCTCATCGTGCGAAGACATTCACTCATAGATAAGGAGTTGGTTCCAGATTTGTACAAATCCAGAGATCAGTACAAGTGAGGAATCTAACTACTTTGTGAAGCATAAGTGAATATACTAGGCATGTTATGAGATGAAGTATGAGAGAGATCCAACTTGTGTGAATAGAAACTGCTTGTGGTAGAAAGTGACAAAGCCATAGGATCAACAGGGCCGTAAAAAGGAAGTTTTATTTACCACACTAAGAACTGCTAGACGGAGTGGAAGAGGAGGCCGAGCAGTTCGATCTTCCGTGCCCTAACTTGGCGACGGAGGACACCTACGGCGACGGCGAAGAGGACGATGTCCACGGTCGGTGTGAAGACGGCGTCGAAGAGGTTGCGGCAGCGAAGCGCTTCGTCGCCGGCGTCGTCGAGGGCTAGCGGTGGCGCTAGGGTTCGTGCGAGAGTGGAAGAAGAGATAATGACCGCTGTGAAGTGTGTATTTATAGGTACAGGGGCGGCACTGCGTTATTACACAGGTGCCCCTGGCGATTCACATCTAAGGAACATGTGGCCATCATGCAGAATTCTGGGGTTTGTTCCACGTCCCACGCACGCCTGGATTGTCGGGTGGTCGTTCCTACTTCTCCGGGTTTCATGTGGAGGAATGAGCATTGAAAATGGACTTAAGGTTTGTCTCTGTATCTTCTGCTGACAAGGACGCAGAGAAGACATTCGACAGTTTCAATAGAATGCATATGATTTGGAGAGATAGAGTTTGAGATAGAAAGCACAGAGAGGTTAGGGTCCGATCACATTCACTTAGTTCAAAAGATTCAACAAGAAGACATAGCTATAAGTGAATGCTGTAGAGGACAGAACACTAGTATATATGTATATAATCAACATAGTGAAGATAATCATGAAAACATGTTGAGATTGAAGCCAAACCAAATGTGAAGACATAGCAAGGTAACGCCATGAGTGAAACACTTCAAATAGAACATTTGGTGGTGGCGTTACCCACCGTATAGGAAGTATTAGACCCAGACACGGCGCACAATTATCGTGGCGCTCCGAAGTCAAATTCCACATTAATGTATTCACACTTAGAATGTATGTCTTCATTGACTGAAGATATACTTTACTTCGTGTGTGGCACATCTAAGTCATCAATATGCATAAGGGTTAGGATGTGTGCCTGATCATAGGACATTTGAGGATTCCAGGATATTTAGCTCACACCGTAACTTGCAAAATCTCTTCTCATCCAAGGGCTTGGTGAAGATATCTGCCAATTGCTCTTCAGTGTTGACGTGTAGGATATCAATATCTTCCTTCACAACATGATCTCTGAGAAGGTGATGACGAATTTCAATGTGCTTTGTCTTCGAGTGCTGAACTGGGTTGTTGGCAATCTTGATGGCGCTTTCGTTGTCGCAGTAGAGTGGCATTTGCTTCAGATGAATGCCATAGTCCTTGAGTGTTTGCTTCATCCACAGAAGCTGAGCACAGCAAGATCCAGTAGCAATGTATTCAGATTCAGTAGTGGAGAGAGATACATAGTTCTGCTTCTTAGAAGACCAACATACAAGTGATCGTCCCAGAAAGTGACATGTGCCTGATGTAGACTTGCGATCCACTTTGTCACCAGCATAATCAGCATCCAAGAATCCAAGTAGATCAAACTCTGAGCCCTTTGGATACCATAATCCTAGAGTTGGGGTGTGAGCCAAATATCGAAGAATTCGCTTCACAGCTAAGTGATGCGACTCCTTTGGTGCCACTTGAAATCGAGCACACATGCAAACACTAAGCATAATATCTGGCCTAGATGCACATAGATAGAGCAAAGAACCAATCATGGAGCGGTATACCTTTTGATCGAACTCTTTACCATTGTCGTCAGGACCCAGATGATGCTTGGCTGGCATTGGCGTCGGGAAGCCTTTGCAGTCTTGCATACCGAACTTTTTCAGGCAATCTTTGAGATACTTCTCTTGAGATATGAAGATGCCATTGCGTTGTTGTCGTATTTGAAGACCGAGAAAGAACTTCAGCTCTCCCATCATAGACATTTGATATTGCTCTTGCATCATATATCCAAACTCTTCACTGTACTTCTGATTGGTGCAGCCGAAGATAATGTCATCCACATATATTTGGCACACAAACAGTTCACCATCATATGTCTTCGTGAAGAGAGTGGGGTCGAGGGAACCAGGTATGAAGCCTTTGCTCTTCAGGAAGTATTTGAGGGTCTCATACCAGGCCCGAGGGGCTTGTTTGAGACCATACAGTGCCTTGTTGAGCTTGTATACCATGTCAGGATGTTTTGGATCTTCAAAGCCAGGTGGTTGTGCAACATACACTTCTTCTTCAATCTTGCCATTGAGAAAGGCGCTCTTCACATCCATTTGATAAAGAAGTATGTTGTCATGATTTGCATAGGCCAGCAGTATGCGTATGGCTTCAAGTCTAGCCACAGGAGCAAATGTTTCATCGAAGTCAATGCCTTCCACTTGAATATATCCTTGAGCAACGAGACGAGCTTTGTTTCTGACAACTTGACCATGCTCATCTTGTTTGTTGCGGTATATCCATTTTGTGCCTATTATGTTGTGCTTCCGAGGATCAAGATGCTTAACCAGTTCCCATACATTATTCAGCCCAAACTATTGAAGCTCTTCTTGCATAGCTTGAATCCATTCAGGTTCCATGAAGGCTTCTTCAACTTTCTTGGGTTCTGTTATTGAGACGAATGCGAACTGCCACAGAAATTTGCTAGCTGAGTTGCCCTTGAATGAGTGAGTGGACCGGGTGCATTGATGCTATCAGTTATTCTTTCAATCTGCACTTTGTTGGCAACACGAGGATGTACAGGGCGAAGATTTTGCTCTTGCTGATCATTGTCGTTGTTAGATGGAATGTCTTTAGGCTGAGCATTGTCTTCAGGTTGATCAGGTGCTGAGATGATAAGTTCTTCTTCAGGATGAGCTTCAGAAGGTATAATTTCTCCAGTTCCCATTAGCTTGATTGATTCACTAGATGGAACTTCATCTAGCACATTTGGAAGGTGCTCTCTTTGTGAACCGTTGGTCTCATCGAACCGCACATCCACTGTTTCAACCACTTTATAATGAAAGAGATTGAAGACTCTGTAGGAGTGCGAATCCTTTCCATATCCAAGCATAAAACCCTCATGTGCTTTTGGTGCAAACTTTGAGGTGTGATGTGGGTCCTTGATCCAGCACCTGGCGCCAAATACTCTGAAGTAACTGACATTTGGCTTCTTGCCAGTAAGGAGCTCATAAGATGTCTTGTTCAGAAGCTTGTGAAGATAAACCCGATTGATTGTATGGCATGCAGTATCAATGGCTTCAGGCCAAAATTTTCTTGGAGTCTTGTATTCATCTAGCATCGTTCTGGCCATCTCAATGAGTGTTCTGTTCTTGCGTTCGACGACACCATTCTGCTGTGGCGTGTACGGGGCTGAGAATTCATGTGTGATGCCCAAGGTATCAAGATATGTATCAAGGCCAGTGTTCTTGAATTCAGTGCCATTGTCACTTCTGATGTGCTTTATCTTTGCTCCATAGTTGTTCATTGCTCGATTGGCGAAGCGTCTGAAGACATCCTGCACTTCAGTCTTGTAAAGGATTATGTGCACCCAAGTATATCTAGAATAATCATCAATAATGACAAAGCCATAGAGACAAGCAGTAGTAGTAAGAGTTGAGTAATGAGTGGGACTGAAAAGATCCATGTGAAGCAGTTCGAAGGGTCGAGTAGGAGTCATGATTGTCTTCTAGGGATGTTTGGCCCTCGTCATCTTTCCTGCTTCACAGGCACCGCATAAATGATCTTTCTTGAACTTGACGCCCTCGAGCCTATGACATGCTTCTTCTTTGCAAGGGTGTGGAGGTTCCTCATGCCAACATGCCCAAGCCTCCGATGCCAGAGCCAGCATTCTGAAGCTTTTGCTAGAAGACATACATCAAGCTGTGGTGCTGCTGAGAAATCTACCACGTACAAATCATCTTTTCGATACCCTTAAAATACTAGAGACTTGTCAGATTCCATTAGAACAAGGCAACGATATTTTCCAAATATTACGATCATGTCTAAATCGCAAAGCATTGAGACATACATTAAGTTGAAGCCAAGGGATTCAACAAGCATGACTTTATCCATGTGTTGATCCCTTGAGATTGCAACTCTACCTAGACCCAATACCTTACTTTTACCAGTGTCAGCAAATGTGATGTGGCTCTTGTCGGATGGACGTAAGGTTGAGTCCATAAGAAGGCTTCTTTTGCCAGTCATGTGATTTGTACACCCACTATCAATAATCCATTCTGTAGACGCTGGTGTCGTACCCTACAGTGCAGTTAGGGGGATAGGCTTCATGAAGAGAATTGTGAAGCAAAAACATTTGACGAACCAGTGGGTTATGAAAGCTTAGATCCAGATTATCACTGATAGGGAGAGTAGCAAGTGATTGAGGAACGAAGAATATAGTAAGACCATTCGGGCATTTGATCTTGCGCCCTACAAGATGTTTAAGGTCCCCAGCAATAGCGTCAGAAGATTTTGGTTTTCTGCTAGAGACCTTTCCCTGCAAAAGAGAGTTAAGCCTTCTTAACCACCCACATCTTCAACGGTGGCTTAGAAGCGATAAGTCTAAGTGCAGCGTCTGAAAACTTTGGCTTTGGAGCCCTAACAAAAAGTCTTGCAGGCGGACAATAATACTCATAAGAATAAGCAGAATAGTTTTTGGTCTAATGAACATAGCGGTTCGATGAACCGCGCTCATATTCATAGGCCTGGGTATGGTTTCCCTGCAAAACATTTGCGTTAGTGCGACTCAGGTGAGTCCTCTGTCTATATGAAGCATTTGGGCCATATGAAGCCTGTGGTCTAGGGTTTGTCTTCTTCATCTGTGGTGTCATGATGACATTCACAGGAAGATTTTCCAAACACCTTTTGGGCACCCAGATCTTCTTCATAGGCGGTCCATTCCTGCAGTTAGTACCAATGTACCTGGCAAACACTTCACCATTCTGATTCTTAAACAGTTTATAGTTTGCATCAAAGGATTCATCGATGACAATGGGGTTAGCACAAGTGAAGCCAGATAGATTGGATGGATCAGCTGAAGGTTCCTTTGCAGCAACCCATGTGGTTTTGGGATACTGCTCGGGTTTCCAGTAAGAGCCATCAACATTCATTTTCCTTATGAACCCGACACCCTCTTTTCTCGTGTTTCGGTTCAGAACCTGCATTTTGAGGACATCACATAGTGTCTGATGTCCTTTAAGACTTTTGTACATCCCTTTTTCAAGCAATGTCTTCAACCTAGCATTCTCATCAGCAATAGCAGTGGTACCCTCAGCAGAGGGGTTAGTTACCACATCAACAGTTGAAGATATTGCAACAGTAGCAGCAGTAGAACATTCAGCAACAGAAGTAGCATTATCACGCTCAATGCATTTAAGACATGGTGGTTCAAATCCTTCCTGAGCGGAACTGATCTGTTCGGCGCGAAGTGACTCATTTTACTTTTGAAGATCTTCATGAGCCGCTCTCAATTTCTCAAGATCTTGCTTCCTTTGAAGATAATCATAGGAAAGCTTTTCATAACTTGTTGAGAGCGTTTCATGACGACTTTCAAGTTCCTCATACTTAACGTGAAGATTTTTTATGTCTTCAATTAAGGACTCAGATCGAGTCATTTCAGCGCCCAACAGATCATCACTTTTGTCTAACAGTTTTTGAATATGTTCCATGGCTTTCTGTTGTTCAGTTGCAATTTTAGCAAGTGTTTTGTAGCTGGGTCTTGAATCACAATCAGAGTCATCGTCACTAGATGTTTGATAGTGAGTAGTGCGTGTGTTTACCCTGGCACCGCGTGCCATGAAGCAGTAGGTAGGAGCAGAGTAGTCCTTGTTGTTTGCATCATTGTCGATGGTGAAGTCATTGTCTTCAGTATCGAAGATGGACTTGGCAACGTATGTTGTAGCCAGACTTGCAACGCCAGAATCGGACTCCTCCTCAGACTCCACCTCCGCCTCCTCAGAAGCGGACTCCTCCTCTGAATCCATTTCCTTGCCAACAAACGCATGTGCCTTGCCAGATGAGCTCTTCTTGTGTGATGAAGACTTTGAGGAAGACTTGGAAGAAGACTTTGAGTATTTCTTCTTCTTCTTGTCGTCAGAGTCATATTCCTTGCTCTTCTTCTTCTTTCTGTTCTCATTGTCCCACTGCGGACACTCAGAGATGAAGTGGCCAGTTTTCTTGCACTTGTGGCATGTTTTCTTCTTGTAGTCATGAGCAGAAGCTTCATCATTCCTTGAGCTTGATCGTGAAGACTTTCTGAAGCCTTTCTTCTTGGTGAATTTTTGGAACTTCTTCACAAGCATAGCAAGTTCCTTTCCAATGTCTTCAGGATCATCAAAACTGCTGTCAGATTCTTCTTCAGATGAGGAGACAGCTTTTGCCTTCAAGGCACGAGTTCGCCCATAGTTTGGACCGTAGATATCTCTTTTCTCAGAAAGCTGAAACTCATGTGTGTTGAGCCTCTCAAGTATGTCGGACGGATTGAGTGTCTTGAAATCAGTCATTCTTGAATCATCAGGGCTAGGGTGTCAAACGAACTGTCAAGTGATCTCAGTAGTGTCTTGACGACTTCATGCTTGGTGATCTCAGTAGCGCCGAGGGCTTGAAGCTCATTTGTGATGTGAATGAGTTGGTCAAATGTGAGCTGGGCATTCTCATTGTCATTTCGCTTGAAGCGGTTGAAGAGGTTGCGAAGGACACTGATTCTCTGATCTCTCTGGGTTGAGACGCCTTCATTGACCTTGGAGAGCCAGTCCCAGACCAGCTTAGATGTTTCCAAAGCACTCACACGGCCATACTGTCCTTTGGTCAGATGACCACAGATGATATTCTTGGCAGTAGAGTCCAGTTGAACGAACTTCTTGACATCAGTAGCAGTGACACCTTCTCCAGCCTTGGGAACGCCGTTCTTGACAACATACCATAGGTCGACGTCAATGGCTTCAAGATGCATGCGCATCTTATTCTTCCAGTAGGGATATTCAGTTCCATCAAAGATGGGGCACGCAGTGGAGACTTTAATTATCCCTGCAGTCGACATAGCTAAAACTCCAGGTGGTTAAACCGAATCACACAGAACAAGGGAGCACCTCGCTCTGATACCAATTGAAAGTGCGTTATATCGACTAGAGGGGGGTGAATAGGCGATTTTTATGAAAGTCTTCAAAACGTGAAAGTTTCGAAGACGAATGATAGAAATAAACCTATTACCATGCAGCGGAAGGTAGACTACACTAGGCAAACCATAGTCAAGTATTCAATGAAGTGAGAACACAATGACTTATAGCAGCAATGTAGTAGAGATTAGGTAGGAAGATATTGTGAAGCCACACAGAACACGCAGTCACTCAGTGAAGACAAAAGATAGTGCAAACATACAATGACTTCACAAGGAGTAACAGTAAGTAAAGGGAAGGGAAAGATGAAACCAGTGACTCGTTGAAGACAATGATTTGTTGGACCAGTTCCAGTTGCTGTGACAATTGTACGTCTGGTTAGGGCGTCTAGGTATTTAAACCTTAGGACACACAGTCCCGGACACCCAGTCCTGAACACGAAGCTCAGGACACCCAGTCCTCACCGTATTCCCCTTGAGCTAAGGTCACACAGACCTCGCCCAATCACTCTGGTAAGTCTTCAAGGTAGACTCCCAAACCTTCACAGACTTCGTTCACCGGCAATCCACAATGTCTCTTGGATGCTCAGAACGCGACGCCTAACCGGCTGGAGGATGCACAGTCCTCAAGTGTAATAAGTCTTCAGATCACACAGACAAGAAGACTTAAGTGATGCCTAATTCTCTTTGGCTCTGGGTGGTTAGGGCTTTATCCTCGCAAGGAATTCTCTCTCAAAGGCTTCGAGGTGGGTTGCTCTCAAACGACAAAAGCCGTACTCTGAATCTGAGCAGCCAACCGTTTATGGTTGTAGGGGGTGTGCTATTTATAGCCACTAGGCAACCCGACCTGATTTGTCCGAAATGACCCTGGGTCACTAAGGAACTGACACGTGTTCCAACGGTCAGATTTCAAACTCACACGACAACTTTACTTGGGCTACAAGCAAAGCTGACTTGTCCGACTCTGGACAAGATTCGCTCTCATAGTATTCACTCGAAGACATAGGTTTTGTTTAAGCATCACTTCAGTCATTCTGACTGGTTCTCTTGGACCCCACTTAACAGTACGGTGGTTCCTATGACTCAACACAGAAGAAAAAGAACTACGAAAGATCTAAGTCTTCGAGCTCCATAGGCTTCATGCGGTGTCTTCTCTTGTCATAGTCTTCAATGTGAATATCTTCATATACCACCTTTGACTTCAATGTCTTCATACATTTTTAGGGGTCATCTCTGGTAGGAAAACCGAATCAATGAGGGACTTCTACCTGTGTTATCCTGCAATTCTCACAAACACATTAGTCCCTCAACTAGGTTTGTCGTCAATACTCCAAAACCAACTAGGGGTGGCACTAGATGCACTTACATGCTCCCCACCCTGGCAAGGGTTGTGAGCTACGCGTCTGCATCGACATACCAGGGCTCAACCGAGCCGCATCTCAGGAGTGTTTCTGGCCTGCGCGCGTGGGACACTGCGTGGTCCCACCTCGTAGCTACGTTCGCTTGTCGTTCGGTCTGCCGAGCATGGCTGCTGCCTTCCAGCGCAACCTGCGGAGCGTCATGGCGGGTCAGGAGGCCAGGCACCACGCAGTCCTAGTGGAGATGGCGACGGTCCTCAAGGAACCACCCGGACTCCCAGAGCCTCCCGAGGCTCAGGGCCCCAGTGGCTCGTGAGGAGCAACCCCTTCGTCACGTACCTTCAGCTACCTCAACACCCGTTCATCAACGAAACTAGGTGACACATTCCAAGTTCATTTAGCTGGGAGCGCCCCTAGGGCTGCATCATTCCCAGGACGCGTGGGCCCGTCCCTGTGGCATGTATCCTTTCTTTTTTATATCTTTAGCTTACCTTGCTGGGGGCGCCCCTCGGGCTACATCATCCCCAAGCCGCTCGGGCCGGACCCAGTGGCACGTATCGTTCATGCATCTACCCGAGCTAGTTTGCTTTCCATGCATAATCTATCTATGGTTATGACCTGGTTGATTGTCACCCACCATGGGAACCGTGTGTCGATCGTCTTTCTTCAGGACCCTTCGCATGAGAGGGTTAGGCACGGCGTCTATGCTCGGGCCCGTCCCTGCAGCGTCTATAAATCCAACGGTTGAGCTCTGTCTGGCGGGCCGGCCCCGTTCACGTCACCTGTTGGGGCCGTTGGTGCTTGGTTTTCTCACGCGATAACCTCAGGAGATTCGTTCGGCGCAGGTTGTCTGACCACCATGCATGACCAACACAGCAAACAAGAATGAAGACCAGGCGCAACCCGCCTTGAGGTAGGGCCTCGTGAGTCCCCCGCTGGCTCACGGGTGCCCAGACACACTTCGTCTAGCCCTGCCGTGCAAGCCACGTGTCAGGGCAAGGTTGTACACGCCCCAGGGGCTCTCTGTAGTAGGGAGTCTCCTCCCAAGTACCAGTGGAAGCACCATGCTCCGCGTTGGCAGTCAACACTGCCGAGGAGTGGCTATGCCCGTGCAAGTGCGGAAGCGCCATGGTCCGTCCTGGTGATAAACAACCGAGGGCGGCCTCATGGCCGTATCAACCTCAGGGAGCCTCCGGGCTCGGTGTCCAGCCTCATCGCAACGCCTCCCCTCGGGAGAGCCGTGCGAGGGGGCTGGGCACGGGGGCTGCGCTCGGGTCACGCCCAAGCGTACGCCACCCCGCCAGGTCCCTCGGACCTGGTCATGGCGCGCCCTCCCAAGTGGAGCTAAGGTATGAAGGTCATTTGAACGTCAAGGGGGACTCCTGAGCATCGCAACTCAGGAGCCTAACTAGTCACGTAGCCCCTCACTCATTTGTTCCGTCCTGGTCTCTAGTCGGCCCAACGGTGGTTGAGGTATGCGCGGGGCCGGGCCCTGCCGACGTCGAACACTAGATTTATCCTCGCGCCTCTTTCCCATAGGCTGTTTGCGCGTCAAGGGGGACTCCTGAGCATCACGACTTAGGAGCCTAACTGGTCACGTAGCCCCTCACTCCTTGGGCTCGTCCTGGTCTCCGGACGACCCAACAACGGCTGAGGTATGTATGTGGCCGGGCTCTGCCGACGTAGAATGTGAAGTAAATGGGAAGGAAATCGCAAAATCTCAAAGGAAATATTACAAGACATATTCTTCTCCGAACATCAAACACAAGTTTAAACGCCTCCACGAGGCACGCTACATGCTGCAGGAGTTTCAACAGGAAAGGAGCCACAAGCCAGTCACTCCTGGACACCGCCGATACCCGCAAGAGGCGCCCCCTCCTGGGTGGCGACGCCTTCACCTGCACCACTGGTCAAAGCCACGGGGGCGAAGGCGTCGAACTTCTTCAGCAGGGCTTCCACCTGGCCTTTCACGACTGCGGTGGCGGCTACGTAGTGTTCATCATCCACAAGCTCCACCATCTTATCAAGGCGGGCGGCAGGATCACGAAGATGGAGGTGGCTGAAGACGCGCGTCAGCGTGGCTGAAGAAAGGACGTGAGCCTCTTCCTCTACCATGGGGCCGATGCCGCGCATGACTTCCTCAAGCACCTCGACAAAGTAGGGAAGCAACTGGGCGGGGTCGTCCTCATTGGTGGCCAGCGGCTTCTCCAAGCCCTTCTCATAGAGTGACTTCAGAGCCTCGCGAGACCTCTTCTCGAGAAGCATGAAGGCCACGTGGTCCTCGGCCAGAACCTTCATCTTGGCATCAAGTTCGGCTTTCTCAGCCTGCACCTTTTTCTCCAGGTCCTCTAGCCGGCCGCGCTCAGAGGCCTACGCTTGCGCTAGCTACTCCATCTCGGCGTCGTGACCCTTGACGGCGTCCTCCCGGGCCTTCATCCTGTCTTCCTCCGCCTTACAGCCACGGGCATCTTCGGCACGCTCTTCATGCAGGATCTTCAGTTTGGCCTCCAGCACCCGGCAGCGACCTTGGGCGGCCTCGACGTCCTTCAGCGCCACCTCACGAGCAACTACTGCCTGAGCTGCGTCTCACTTCTCCCCCTTAGATGTCGCCGCGACCTGGCTCAACGCTGTCGGATGTGGGGTTCTGGCAAACCCTTAAGGTTCTAACACTGGGGTGCGCGCGGAGTATGTTCCTTCCACCAATCTACGCCCTAGCTTGCGAAGATCTCGCGGACGAACTCGACGAACTCGCAACAAAGAAAGACACCATGTACTCCAGTGTCGTGGTGGTGGATCGCCTCTTGGGCTGATGATGAACAATACAAGGGGAAGAACAGCCTCTTGAGGTTGAGGTGTTCTTGTGCTTGGCTAACTTGCGTGGATGAGAGTGATCTGAATCGTCCTCTTTCTCTCGCCCTCTCTCTCTATCTCTCTGTCCCTCTGTCGTCTCTCTATCCTTCTCCATGGTGGTGGCTAACTCTACTTATATAGGCCCTGGTCCTCTTCCCAAATCTTGAGTGGGAATGGAGCCAACAACGGCGGGCTAATTTGAAGGGGGAAAGCTAGTACAAGCCATCCTGACAAAAGTAGTCTTCTGTAACGCCCCGAGACCGATGTGCCAGGTGTCTTCCAGTTATTCGATGTGGTTGCCTTGTCATTGCTTGCCTGTCATGCATTGCATATCATGTCATCATGTGCATTTCATTTGCATACATGTTCGTCTCATGCATCAGAGCATTTTCCCCGCTGTCCGTTTTGCAATCCGGCGCTCCTATGTCACCCGGTGTCCCTTTCTACCTCTTTTCATGTGCGGGTGTTAAATGTTCTTGGATTGGACGGAGACTTGTCATGCGGCCTTGGTTTACTACCGGTAGACCGCCTGTCAAGTTTCGTGCCATTTGGACTTCGTTTGATACTCCAACGGTTAACCGAGGGACCGAAAATGCCTCGTGTGTTTTGCAGCCCAACACCCCTCCAATTTGGCCCAAAACCCACCTAAGACCTCTCCATCATCTCGGTCGTTCGATCACGATCGCATGGCCGAAAACCGCACCTCATTTGGACATTGCTAGCTCCCTCTACGCTTATATAAAGACCCCTCCATTTCATTCCCGGGTCTTCTTCCTCCTAACCCTAAAAATTTCCCTCGCACCGTGCCGGACATGTCCGAACCCGGCCGGACGAACCCGCCGCTGCCGTCCGTGCCAATGGCCTCCCGCCACCTGTCCCGCCGCTGCCTTCTCCGCCGCCGGCCCGGGGGGCCCGAACCGGGCCCCCGAGGCCCATTGCGCGCCCCACCGCCTGGGAGCCCCGCCGCCCAGATCCAGCTCTGCCCGAGCCGCCTCCGCCGCCGCAGGTCGCCGCCACCCCGCCGCCCATGGTCGCCTGCTCCAGCCACCGCCGCCCTTCACCAACGCAGTCGCCGCGCCGTGCGCCGCGGCATTGCCGCCCGGCGTGCCCCACTGGACCTCCTCCGCCTCCACGCCGCCGCACGCCTCCCCGGCCGCCTCCTTCTTCCTCCCGGCGCAAGTCCGGCCAGATCCGGCCGCCGCCCCGTTGACTCCGGCAAGATCTTCCATGCCTCGGTTCACGTGCACGCACCCTAGATCTCGCGAGGGGGTGAGAATTCTACCAAGTCCCAGTAATTTTTGCATATCTTCATCGCATCACAAATTCGTCATCGTGACTCCGATTCACGCGTGTAGCATATCAAAATGTTTGTCTCGACGAGTACATCATTTCATCTCATTGCATCATTTTCATTTGAGCTCATCTTGATGCCCGAAATGCTGTTGGAAGAGGGCTATGTGAGGAACATGTCAGATCTGTTTCAGCAAATGCACTTTTGTCATTTTTGCCATGATTAATGTGTGCATGCTATGATCCTGAGCTCTACATGTGTTTTGTTATATGCCATGTCATCTTTACAGAGGTGTATGCCATGTATTTTTGTGATATTTGTGGTGACTAGCACAAGCATGCAAAGTAGCGTATTCGTTGATGCTGATTTCAGGGACTTAGAATTTCACTAAGTCCTTGTCCTGTTTTTGTCTTTATGCCATATGTTCATGTTGTTTCCTAGTGATCCGTGCCTCTTTTGAGGATGATCAGTAAGGATGTTTTGTTAGTATTGTTGTGCTCTATCCATCCATGTCTTTGTTTACATTTATGGAGCACGCTAGCTTGAGTCAATCGAGCTCTTTTGTCGAGGATGTTGTTGTTGATCCATGCATGCTATGTTGTTGTTCTTGCCATGTCTAGCTTCTATGCCATGTCTATTTACTGGGTGTATGCTTAGTTTGTCATGCAATGGCTCGTAGTGAGTGCATCGAGCTCGTAAACATGCCTACTTGTTAATCTGTGTGCATGCTCCAGTTTTTCACTAAGTCTGAATCTGTTTATGTTTTTGCTATGTTCACATGCTTGCAATTGTATTTTCTGATCCCTTTTGGCTGAAGGTCACTAAGGGACTTTTGTTAAGTGCTTTGAGTAGCTTCATGCCATGCCTTGCTTTGCCATGTTATGTTCCTGTAGCATGTAGTTTTCATGCTCTAAAGTGTGCATCCTGATGATAAATTCCAGACTTGTGTTAATTTCACTAAGTCTGAAATCTGTTATCATTTGCACTTTTGCCATGCTTGTTTGAACCTGTTAATGGATGAATTAGCCGTAGCTCAGTATTCATCTTTTGTCAAGAATCATGAGTGGATCCCTGCCATGTATTTTGTTGCCATATTTGAGTGCTGTAGCACATTTATCTTGATGCATTTAGATGGTTACTTGCTGTTAATCGCAGACCGGTGCCATATTTGTTTTGCTTTCCATTTCCAAACCGTGCATCCGATTCCGGTGATCTTTATATCGATTTAAACCGAAATCACCTCACCTTTCCAATGACGCTCCTGGATTTCCAAGTTGAGGCCAGGTTCAATCATTTCTTTCCAAATCATGCATATGCATCACATACCGCATCCCGCATATCATACCATGTTAATGTGTTGGTTGTTTACTATGTTGTGTGCTTCTTTCCGGTGTTGCTTCTTCGGGTTGGTTCCGATAACATCGCGTTTGTGAGGACCCGTTCAACTACATCCATTTGTCTTCTTCATGGACTCGTTCTTCTTCCGTGCGGGATTTCAGGCAAGATGACCATACCCTCGAAATCACTTCTATCTTTGCTTGCTAGTTGCTCACTCTTTTGCTATGCCAATGCTGCGATACCTACCACTTCTTATCATGCCTCCCATTTTGTTAAGCCAAGCCTCTAACCCACCTTGTCCTAGCAAACCGTTGTTTGGCTATGTTACCGCTTTGCTCAGCCCCTCTTATAGCATTGTTAGTTGTAGGTGAAGATTGGAGCTTGTTCCATGTTGGAACATGGATATTTTGTTGGGATATCACAATATCTCTTATTTAATTAATGCATCTATATACTTGGTAAAGGGTGGAAGGCCCGGCCTTATGCCTGGTGTTTTGTTCCACTCTTGCCGCCCTAGTTTCCGTCATATCGGTGTTATGTTCCCGGATTTTGCGTTGCTTACACGGTTGGGTTATAATGGGAACCCCTTGACAGTTCGCCTTGAATAAAACTCCTCCAGCAATGCCCAACATTGGTTTTACCATTCGCCACCTAGCCTTTTCTTTCCCTTGGGTTCTGTAGACTCAAGGGTCATCTTTATTTAAACCCCCCCTGGGCTAGTGCTCCTCTGATTGTTGGTCCGACTGAGTAGACTGTGGGGCCACCTCGGGGCAACGTGAGGGTTGGTTTTACTCGTAGGATGTCTCATCTGAGTGTGCCCTGAGAACGAGATATGTGCAGCTCCTATTGGGATTTGTCGGCACATTCGGGCGGTGTTGCTGGACTTGTTTTACCATTGTCGAGGATGTCTTGTAACCGGGATGCCGAGTCTGATCGGATTATCTTGGGAGAAGGAATATACTTCGTTGACCGTGAGAGCTTGTGACGGGCTAAGTTGGGACTCCGCTGCAGGGATTTGAACTTTCGAAAGTTGTGCCCGCGGTTATGGGCAGATGGGAACTTGTTAATGTCCGGTTGTAGAAAACCTGAAGTTGATCTTAATTAAAATACATCAACCGCGTGTGTAACCGTGATGGTCTCTTCTCGGCGGAGTCCGGGAAGTGAACGGGGTGTTGGAGTTATGCTTGACGTAGGTTGTTCTAGGATCACTTCTTGATCATAGTTGTTCGACCGTGCTTTTGCCTTCTCTTCTCGCTCTCATTTGCGTATGTTAGCCACCCAAATATGCTAGTCGCTTGCTGCAGCTCCACCTCATACCTTTTACCCTACCTATAAGCTTAAATAGTCTTGATCGCGAGGGTGTCAGATTGCTGAGTCCCATTGACTCACAGATACTTCCAAAACCAGCTTGCAGGTTCCGAGGTTACCATGCAGATGACGCAACCAAGCTCAAGGAGGAGCTCTTTGAAGATCTTGTCCTTTGTGTTGTTTCATTCTAGTTGATCAGTAGTGGAGCCCAGTTGGGGTCGATCGGGGATCTGTGTAGCATTTGGGGTAGTATTCTTTTATTTCGGTTCCATAGTCGGACCTTGTGTGTATCTGGATGATGTAATGCTTTATTCATGTAATTGTGTGAAGTGGCGATTGTAAGCTAACTATCTATCTCTTTCCCTTATGTATTACATGGGTTGTGTGAAGATTACCTCACTTGCGACATTGCTTTCAATGCGGTTATGCCTCTAAGTCGTGCTTCGACACGTGGGAGATATAGCCGCATCGAGGGCGTACATCTTCTCCTGCGAAAAGCTCTGGTGGTGACGCCATCTCGGGCTCCACGATGACCTCCGTCTTGCCGTCCTTCTGGTCCTGGTCTTGTTGCACCGAAATGGCAACATTTTCCTGATGCCTCGATACTCCTCGCATGCGCTGGCCTCGTTAGCACCAAAGAGTAAACAAGGATGCTGCACGTGCTAGTGCCCACCTGGCGCCCGCCTGGTGTCGATCGTCACGGCATACGTCATGAGAGCCTCATGAGGTTAGCCTCACCTTGATATCTCCGCTCCTCGTGAGCCTACCCAACTAGGACACTCCAGAGGATGTGCTGCGTCGTCCACCTCACGAGGCTTGGCCCCTCGCGAGGGTCTTGGATGCCTTGTTTGATGAAGGTGGGTCGTACGGCCTGCTCGCTTAGCCTCGCCGCAGGCCGCAGGCATGCAAGTCTGCGGAGCCCCGTTCCCAGAACGCCGACAGTAGCCCCCGGGCCCAAGGTGCGCTCGGCCTTGGCTTTGCAGCGAAGCCAAGGGTCAAGCACGGAGCACCACGGGCCCCAAAAGCCTGCAGCCTCGGTTGACGCATGGCGGTTGATTGGACGTGGGCGTCTCCGCTTCCCCACGCTGCCTCGGCGACTGGACGACATGACGAGTCCCTGTGACATGCAAGGGAAACCATCTTTACCTGCGATCGTGGGGGGTGCCGGTTGGCCTTCTCTTTCTATAAATGGGATGGGGGCGGAGCCCCCATTGCCCATCTCTTCCTTTCTCGCTTGCTTCTTCTTCCTCGCTCCAGTGCTCGGTGTGCCACCAATGGCGCCACGAAGGAAGTTCTTTTGACTGAAAGACTGTAAGGGAACCCCCTACAGTATAATTGGTGCAACAAATCCAAATTGCAAGTACCATGCCTTGAACCTGGGTGGGTGGGAATGCATCAGCCCCTTCCCACCACTAGGCTATTCCTTAGTCTGCCCCTTCCTTCATTAGTAAGGAGAGCCATCAGAACGTGCCAACACTTCAGCATTCATTTTCTGAGATAGAACCACCTACTCATGTGTTGAGACCAAGATATTCCATTCCAACCATTTGAATCTTGATCTCTAGCCTTCCCCAAGTTGCTTTCCACTCAAATCATCTTTCCACCAAATCCAAATCTATGAGAGAGAGTCGAGTGTTGGGGAGACTATTATTTTAAGCACAAGAGCGAGGAGTTCATCATCAACACATCGTCTATTACCTTTTGGAGAGTGGTGTCTCCTAGATTTGGTTAGGTGTCACTTGGGAGCCTTCGTCAAGATTGTGGAGTTGAACCAACGAGTTTGTACGGGCAAGTAAATCACCTACTTCGTGAAGATCTACCCTAGTGAGGCATGTCCTTCGTGGGCGATGGCCATGGTGGGATAGACAAGGTTGCTTCTTCGTGGACCCTTCATGGGTGGAGCCCTCCGTGGACTCGCACAACGGTTACCTGGGTTGAAGTCTCCATCAATGTGGATGTACGATAGCACCACCTATCGGAACCACCCCAAAAATCTCTGTGTCTATATTGTGTTTGCTCCCTACAAACTCCTCCCTTTACCTTCATGTGCAATGTTTTACATTCCGCTGCTATACTCTTAGACTTGCATGTGTAGCTTGATTGCTTGACTTGTGCTAAGTTGTTAAAATCTGCCAAGACTTAAATTGGGAAAAGGCAAGATTTTTATTTGGTCAAGTAGTCTAATCACCCCCCCCCCCCCTCTAGACATACTTTTGATGCTACAAAATGGAGTGGAAAGTTTTTGTTTTTCCGGAGAAAAAATGGAATCGGAGAGAAACAAACGTTTCATTTCGTTGGATCACGCCATCGAGCAAAACCAACATTTAAATCACATCTGTCGTGTTCGTGTCACGCCCTCCTCCACGGCTCCACCCCACACGGTCGCTCGGCATGCCACTCACCGCAAACGGAGTATATGATAACTTTCCCACCTGCTTGTCGATCGATCGTGCCATGGAGTACTAGCACTACTGGAAGAGATAGACGAGTTGGGGGAGGACAACTAGCTATAGCACGGACTCCCAAGAACTTTTTACATGCATGTTGTGGCCGGCTATTGTGACCTTTGAACGTGGAGCAGTTGCGTGTACCGGGAAGCAGCACGGGCGACACTCTCTAGATCGGCATGCCACTTCAATGCCGGCGCCAGTGAGAGGTCGCTTCGCTCTGGCCGGGCATGAATGCGGCACTGACCATTTCTGGCGGGAAGCACACGTGGGTGATGAAGAGGGTTCGGGTTGGTCAGGAGTGGGCGTGGCAGCGGTCCGGACGCCCGCAAACAAGAGATGATGTACGTTAATATTACTGCGTATATAGTTAACAACGTAAATAATGTGCCAGCTGGACAAATATGAATGGAGATGGAGATGGAGATGGAATTTTATGTAAACACGGATATGCATGTCTATGTCTATGTGTGTGTGCGCGATGACTCTCGCGACCTGGAAGCGGGGGCGTGTTTTTGATTGAGTTTTCTTTCTTGGTCAGTTTTCGATTATTGTTAGTGGCCTTATACAGATGCAAAATGTATTTTTCATAGTGGCCTTGTATAAGGGAATGAAGGGAGTATTTAAAACCAATGCTACGGAGAGATTTTTTACTCCATTGTATATATAGCCTCTTGTTTGATAGAGTTTCTCGCGTCTCGCTCTCTCACCCTCTCCATATCAAAACAAGAAGACAGTGTCCACTCTATCTCTCTCCTCACATGTGGTCACAGATCCGGCCGAATCCCGTCCGCTGCGAGAGGTGAGGAGGTGCGGTGTTGACGTTGTCACCATTGGCGATGGAGGAAGCTGATGCGCACCGTCCTCTCGGAGCCGGCGCTGGCACGGACGAAATTCCTCCGTGCCCTTGTTCACTACCGTCATGTGGGCATATCCCGCCCGCCAGGCTAAGCGACATCTCGCCCACCTGAGGTATAACTTCTTGTACTGGTCTAGCTCCCCAGGTCGCTGCATGCGGGTTTTGTTCTATGCGACTACACCTCAACTCCCCATGTATAGTAGCTAGGGTTCATCGGCTGGTCCAACATCACCTACTATTATAGAGGAAATGCCACTCAAAAAGTTGTCTTGATTTATGCCTTGATGGAGGTATACATGTTGTTTCGACAAAAAGTACATGGTGGTTGTGTGGTCATTGTCCATATGCTCCTATTGCTACTGCTAATCTAATACTATCACTGGTTAAATGAAGAAATGCTTTTTTCTCGAGTATCCTGGTTTAGTTCCCATCAAGATAATCATGATGCTTCTGTTTGTTGGTGTACTTTTCATTAATTCTTATTGACAATTCAGATGCCATTGTTAATCTTGTACCACTGCCAAAACAAAGTAACAAGACTATATCCCTTTTTTATATTTTGTAAAGAGCGATGCGTATCTCCATACCCAGACATGTCTTCCTCAATTTTAGAGGAACTGCACAAAATTGGATGGCCATTGTTGTTCCGCCTCACTATCCTCTGCCACGTAGTTCTTCCTTCCTCGAGCTTGATTAATGAGAAGAAACAGACCACAGTGAGGATTTGTCAAACTTCATAGGTGCCTCACCCAAACTTGATGCCAAATGGATGATGCATCACCACGATGACCTATCGATACTCATGGTTGCGCCTCATGGTTGCGTCGGCTGGTGAAGCTGATTGATTTTTGACAAAAAACAAGATGTCTTCCATCAATCCTCTATGCTTGGTTGCGTTGGGGACGTAGTCGTCTTTCACGTTGGTGCAATTTTATCACACAATTGGCTATGAAACAAATGTTTCCTCGAAGAAGGATCGACGTTGGTACTAAGAGCATTAGTCTTGTATTGATTTCTAAGCCTTCTCACAGCTTTGTCTTCAGCTCCCCTGTAATTTTATTTGTCCAGCTATTAACTTTGATTAAAAAATGGTGTGGACTAAAAACCCGGATGGATGTAGTTGCCCTCCATTTTTATTTACTCCGCATATTAGATTTGACTGAAGTTAAACTTTATAAAGTTTGACCAAGTTTAGGCTGAACACAACAAACCATAATTATCGAGAGAGGGCAAACTGTACATACTCTCAAACATTTCCGATAATTGAAATTAAAATTCTTTATTTTTACACACTCTCACACGTTTCCGATAATTTGGCGCATGTGTGCTTGTTCACTTAAGAGAGGGTAGTGTACCGCACGTGAAGGACAGGAACTGCGACCAGGACGCGTGGATCGTTAGTTCATCGGAAGTAGTAGTTTTCTTCACTGGTACATTAAATAAAGAGTTTCGCTTCGTACAGCCAAAGGCAGGTGCAGTTAAGGCACCGAAGCTCAGTCCGTAATACAATATATATATAGTACACTATATAAGCTGGAGCCTCGGTGCTTGTTTGCTAGGGTTTGCACTCTCCACACTCTCGCTGCACTACATATATATATACACGCTGGAGGCTTAGCGTTCCTTTGCTAGGGTTTGCTATATTCATAGTCTCTCACCCTGTTCACTAGATCTAAACAAGAGTGCATTGGCCTCTGACTCTCTCTCCCCCCTCACAGCTGGTGAAGGAGGCGTCCGGATCACGTCGCACCGGGAAGGGGAGGAGGTGCAGCGTTCACTCGATCGCCTTCGACGAGGGAGGAAATCCACTGCCGGCTGCGCTGTTCTCTTTCACCCAGCGCCTGTGCGGGAGGGCCACCGAACCCTTCTTCCTTGCTGCCGTACGTAGTGTGGGCAGATCCGGCCTCCCGCCGCACGCCTTGCCACATCCCGACAACCCTAAGGTATAAGTTTCTTTGAAACCGTCAATGTTGTAGCTGCATGCAGATCCTTTTTGATTATGTAGTCGAATCTAGGTCTTGGTTCAAAGAGGAAAGAAGGGTGCGGTGGGGTGGAGCATGAATCTAGGATGTGGTTCAATGAGGAAAGGAGTGAGGGGACGTAGTATAGACTGGCTATCCAGCCGCTTTGTTGGTCGAAAAGGGAAAAGGGGGTAACCCAGTACACACATCTGTAAGGAACCGATCGCTTTGTTGAAAAGGGAAAGAAACTGGGGGGTTGGGTAGTTTGTGCAGGACTAGATTTGCTACCCTCACATAGGAAAAAGGTTCAAAGAGAACAAATATGGGACCAACGTAGATATGCTGCTTAGCTACATACTCTACATCACCCATTTATACGTGTGGACGCACATGGTGTTGGCATGTCGCATGTCCCATGTCCCATACAACTATTTTGCTGTTGTTAATCTAAGAATGCTTCTAGAAAATTGAAGCAATGCCACTGTTAAAAGTAAATTACATTCTTAACGAATGTTTTTTTAAGAAAATGTCTCTGCTAATATGAATCAATGCAACCATTTTAGAAATGCTACTGTCCTACTTTGTTTTCCATCAAGATAAGTTAGATGCTTCTTTTTGTTGCCGTTTGTTTCATCCTCCTTTGTTGTCCAGTAGTTGTTTCCTTTTTTGCCTCTGTTAAAATAGGGATATCTATTCAACTTGTTGCTATAACAAAATTAAATGTCACACCGGCGACTTTGCTTGACTTCAGTGCAACCGCACAAAGCGAGATTGGATTTCCTATTTGTGTTGGCAGATTCGTAGGTGATCTTGTGTGCGTCATGACAGGTTGGTACTTTCTTTCATCCACATGATCGTGTAGTGTGTTTTAAGATGTTGTGCTACTTGTATTGGTACTATTTTAAATAAATGTTGAATTAAAGCTATTGTATTGCTCTCTTTTCCCATTAAGTACTAAACAAAAATGGTACCAACCCAGACATGATGCTTGTTGCTTTGTTACAACAAAATCTGCATCACCCCCTTATAAGTAGATGGAAGCACATGGTGTTGTTGCGCCCACTCTCCTCTAGAATTGTTTATGCTTTTTCTTAATCTAATGCTGCTGGTAAAATTAAGCAATGCCACTCTCAGAATTAACTACTGAACTGTTTTAAGAGAATTTCTCTGTTAATATGAATCAATGTAACCATCTAAGAAATGCTACTGCTCCATGACATTACCAAAATTATCATCATGGAAGTGTCCCCTTCCATGACGATAAATCGCGCGTCACGGAAGTGCTTTAGTCAAGGGCGACCGACATGTGGCATCCACTGTAACGGAACGCCGTTAAGCTATCGGGTCCGGTTTTGGATATGATAACCCGCTAACAGCCCCGACCAATGGGGATTTTCCACGTGTAAAATCATCATTGGCTGGACGGAACACATGTCGGCTCATCGTTGGGAAAGATGTCATCCACTCATTGGACCGAAGGCACCTATGATACGTCGACACATGGCACGGCCGAACAGAGGCCCATTCCTGTGAAAAGGCCGGCCCGTTTGACTTGGTCAAAAGGTGCCGGGCCGGCCCACAGAAAGCCTGTTATCGGCCTGTTCGCATATAGCCCATTTACAGCCCGCTAACCCAGGGCCCGTTACGACCTATCCGAATTAAGCCTAGTAGCGTCATCTGGGCCATCCAATATGATTCCATCTCATTTTAAGTTCTGGCCCATGTATGGCCCATGACGTCTTTCAGCCCCTATGAGGCCCTTTGTAACTCTTGGCCCATTAACAGCCCGTGGTGAAACTGGCCCGTACTAAATAGTGTATCACTTTATAACCATTAACGGCCCATTAATCCATTGGGCCGTTTGCAGCCCATGTTATCTTTTGGCCTTCTCAGGGCCCATTTATTCTTGGGCTCATTTCCAGCATTCGGTTACTTATGGTTCTTTACTGCCATTTTCTGCTTGTGGGCCAAATTCAGCCCGTGGTTACAGTCGGCCCGTTTGAGGCCCGTTAATACGTTGGGCAGTGTTCATAGCGTCATCAAATACAGCCTATTAATGACAGCCCGTTATGGTCGGTCCATGAACGGACGACTCCAACTCTAGCCCGTTTATGGCCATAATGCGGTCTGTTTTTGGCCCATGTTTGGCCAATCGATCATACGGCCCGTCTAAGGCCCAATGATGATACGGCCCATAGACGGCCCATTGTTTCTACAGACCGTAGAAGGCCCATTGTTTCTATGGCCCGTAGGAAGCCCAGTGTCACTACAGTAAATATGTAGCCCATGGCCTGTTAAAGGAGGGAAACTACTATAGGTTTAGACCTGCTAATGGCCCAAGATGATTATAGGCCCATGTTTTGGCCCATATGAGTAACGTGCCGGCCTGAAGACCGACAACACTGAGATCCAATGAATCTTCCGGCCTAAATTATAGCATATCGACCAAAGAATAAACCTAGACTATACAACAAAGAAATTACGGCATATTACATCCACTGGGAATCAAAGTTCGCTAGTGGTGATAATAAAGCGCAACATGAACACGGATTACATACACTGGACATCAAAGGTCGCCACCAGTGCATATAAACGCGCCGACAAAAGAATATAAAAAACTGAGAGCACTTCAGAAGGCACTAGACATAGCAAGCTCGGGCCCCGCAAGCAACCGAACCAGCGGATGAGACCTCAGCTGTGTCAACGATAGATGCTTCATCCCTAGCTATATGGCACCATAGTGTGCAAGGCAGTCCCATGACATCTTCATTACATCTTTGGCTTCAAGTCGGAGCTGAGCTGAAGCAAGCCTTTCCGCTTTAAGTTGAGACTGAAGAAGTCGAACTGATTGAGGTAGCGACTGCACAGAGGTTGTCTCACACATGCTGGTGACTAGCTTCAACTCACTGTCTTCATCAAGACGGGACCTTGGGGTCATCTCGCTGTCCTCAAGATGGTTTGGCTCGCTATCTTTCCTAAAGTTCTGCCTGGCACAAGAGATACGACTCTGAAAGATAAACAAGGAGACACGTAACAGGTTTCACAATTATATAAGCAAATAAATGGATCTATTCTGCATAAGGAACATGTTTTTACAACTACAGTTTAAAACTGGTAGTTGTTGCAAACATCCAATCAGATGTAAACATCAGTGAGGAAATGATGCCTATCCAAATCTATAATAGAACAAAGTTTGAAGGCTCGAGAAGGATGAACTTACATTACATGTTAACACGGGCTGGACAAAGCCCTTCTCCATGTTGATGGAAAGATAATTCAATAAATTCCCCAAAGAAAATTCTTTATAAGCATTGCCATTATTCTACATTTTGCAAAGAGTAAATATAGATCAAATAATATTGGAAGAAATAGAGGATAATGAAGCTCAGATGCAGACTTATGATACATAATCAAATAGCAATTAATTAAGTACAACGTTACAAGGCAAAAGGTACTGACAAGAGGAATGCAAACATCAACGTGTGCAGTGGCATTGGCTTTATTCAACATTTTTGTAAGAGTAAATGTAGATATGATAATTTGGAGAAAATGGAGGGCATGGCAGATAAGATGTAGAGTAATGCTAGACAATCAACTCTCTCGTGATGCATGTACATTAATACCACCACCGTCCGTTATTAGTTGTCGCTCAAATGGATGTATCTAGCACTATTAAGGTCTAAATACATCCAATTGATCAACAATTAATTCGATACAAAGGGAGCAATCCAAAACTTCATAACCATTGTGTTAATTCTACATTTATCTAAGAGTAAATATAGATCTTATAATTTCAAGCAAAGGGAGGATAAAGAAGCGAACATTTACAGTGATGCTACATAATCAAACAACAATGAGTGTAAGTATGCTGACAAAGGGCAAGAGGTACTCACAAGAGCAATGCAGAGCCCAGTATTGTCGTGAGATCCTATGATCCTTTGAGCAAGGAGATTCATCTGAAATTAGTTTTCATACAAGAGAGAAGGTAAGGCACATGCAGAAATTTAGGAGTTCAAATTTTGAACTGATATCATAGAGAGTACCTGACGCTGGGCTGTTAGCAGTTCTAATAGGGGTTTTGCCATTAGAGTAGGGGTAAAGTCTGTTATAGTTGGGCCTATGTTTTCTGTGGCTGCTGATCTATCTGATTTAATAGGTATAACTACCTTTTCCAAATACCTAGTTTGTACTCCTTGAGGATCTGCAATCGCCCTCTTCCTTTTGGACATCTATTATGAAAGAACAACATTTGACTGGAAAAACATAGTATGACGACACATGGAATAGGTACAGAAAATGGATAGGTATGGCATATACTCATATATGATGCTTAAACTAAGCAGATGGTGTAACAAAGTATAAGTAATGCAAGAGGTCATATGCAAAATATGTGCGGCCAATACAACCTTGCCAAGTTAGAGCATGCACCTTGATGGATGAATAAGATAGGCCATCCTCCACCATGCCAAGTTTGTTAGCCAGTGGATTGTTCCACAATATTCATCTCGTGCGCCCATTCTCATATTCATTTTGATAATGTTCAATACCTAACATGCATGAAAACATAAAAACAAGTGAGATTATTTTTGTAATGCAGAAGTGATTCTAATCCAATACATCCTCCCTGTAAACCCCTTTGTGCTATCTCTGCAATTCTTCTAAGAGGTTCCATGCATGCTATAATCTGGTTTGTGCATTAATATAATGTGGCCTAATACTCAAAATATGAGAGCTCCAGAAGTGATGATACTTCGCAGATGATAGCTTCAACATATAGTAAAGAAGAAAAAGTCGATCTGACCTGACAGATTCAAAATATACTAAGGGAGAATAACTCGACCTGACTAGTCGACCGCAAAAGAAGAGGGTCATCTTAAAGAAGAGAAGAAGAGCAAGCAGATTGAAGATATTACAAGTCTTTCCATACAATGTCGGTTGGCCACCCATGATGAACTAGAGCGCACAGAGAAATACTATTCCTTCCGGTCTCTCCATATGTGGCTCACATGCATTTTGAAACTAAAGTAGGAACATTTAGCTAACCAATTAAACATCTCTCAGTTTTACTAATATTAGTATAATATCGATTTGAATTTGTCCAACTAAGCTTGTTTAGCTCGATGGGTGGAGCAGTGATATTATGACACGAACCACGTAGGCTGATCGTGGTCATTATAAAATGGGGAAACCGTAAGCATGATGAGTATAGTGTTGACCGTGGCAGTGGGATGGTAGATCTGAAGCTGCAAACCGCGCAAAGGGTAGTTATCAACCGACATTTTCTTTGAAATAACAACTAAGATTTGGTATGGACAATAAAGTATAGTCAACAAGTGACAAATAAATGCAATTCTCCTGTCTCTCTATATGTCGCGACATGCATTTGGAAACTCAAGTGGAACCTTTAGCTAACCAATTAAATGTGTCTGTTAACTAATATCGGTATCATATCACAATCATATTTGAACAACTAAGCTTTGGAATTTTGAGTGTTGTGTTGTTTAGCTTGAAGGGTCGAGTAATGCTAGTATGACAGAAAGCACCTACGTAGATCATAGTAGAGTAGATAAAAGGGGAAAACCCTAAGCATCAAGAGTAAAATCAGGAAAGTGGAACTAGCTGGACCAGTGGGTGGCGCACATGCTTTTCGAAACGAATATAGGAACATTAGATGACCAATTAAACGTCCTCTATTTTAGTAATATGAGCATCATATCAGATTCGTATTTCAACATGTAAGCTTTGGAATTATGAGTGGGATGTTGTTTCGCTTGATGCGTTGAGGTCTTGAGGAGCAGTGCTAGCATGACATGAAGCAGTGAAGCACCTATGATGATGGTAGTGAATATAAAGGGGGGAGACCATAAGCTTTACGAGTATAGTGACCGTGACATGGCAGATCTGAAGGTGCAAACTGGACAAAGCTACTTCGCAACCAATGTTTGCATTCAACTAGCCACTACGATTTGGTACGAACAAGAAAAGTACAGTAAAGAATTTAAGATCTATTTTTTGGGTGAGATCAATAACTTAAGCACATATGGAAGAGTACCACCTCTCCTGCGACACCGTGTAGGCCCCTGCTGATACATTGAGGGTGCTACGGGTGCGATGGCTGTCGACGGCGGGGAAGAAGACTTTAGATGGCAGACGGCCGGGCTGGGGGATAAATCATGTTGCCGTGGACGAGGCGGTCGTAGGAGCGGCAACGACAAAGTGGACGACGACGCCGATGATGCGAGACGAGGCGATGAAAGGATCCTGGTCCGACGCCGTACATGAGAGACATCCATCTCTTGAAGTGGACGACAGGGTAGGGGTAGCGGCTCCGGCAAGGTGGAGGATGGGGTGGCGGATGGAGGAGGCTGGCCACAGTGGGGAGGTTGTCGTGGCGTTGACTGTGTATGGATGGGGAAATGGAGGGGGAGGGGGGATCTCAAACTTTGGGACGCGCTTGTCTGAAATGTGGGAAAGTTACAAACTTATCCCCCATTTAAAATTTCGGACATCACTTCGGTTGGGGATAGGATGGTCATCTCGCATCACCCAAATATTTGCCGGTAACGATTTCAGGCGAGGAGAGGGTGTTTTTGCCGCCCACAGTTGGCGCCCACGGTGTATGAACAGAGCTGACATGTAGGGCGGTTGTGTCACCTCTGAGGGAAGTTACTGTAACGCCCCGTGCCCGATGTGCCAGGTGTCCGCCAGTTATTTGCTGTTGTTTCCTTGTCATTGCTTGCGTGTCATGCATTGCATATCATGTCATCATGTGCATTTCATTTGCATACATGTTCGTCTCATGCATCCGAGCATTTTCCCCATTGTCCGTTTTGCAATCCGGCGCTCCTATGTCACCCGTCGTCCCTTTCTACCCCTTTTCATGTGCGGGTGTTAAATGTTTTCGGATTGGACCGAGACATGTCATGCGGCCTTGGTTTACTACCGGTAGACCACCTGTCAAGTTTCGTGCCATTTGGACTTTGTTTGATGCTCCAACGGTTAACCGAGGGACCGAAAAGGCCTCATGTGTGTTGCAGCCCAACACCCCTCCAATTTGGCCCAAAAACCACCAAAACCCTCTCCATCATCTAGAGCGTTCGATCACGACCGCGTGGCCGAAAACCGCACCTCATTTGGACTCTCCTAGCTCCATCTACCTATAAATATGTGTAACCCTTCCAAATTCGCGGACGAAACCCTAAAATTCCTTCCCTCGCGCCGCCGGACGCGTCCTCACCGCGCCGGACAATGTCCGCCCCGCCGGCCACGTCCTCCCGTCCAATGGCGCTGTGCCACGTCACCCACCACCGTCTCCTGCACCAATCGGCGAGCGCCACCTCAACCGGCCGCCTCCCTTTCC
>NC_041388.1:163273741-163298934 GCF_002162155.2 Triticum dicoccoides
GGCGCGCACCTCCGCCGCTGCGCCATTGCAGCTCTACCCCGGCGCTGCTCTTCGCCGCCGGCCGCTGCCGCCCGGTCGCCGCCACCTCGCCGCCGTGGGCGACTACCTCCGCCGGCGCCTCTACTCGCCGGAGCATGCGCCACCGCCGCCCTTGCCGCGAATCCGGTCGGGCCAGACCGGATCCGGCCGTCCTCGAGCTCCCCGGCCATCCTCCGGCGCCGTCCCGCCGCCACATCGCCGGAGAAGCCACCGGCATCGTCGTTGACCCCGGAACCCTAGATCTAGATCTAGAGGTGGTAATTTCTTCTAAGTCCACGAGTTTTCCAGTTTCAAATGCCCATGTTCATCATGTCATAATTCATCATCCGTGGCTCCGTTTTGCGCGTGTAGCATATCAAAATGTTCGTCCCGGAGAGTACATCACTTCATCTCATCGCATCATTTTCATTTGAGCTCATCTTGATGCCCGAAATGCTGTTGGAAGAGAGCTATTTGAGTTAATTGTCAGATCTACTGCATCAAATAGCTATTTGTCATTTTGCCATGATTAATGTGTGCATGATGTGCCCCTGAGCTCTACATGAGTTTTGTTATATGCTTTGCCATCTTTCCAGAGGTGTCATCCATGTATTTGTGTGATGTGTGTGGTGACTAGCACAAGCTTGCAAAGTGGTGCATTCGTTAATGCTGATTTCAGGGACTTAGCAATTCCATTAAGTCCTTGATCTGTTTTTATCAATATGCCATATGTTCATGTTGTTCCCTAGTGATCCGTGCCTCTTTTGAGGATGATCAGTAAGGGTGATTTGTTAATCTTGTAGTGCTCTATCCATCCATGTCTTTGTTTGCAATTATGGAGCACCCTAACTTGAGTCAATCGAGCTCTACTTTTGCTATTTCGTGAATCTGGGCAGATTGTCTACTTGTTAGCGATTTTGCCGAGGATGTTGTAGTTGATCCATGCATGCTATGTTGTTGTTCTTGCCATGTCTAGCTTATATAAGTCTGAGATCTGCATGTTCTTGCCATGCCGAGGATTTGGCCGATTTGCATGTTCCAGTTTTTCTCTAAGTCTGAGATCTGATTATATTTTTGCCATGTTCACATGCTTGCAATTGTATTTTCTGATCCCTTTTGGCTCAAGGTCACTAAGGGACTTTCGTTAAGTGCTTTGAGTAGCTTAATGACATGCCTTTCTTTGCCATGTTAAGTTCCTGTAACATATAGTTTTCATGCTTCAAAGTGTGCTACCTGATCTGAAATTCCAGGCTTGTGTGAATTTCACAAAGTCTGAAACCTGTTTATCAATTGCACTTTTGCCATGCTTGTTTGAACCTGTTAATGGATGAATTGGCCGTAGCTCAGTGTTCATCTTTTGTCAAGCATGATGAGTGGATCCCTGCCATGTATTTTGTTGCCATGTTTGATTGCTGTAGCATATTTGACTTGATGCATTTACATGGCTACTTGTTGTTTATCGCAGACCGGTGTCATATTTGTTTTGCTTGCCATTTCCAAACCGTGCATCCGATTCCGGTGATCTTTATATCGATTTCAACTGAAATCACCTCACCTTTCCAGTGGCACTCTTGGATTTCCAAGTTGAGGCCAGGTTCAATCATACCTTTGCAAATCATGCATATGCATCGCATACCGCATCGCGCATATCATACCATGTTCATGTGTGGTTTGTTTACTATGTTGTGTGCTTCTTTCCGGTGTTTGCTTCTTTAGGTTGGTTCCGGTTACGTCGTGTTTGTGAGGACCCGTTCGTCTACGTCCGTTTGTCTACTTCATGGACTCGTTCTTCTTCCTTGCGGGATCTCAGGCAAGATGACCATACCCTCGAAATCACTTCTATCTTTGCTTGCTAGATGCTTGCTCTTTTGCTATGCCTATGCTACGATACCTACCACTTGCTTATCATGCCTCCCATATTTGTTGAACTAAGCCTCTAACCCCCCTTGTCCTAGCAAACCGTTGATTGGCTATGTTACCGCTTTGCTCAGCCCCTCTTATAGCGTTGTTAGTTGCAGGTGAAGATTGAAGTCTGTTCCTTGTTGGAACATGGAGATGTTGTTCCTTGTTGGGACATGTTTACTTGTTGGGATATCACAATATCTCTTATTTAATTAAGGTATCTATATACTTGGTAAAGGGTGGAAGGCTCGGCCTTATGCCTGGTGTTTTGTTCCACTCTTGCCGCCCTAGTTTCCGTCATATCGGGGTCATGTTCCCGGATTTTGTGTTCCTTACATGGTTGGGTAATAATGGGAACCCCTTGACAATTCGCCTTGAATAAAACTCCTCCATCAAGGCCCAACATTGGTTTTACCATTCGCCACCTAGCCTTTTCTTTCCCTTGAGTCGGCCGTCTCAAGGGTCATCTTTATTTAAACCCCCAGGCCAGTGCTCCTCTGAGTGTTGGTCCAACCTGTCAGCCGCCGGTGGCCACCAGGGGAAACTCTGGGCTGGCCTACCGGAAGTTTAGACAATACGGTGTGCCCTGAGAAAGAGATATGTGCAGCTCCTATCGGGATTTTTCGGCACATTCGGGTGGCTTTGCTGGTCTTGTTTTATCATTGTCGAAATGTCTTGTAACCGGGATTCTGAGTCTGATCGGGTCTTCCCGCTAGAAGGAATATCCTTCGTTGACCGTGAGAGCTTGTGATGGGCTAAGTTGGGACCCTCCTGCAGGGTTATGAACTTTCGAAAGCCGTGCCCGTGATTATGGGCAGATGGGAATTTGTTAATGTTCGGTTGTAGAAAACCTGAAGTTGACCTTAATTAAAATACATCAACCGCGTGTGTAACCATGATGGTCTCTTTCTGGCGGAGTCCGGGAAGTGAACACGGTGTTGGAGTTATGCTTGACGTAGGTTGTTCTAGGATCACTTCTTGATCATAGTTGTTCAGCCGTGCTTTTGCCTTCTCTTCTCGCTCTCATTTGCGTATTTCAGCCACCATATATGCTAATCGCTTGCTGCAGCTCCACCTCATACCTTTTACCTTACCCATAAGCTTAAATAGTCTTAATCGCGAGGGTGTGAGATTGCCGAGTCCCCGTGACTCACAAATACTTCCAAAACCAGTTTGCAGGTGCCGATGTTACCGAGCAGGTGACGCAACTAAGCTCAAGGAGGAGCTCGATGAAGATCTTGTCCTTTGTGTTGTTCCATTTCCAGTTGATCAGTAGTGGAGCCCAGTCGGGACGATCGGGGATCTGTGTAGCATTTGGGGTAGTCTTCTATTATTTTGATTCCATAGTCGGACCTTGATTGTATCTGGTTGATGTAATGCTTTATTCATGCAATTGTGTGAAGTGGCGATTGTAAGCCAACTATGTATCTCTTTCCCTTTTGTATTACATGGGTTGTGTGAAGATTACCTCACTTACAACATTGCTGTCAATGCGGTTATGCCTCTAAGTCGTGCTTCGACACATGGGAGATATAGCCGCATCGAGGGCGTTACAAGTTGGTATCAGAGCCTTCCCCGACCTTAGGAGCCCCCACTGCTTGATCGTTTTTAGCAGCCGTTGTTGAGTCTAGAAAAATGTTTTGAGTCATTTAGGAATTATATATCGGAGAGTTTAGGAATTCTTTTTACTCCCCAGTCCCTTCATCGCTCTGGTAAGGCATCCTAACGTAGAGTTTTGACTCTTCTCTTCCCAAATTTCACAAAAAAAAATTTAGGATCACGCGGGTATCTTGGAATCGTTCCGATGGTTTTGTGACGAGAACATTGTTCTTGGTGCCTCCTGACATTTAGGGGTTGTGGAAGTGTCCTGGGGAGTTGAGCTCCGAGGTGTTGTCATCACAATTTTATCGTTGCAGTTCTGGAATACCCGAGTTTTAGTTTGGCGACATCGAAAATCTCTTTTATCCAGTTGTTGGTGAGATAACCTCGACGCCACCCAGTACTGGGGTGGGAGTTCGGGAGTATCGCCATAACTCGTATAACAGATGCTTTTCGAAGGTGGAGGTAGATGATTTCCGAAGGTTTCTTGGTCATGTGTTGAAGGATGGATACAGCTGGATGTAGGATTTGTTAGATTGGGTGAGATATTATGCTTCCACTGTATCCCCAACACCTGATTGCATAACCGGAAATTTTTGGGAGATTATAAGTGGGAATTCAAGTAGCTCCTAGGATATCTTTCCGACAGATGTATGATATGAAATTGGGGTTCGACGTCTAGTGGTCCGCCTATTCACGGTTGGTTTTATAGTGGTCTCGTTGTGTCTTAAAGAGTCCTTGGCTATGCCGACTCGGGAACGCTTCGTATGTCATGTGCACTACCTTGTACATGATGGTGCTGTACGATCGAGCCCGTGTAGGCCCCACCACGAAAACTTCGGACGAAATCTCTATCATATGTTTGTTCCGGCTTATTCTGCAAGCCAATCCTTTGTTTTGTTTTGAGTTGTGGTATTCGAGTTGCTTCGAAGTCAAATGTTGATTCCATGCCTTTTCCTAAGTGGTGTTCTCATATTCCTATGGGGATACTAATACTTCATGATAATCGAGAGTGTCATGTCAATCCTTTTCAACCGGTGTGTTTCTCTTCTAGTGGATCCGATCACTTCAACATTCGCAAGATCAATTATCAGTTCTTCTCAACGGTGTTTTCTTCATCCGTTCCAAGTTGTCTTTGTTTTCCCACCCTCCCACCCTTGTTTCTTCAAGGACTCATATTTCTTAATCAAGTATCCATTTTTATTGATGGGAAGCTTCTCCATTCCTTCTCCGTCAATATACTTATTCCGTGATTCGCAAGAAGATGCTATCGAAGCTTCAAGTTCGTCTCTTGTCACTCATTTTCTTCTCCGGTGGTTTCAATTCAAGCTTTTGGTGTTGATCATATCCTTTCCTCGTTTCAGAAGTTTTATCATACCAGTGCACCTCATAATCATCCACTCTTCACTATTCATTTGTTCCGGAGTGCCAAAGATATCTCAGAAGATTCGTGTTTTCCACTCTGCATTCGCCCAAGATCATTCAAGGTTGTTATCTCATTCAAGTCATTCAATTCAAACAGTGCAATCCCTCCTTCAAATCGTTATACGGTGTATCTTTTGAGTGGGCCCTAACCCACAGGTCTTTTCCTAGGATCTTACCTGACTCTTCTTATTCTCCTGGAGTTTAGTCTCAAATTCATTTCAAAGTTTGACGTAAGAATGATTCATCATCTGTCATATGCTTTTCTCCAAGATCTTTCAAAAAAAATTTCATCTTTGGCTCAACCACTCCTCTTTTCTTCATTCCGGAGTGTCTAAATAATTCTTGGTGGTGCTTCTCGTTGTCATTCTCATCATTTGAAGACTAAAGAAGTTTTTTTTCTGTCAATCTTGTTCTTTTCTCTTCAAGATTCATGGTTCTAGTTCGAGGCCATCCTCTCATAATTGTTTTGATTGTGAAAATTCTTTTTACCTATCCGGAGCAATTCAAGAGCCTTCTCAGTTTGTTATCCGGAGTCCATCAATTCAGATTTATTCATTCTCAACTGTCAGTTATCATTCTCCAATCTTACCAGTGCATCATTCAAATATTCTCTAATCAGTTCATGATATCTTCGTTCTTTTGTATCTAAACTCTCTCATGTATCTTCGTTCATTTGTTAATTCTTACCGGTGATTCACCCCTTTATTTCGTTCATTTCCAATTCCTACGGTGGTTCGTTCAAGATTTCTCTTCCTTTGTTATTGTATCAATTCATTCGTTTTTTCCAAATCCTACCGGTGTTTCGTTGAAGACCTTATCAAGTTGGCGCGATATCTATCTTAATCCTTTCTTCGAGAATAAGTAGTATGCCAAATCCATTGTTTGTCATCAATTTAAATTGGTGAAGGATACGCATAACATAATCCTTATTCTTGTTCATCCAATTGACTAATTCCCTATTCCAGAGGTTCATCAAATTCTCGATTAAAGTTGTCCATCTTTCTTTCCGGAGCTCAAAGTTATTTCAATTATATCATCACGGAGATACATCTAAAGCATTACAAGGTTTCACCTTGTTGTTTCAACTTCCCTTTCTTCTCGTTATCCTATTGTTACCGGAGTTCTCACGAAGGCTCAACATGGTGATTCATCAAGGATCTAATTCCTTCTCGAAGTGTTCATCAAGATTCTTTTCAAAAGAACTCATGCATTCTTCATTTTGCAATCCAGAGTGCAATTCCTTCTACCGTATCATTGGAGGTGGTTTTATATCATTCTTGATAATTTGAGTTCATGTTTCATGATTCACATGTTGTTAAGAATGAGGTACTTTAAATCCATCAATCTTGTCATTGGAGTTATCTAGGGTTATATTTCACCTAAAGTTTTCCCTAAGGAGTAATGCTATTAATGGTGATAATATATGATCCAAGTTCTTCATCTATCCTCCCGGTGAAATAAGTTTCTCGTCTCCTCGTTCATATCAATCCAATTCTTTTCCCGTAAGTGGCTGGGTGTCACCTCAAAAATTTGAGATGTATTCCATAAGACCATATCAAGCATATTCTTTTCGTTGTTGGTGTTCCAACAACTCCGTTCAACAATTCTCCTAAAGATGCCTTTTCAAACTCTTTTGTGACAGAAGTTGGCATTTTCTTCTCCATTCTTTTATTTCAATTATCTATATTCTATTCTTTCGTTCCAGAGGCATTGTGATGTTGCTCTTCTCAACCCATCATCTCGTTTGACAAAGATCATGTTCTTTTCATGATTGTCCATTTAACCGGAGTGTCGTGCCCTCTTTTCAAGTTCTATCACCTTATCAAGTTCTTATTCAATTCCTTTCTTTTTAATCGGAGTGCTGTCCGAAGTTGTTCTTCTTTGTTCCTCTTTGCTAACAGAGTGCTTTCAACTTCATTATCTCCGTTGTACTCTTTTCTCGAAATGGCTTATCCTTTTCAAGGTTCTTTGGTTTCACTTGTTTGTCAAAGAAGCAACTAAGTTTTACCTCTCCTCTTTCTCTTCCGTTTTTCCCCCGGTGCCATTCTAGATCTCGGGACGAGATCCTCTCGTAGTGGTGGAGTGTTGTAACGCCCCGTGACTGATGTGCCAGGTGTCCGCCAATTATTCGTTGTTGTTGCCTTGTCATTGCTTGCGTGTCATGCATTGCATATCATGTCATCATGTGCATTTCATTTGCATACATGTTCATCTCATGCATCCGAGTATTTTCCCCGTTGTCCGTTTTGCAATCCGGCGCTCCTATGTCACCCGTTGTCCCTTTCTATCCCTTTTCGTGTGCGGCCGTTAAATGTTTTCGGATTGGACCGAGACTTGTCATGCGGCCTTGGTTTACTACCGGTAGACCCCCTGTCAAGTTTCGTGTCATTTGGACTTCGTTTGATGCTCCAACGGTTAACCGAGGGACCGAAAAGGCCTCATGTGTGTTGCAGCCCAACACCCCTCCAATTTGGCCCAAAACCCACCAAAACCCTCTCCATCATCTAGAGCGTTCGATCACGATCATGTGGCCGAAAACTGCACCTCATTTGGACTCTCCTAGCTCCCTCTACCTATAACTATGTGCAACCCTTCCAAATTCACGGACGAAACCCTAAAATTCCTTCCCTCGCCCGGCCGGACGCGTCCTCACCGCGTCGGACAATGTCCGCCCCGCCGGCCACGTCCTCCCGCCCAATGGTGTTGTGCCACGTCACCCACCAACGCCTCCCGTGCCAATCGGCGAGCGCCACCTCAACCGGCCACCTCCCTCTCCACCGCGCGGCCCGCGGGGCCCAGATCCGGCCCGTGCAGCCCGGTCGCCGCCACCGCCGCCCGCAGGCGTGTGCCCGCACCTGCCGCCTCGCCTCTCACCGCAGCGCACCTCCGCCGCCGCGCCATTGCAGCTCCGCCCCAGCGCCGCTCTTCGCCACCGGCCGCTGCCGCCCGGTCGCCGCCACCTCGCCGTCGCGGGCGACGACCTCCGCCGGTGCCTTTGCTCACTCGAGCGCGCGCCACCGCCGCCCTTGCCGCGGATCCGGTCGGGCCGGACCGGATCCGGCCGTCCTCGAGCTCCCCGGCCATCCTCCGGCACCGTCTCGCCGCGATATCGCCGGAGAAGCCACCGGCATCGTCGTTGACCTCGGAACCCTAGATCTAGATCTGGAGGTGGTAATTTCTTCTAAGTCCACTAGTTTTCCAGTTTCAAATGCCCATGTTCATCATGTCATAATTCATCATCCGTTGCTCCGTTTTGCGCGTGTAGCATATCAAAATGTTTGTCTCAAAGAGTACATCATTTCATCTCATTGCATCATTTTCATTTGAGCTCATCTTGATGCCCGAAATGCTGTTGGAAGAGAGCTATTTGAGTTAATTGTCAGATCTGCTGCATCAAATAGCTATTTTTCATTTTTTCCATGATTAATGTGTGCATGATGTGCCCCTGAGCTCTACATGAGTTTTGTTATATGCTTTGCCATATTTCCAGAGGTGCCATCCATGTATTTTTGTGATGTGTGTTGTGAGTAGCACAAGCTTGCAAAGTGGTGCATTCGTTAATGCTGATTTCAGGGACTTAGCAATTCCACTAAGTCCTTGATCTCTTTTTATCAATATGCCATATGTTCATGTTGTTTCCTAGTGATCCGTGCCTCTTTTGAGGATGATAAGTAAGGGTGATTTGTTAATCTTGTAGTGCTCTATCCATCCATGTATTTGTTTGCAATTATGGAGCACCCTAACTTGAGTCAATCGAGCTCTACTTTTGCTATTTCGTGAATCTGGGCAGATTGTCTACTTGTTAGCGATTTTGCCGAGGATGTTGTAGTTGATCCGTGCATGCTATGTTGTTGTTCTTGCCATGTCTAGCTTATATAACATGTATTCTTGATGGGTGTATGCTTAGATTGTCATGCCTTCCTCTGAGTGAGTGCATCGAGCTCGTAAACATGCCTACTCGTTAACAGATTTGCATGTTCCAGTTTTTCTCTAAGTCTGAGATCTGATTATGTTTTTGCCATGTTCACATGCTTGCAATTGTATTTTCTGATCCCTTTTGGCTCAAGGTCACTAAGGGACTTTTGTTAAGTGCTTTGAGTAGCTTAATGCCATGCCTTGCTTTGCCATGTTAAGTTCCTGTAGCATATAGTTTTCATGCTTCAAAGTGTGCTACCTGATCCGGAATTCCAGGCTTGTGTTAATTTTACTAAGTCTGAAACCTGTTTATCAATTGCACTTTTGCCATGCTTGTTTGAACCTATTAATGGATGAATTGGCCGTAGATCAGTGTTCATCTTTTGTCAAGCATGATGAGTGGATCCCTGCCATATATTTTGTTGCCATTTTTGAGTGTTGTAGCATATTTGACTTGATGCATTTAGATGGCTACTTGATGTTTATCGCAGACCGGTGTCATATTTGTTTTGCTTGCCATTTCCGGTGATCTTTATATCGGTGCATCCGATTCCGGTGATCTTTATATCGACTTTAACCGAAATCACCTCACCTTTCTAGTGGCACTCTTGGATTTAAAAGTTGAGGCCAGGTTCAATCATACCTTTGCAAATCATGCATATGCATCGCATACCGCATCCTGCATATCACACCATGTTCATGTCTGGTTTGTTTACTATGTTGTGTGCATCTTTCCGGTGTTTGCTTCTTCGGGTTGGTTCCGATTACGTCGTGTTTGTGAGGACCCGTTCGTCTACATCCGTTTGTCTTCTTCATGGACTCGTTCTTCTTCCTTGCGGGATCTCAGGCAAGATGACCATACCCTCGAAATCACTTCTATCTTTGCTTGCTAGATGCTCGCTCTTTTGCTATGCCTATGCTACGATACCTACCACTTGCTTATCATGCCTCCCATATGTGTTGACCAAGCCTCTAACCCCCCTTGTCCTAGCAAACCATTGATTGGCTATGTTACCGCTTTGCTCAGCCCCTCTTATAGCGTTGTTAGTTGCAGGGGAAGATTGAAGTTTGTTCCTTGTTGGAACATCGAGATGTTGTTCCTTGTTGGAACATGTTTACTTGTTGGGATATCACAATATCTCTTATTTAATTAAAGTATCTATATACTTGGTAAAGGGTGGAAGGCTCGGCCTTATGCCTGGTGTTTTGTTCCACTCTTGCCGCCCTAGTTTCCGTCATATCGGTGTTATGTTCCCGGATTTTGCGTTGCTTACACGGTTGGGAAATAATGGGAACCCCTTGACAGTTCGCCTTGAATGAAACTCCTCCAGCAAGGTCCAACATTGGTTTTACCATTCGCCACCTAGCCTTTTCTTTCCCTTGAGTCGTCCGGCTCAAGGATCATCTTTATTTAAACCCCCGGGCCAGTGCTCCTCTGAGTGTTGGTCCAACCTGTCAGCCGCCGGTGGCCACCAGGGGCAACTCTGGGCTGGCCTACCGGAAGTTTAGACAATCCGGTGTGCCCTGAGAAAGAGATATGTGCAGCTCCTATCGGGATTTGTCGGCACATTCGGGTGGCTTTGCTGGTCTTGTTTTATCATTGTCGAAATGTCTTGTAACCGGGATTACGAGTTTGATCCGGTCTTCCCGCTAGAAGGAATATCCTTCGTTGACCGTGAGAGCTTGTGATGGGCTAAGTTGGGACACCCCTGCAGGGTTATGAACTTTTGAAAGCCGTGCACGCGGTTATGGGCAGATGGGAATTTGTTAATGTCCGGTTGTAGAAAACCTGAAGTTGACCTTAATTAAAATACATCAACCGCATGTGTAACCGTGATGGTCTCTTTCCGGCGGAGTCCAGGAAGTGAACACGGTGTTGGAGTTATGCTTGACGTAGGTTGTTCTAGGATCACTTCTTGATCATAGTTGTTCGACCATGCTTTTGCCATCTCTTCTCGCTCTCATTTGCGTATGTTAGCCACCATATATGCTAGTCGCTTGCTGCAGCTCCAGCTCATACCTTTTACCTTACCCATAAGCTTAAATAGTCTTAATCGCGAGGGTGTGAGATTGCTGAGTCCCCGTGACTCACAGATACTTCCAAAACCAGTTTGCAGGTGCCGATGTTACCGAGCAGGTGATGCAACTAAGCTCAAGGAGGAGCTCGATAAAGATCTTGTCCTTTGTGTTGTTCCGTTTCCAGTTGATCAGTAGTGGAGCCCAGTCGAGACGATCGGGGATCTGTGTAGCATTTGGGGTAGTCTTCTTTTATTTTGGTTCCGTAGTCGGACCTTGATTGTATCTGGTTGATGTAATGCTTTATTCATGTAATTGTGTGAAGTGGCAATTGTAAGCCAACTATGTATCTCTTTCCCTTATGTATTACATGGGTTGTGTGAAGATTACCTCACTTGCGACATTGCTTTCAATGCGGTTATGCCTCTAAGTCGTGCTTCGACACGTGGGAGATATAGCCGCATCGAGGGTGTTACAGTTACACATCTGTCCCTATTTAAAATATTAGCCTACATCAATTTTGGACGACGAGAGTTTGTTTTGCCGCCCACCATGGATGAATGGGGAAATTGATGGAGAGACACATATCTTTCAGACGAGCTTGAATCAAATGTGTTTTTCCACCCACGTTTGGCGCCCACCGTGTCTGAATGGGCTCAGGGGCCATCGTGTCACGTCTGATTGAAGTTACTAGTCTACCCCTATCAACAGAAGTGTAAATCCGGTCGATAAGGATGTCAAGTGTCAGGGGTAGACAGTAATTTCCATCTTGCAAACACTTGCTTCGGGCAGCCCACCAATGATTGTGGGTGTTTAGCTGCTTCGTTCAAAACTTGGGAGAATTAGCATTCACGTTTGCCCTGGGCCCTGACAACTAAATCCAAATCCAGTTTCTATTCGATTATGAATATCCACAGATAATTCTATGTTTTGTTATTTATTTCTTCAAAACCACAACAAAGATTTATTCCAGCTTTATATATGATTATGATTTAGAAATGTCATGATCTTCGAATTCAGTAGGTTGGATACACTTTGAGTCAAACAGTTATTTCATCCAATACAATATGCTCACATGCAAAACAGTTCACCTTATGTCAATTATACAAGTACTGAGGATTACTTCGCCTAAAAAATTTGGATCATTACAACACATGGACAACATAGGGGGTCTTACAACATAATCCATTCAGAGACATGACACAACATGCAAGTATAATAATCTAATGACAATTTCAACTGCTATCTAAAGAAGAATTGGGATTACCCTGGGCATTAGATAGCAGAAGCAGCAGGACCTCCTTCGTCTTCAAATGCAACATTCTTACTTCCTCCAATTCTTGGGTTGCTTGCATAATGCGTGCAGCTAATTGCATAATTTCCAGCTTCAAGATCGAGATTACCTCATTCATGGTAGCCACACCATCTCTTTCTGCCTCTAGTAGAGCCTCAAGAACTATAATATATGTGCTCAGACTTCTCTCTGGCGGTGTTGCCTCTGAACTGCTACCATCTGGTAACATGGATGGTGTACTGCTTCCACAAATAGATTCTAGGGTTGTACATTGTGTCCTAGTGTGAACGGCGTCCTGAAAGGTTTTCGCTGGACATAAGTAAGAGATAGTTATCGCATGATCCAGGTAGTAATCTTACATGGTAAACGACATACGAATTATTGCTGAGCATGGCAAGCTATATTTAAATGGTTTGAAGCAGCATCAGCCGAAAAGAAATTAAAATGGTAAGATGAAACTAGGGATGTAAGTGGCAAATAAACGACATCCGCCAGTCCCATCTAGTTAGTTTTTGCTAGCTCCCTGGTTCACTTTCCTCAAAAAACAAAAACTCTTTTGAACTATCATACCACTAGTGGACTTTAATTGGGATTAAACGGGACCTAGTTGACATCCCTATTTGAAAGGGAGTGAACCACCGCTATATTTAAGTTGCCAAGGCATCTAAGCAGTAGAAATAATATGAGAAAGCACTTAATAGTGTGGCCTCATATAAGCTACGAAGACAGTCTTGTGATGAAGTTTAGAGGAAAAGTTAAGGACTCAAATGAACTAGGCGTGCATTTCTTTACGATAGTACAGCAGGCACTGCTGACATATTGGCCAACTCAGGTATAGCGTAACAAGTAACAAACAAGCATTCGAATCAAGCAATACAGCAAAGCAGACAACTGAACTATTTGTTATTCTATAGGATTACAGGTTGAGGGCACAAGCCAAGAAAGCTTCCCACACGCATTACATTTCACATGTACTAAAACACATTGGCTTACCATATGTTGCTATGAAGCCTCGCTGCTGTTGCAATGTTCTTTGAAGATATCGTCAACATCTCGTGGTTGCAAATCTATTTGTTCTAGTTTATTCTGCACCCTCTGTTTAGGTAAAATTAATTTTAATCGCATGCACTGGTTCGAATTGATCATCAATGGTTCATCTAGACTAATGAAAGAAGGGTGTGTGCATACACGACAATATATCTGCTTCCCTCTATTTTTATGCTTGTTCGAGGTGCCAACCCCAAAAGTACAAATATTTTTCTTGATGGAGTTGGCAGCTCCATAATTAATAGAAGCATCAAATTAGTCATGCAACTTGGGAAGATCAAGAACACACAAAAAAGTAATGAACGGAGGCTCGTAGCAGTGATGTAATAGCTAGCATCAGAAAATGTAGGGTAAAACAAACAAAAACATAACGCCCTCGATGCGGCTATATCTCCCACGTGTCGAAGCACGACTTAGAGGCATAACTGCATTGAAAGCAATGTCACAAGTGAGGTAATCTTCGCAAACAACCCATGTAATACAATAAGGGAAAAGATACATAGTTGGCTTACAATCGCCACTTCACACAAATACATGAATAAAGCATTACATCATCCAAATACAATCAGGGCCCGACTATGGAGCCAAAATAAAAGAAGACTACCCCAAATGCTACACAGATCCCTGATCGACCCCAACTGGGCTCCGCTACTGATCAACTAGAATGAAACAACACAAAGGGCAAGATCTTCATTGAGCTCCTCCTTGAGCTTGGTTGCGTCATCTGCACGGTTCAACCGCACCTGCAAGCTGGTTTTGGAAGTATCTGTGAGTCACGGGGACTCAGCAATCTCACACCCTCGCGATCAAGACTATTTAAGCTTATGGGTAAGGTAAAAGGTATGAGGTGGAGCTGCAGCAAGCGACTAGCATATATGATGGCTAACATACGCAAATGAGAGCGAGAAGAGAAGGCAAAGCACGGTCGATAAAAAGTATGATCAAGAAGTGATCCTAGAACAACCTACGTGAAGCAATACTCCAACACCGTCTTCACTTCCCGGACTCCACCGAGAAGAGACCATCACGGTTACACACGCGGTTGGTGTATTTTAATTAAGATCATATTCTGGTTTTCTACAACCGGACATTAACAAATTCCCATCTGCCCATAACCGCGGGCACGGCTTTCGAAAGATCATATCCCTGCAGGGGTGTCCCAACTTAGCCCATCACAAGCTCTCACGGTCAACGAAGGATACTCCTTCTAGCGGGAAGACCCGATCAGGCTCGAAATCCCGGTTACAAGACATTTCGACAGGTAAAACAAGACCAGCAAGACCGCCCGATGCGCCGACATCCTGATAGGAGCTGCACATATCTCGTTCTCAGGGCAACACCGGATGAGCTCTCCGTACAACTAAAACCAGCCCTCAAATTTCCCCGAGGTGGCGCTGCAAAGGACTCTAGTTCGGACCAACACTTAGACAAGCACTGGCCCGGGGGGGGTTAAAATAAAGATGACCCTCGGGATGCGCGACTCCCAAGGGAAAAAGGCTAGGTGGCGAATGGTAAAACCAAGGTTGGGCCTTGCTGGAGGAGTTTTATTCAAGGCGAACTGTCAAGGGGTTCCCATTATAACCCAACCGCGTAAGGAACGCAAAATCCGGGAACATAACACCGGCATGACGGAAACTAGGGCGGCAAGAGTGGAACAAAACACCAGGCATAAGGCCGAGCCTTCCACCCTTTACCAAGTATATAGATGCATTAATTAAATAAGAGATATTGTGATATCCCAACAAGTAAACATATTCCAACAAGGAACAACATCTCCATGTTCCAACAAGGAACAAACTTCAATCTTCACCTGCAACTAACAACGCTATAAGAGGGGCTGAGCAAAGCGGTAACATAGCCAAACAACGGTTTGCTAGGACAAGGTGGGTTAGAGGCTTGGTTCAACAGTATGGGCGGCATGATAAGCAAGTGGTAGGTATCGCAGCATAGGCATAGAAAAAGAGCGAGCAACTAAGCAAGCAAAGATAGAAGTGATTTCAAGGGTATGGTCATCTTGCCTGAAATCCCGCAAGGAAGAAGAACGAGCCCATGAAGAAGATAAACGGACGTAGTCGAACGGATCCTGACACACACGACGTTATCGGAACCAACCCGAAGAAGCAACACCGGAAATAAGCAAACAATCATGGTAAACAACCACCACATAATCATGGCATGATGCACATCCAAGCATGATGCATGTTCGGTTTAAAGAAGCATGTCATGGCAATATGCACAAGCAATCCTACAAATTAAGTGGAGCTCAATATGCAACTCCGTTGCATATTGGGGAAACACCACGTGACTTATTTAGTTCAATCTTGTTTATGTACCCAACAATATTAAATGTTGTCAACCAGGGCAAGAGGTGAAGCAAAAGTAAACTACACAATCTAAGCAATTTAAATGGGGTCGGAACCATCAAACAACAATCCGGTAAATCCACATATGCATTAGTAATTTAAAAGCAAACAACAATTTAAACATTTTAATTGTTGTTATTATGATGCGGATGACATGGACAAGTTTTATGCAATTTTAATTTAAAGTTGACATGAGCATAATATGGAGCATTTGTCATCATGGCGGAAAGAAAGGGTGCCACGGCGACGATAATGGAAACGGTGCCACGGCAACGTTCCGGTTCCGGAAACTCGATTGAGATGCCAGTGGAAAAGAACAAGTGTGATGGGAGCATGTCATGCGTTGAACGGTGGGGTGCTCCCGGATACCGGGTTTCCCATGGGTCAACGGCATGGCAACCGAGGAGGAACGTGCAATGACAACTCGGACACGGTTCGAACATGAGCATATCATACAACATGCATTCATTCTCGGAAGCTCGTTTCGGTGGTATACCTTCGAAGCATGTGTTTCTGGCGGAACGAGTTCATAGAGGGAAGTAGACGTTCTCGCAACGGTGGTAGTGGGAGTAGTAGTTCACGCGGCGGTAGTCAAACTTGACGATACCGTTACACGGGTCTTCGACAATGGTAGTGGTACCCATTTTGTAGTCGTGCACATTCCGTAGATGTTCGAGGTCACGGCGAGGATCCTGACGTCTATGGAGTCTTTGAGGGTCGACGGTAGTGGTACTCGGGTCGTCGGCGACGGTAGTTGTTCTATGCATCGGGTGTCAAGGTACTTGCCGAGGTACTTGCCGTTCTTAGCGGGTCCGAAAACGGCGGTAGATGAACAAGAGGCATCGTCGTGGTACTTGGCAAAAATCTCAAAGAAGATGCCTCACGGTCCCGGTTACGATCGTGTGAACGTTCAGTGAAGACGAACTTTCGGACTTGCCGAACTGAAGGGGTACTTGGCGGTTTTAGGATTCTGAAGAAGGCGGTACAGGTACTTGGCACTCCGGTTCTTGCGGGGTAGTCGAACTCGACGAATCCGAAGGGGTACTTAGTGAAACCGCGTAGTTGTACACCTGTTGAAGTAGTGGAACTCCGATGTCGACGATTGTTGAACTTGGAGGGCCATCGGTAGTCTCCTGACTTGGGTCTCTCTGTACACGCCTTGACAGGTTCGGCGGTTCTCGGTGGTGGCCAGAGTCTTCCTGATGGCGCCATGGTGGTCTAGCAGCCGCAGCAACAAGGGCGTCGAGGCCCATTGGCGCAGAGGAGATGGAGAGGAGGCCGGTTCAGCGGTGAGGAGGATGCAGGGGAGGCCCGGGCAGTGCATGGGGCTGATGTTGCTGCTCCGGCAAGCAGGCAGCGGGTCGAGGCGCTTGGGATCCCGTGTCCAGATCGAGCGGGGCGAGGGAGTTGCGGGACGGCATGGAGGTCGAGGAATATGACCTCGAGGCGGCGCTGGAGCATGGTGGCGCGGCGGCCAGACGAAGCAGGGAGACTCGATGGAGGTCGCCAGCGCGGAGAAGTCGCAGGCGAGGTGCGGGCGGCGGCTTCAGGGAGCGCAAGGCTCCTGGCATGGAGATGGCGAGGCAGCGACGGTGGAGGCGCTGGCTGCAGGAGAGCGGTCGGAGACGCGGCGCTCCAGGTCGCCGGCGCGAGGAGAGAAGGGCGATGGGTGTGGCTTTAGGGACTTGGTGCGGCGGCCTTGCTGGAGACGGGGAGGAGGTGAGATGGCGTGGCGGCGGCCTCACCAGAGTGGAGAAGGCGGCTCCATGGGGTGGCGCTCGGGGTAGGAGGTGCGGCGCACGAGGAGGACGAAGGGGGGAAGGGAAGACAGCGAGAGAGGGAGGGATCGAGAGGGAGATGGATCGGGCAGCGCACTCGCTGTCTCCTAGCGGCGCGAGGGAGACCGAGAGGAGGGGGTTGCACGAGGGGCTCGGGCTAGGTTTAGGTGGGAATGGGGCGGCCGGGCCTTAGGAGAGGAATGGGCCGGCGCTGGCTGAGCTAATGGGCCGGCCGGGTGGCCGAGGCCCAGGTAGCTGCTGCTGCTGCTTTTCTATTTCTTTTCTATTTCTTCAGCAGAAATACAAAAAGGGAAAGCAGGGGGAAAATGAGAGGAGCTAGAGAAATATAAAAATATATTCATGATCCTGAAAATGAGCTCTATTTAACAAAATTGGTTTGGAGATTTTAAAGGAAGTAAAAATAATTCAAGTTTGAATTAAATTTAAACTTGAACCATTTTAAACCCTAACCAAAACAATTTCGAAAGAGATGAAATTTGACAGAGAGGCTAGGTGCATGGTGTTAGAATATTGAGGCAAAGATGAACATTAAAAGAGAAGGGAACGTGACACTTGCCAAAAGAAGGAAGTGGAGGGAAGGAGAAGGTGATGAAGCAAGAATCATGCATGGAACATGCAACAACTTAATATGTATGAAAAACACACAATGCACATGATGACATGAAAGATGCAACACGCAAGCAAATGACAAGGCAACAACAGCGGATAACTGGCGGACACCTGGCACATCGGTCTCGGGGTGTTACAGAGGCCCTGTAGTTATCTCCTCCTAGCCAGTTCCCCTCCCCCCGAAGAGAAGACAGGTCATCGCTGCTCCCATGGATTCGCCAGGTGGTTCTCCTCCTCGTCGGGGCTGGGAGACCTTGGACGATGATCCTCTGGGAGAAATCGCACGCCGCTTCGACGTCCTCACCGCCGCAAGACTCGGTCCTTCCTGCACCAACTTATTCAAGACGGTGCTTAAAAAGGCTTAGGAAAGGCCATGCTTGTTGGTCTTCCATGCGTCCTCGAGGAGAAGGTTCTTCTATGGGACAATCCTTCGAACAGTCCACCGCTCCCTGGCCATGGTTGGACGTTGACTCTGCTAGAGTTGCCGACATTGAGAGGTAGTCGGATTTTGTCCGATGAGAAGGTCAGTAATGGAGTTTGATCATGTAGTACTTAGTTATTCTATTTCCATCCCGTAATTTCTCCGCTACCCACCGTCTTATATATAGGTCTGGGTCGGTGCCAACAAAGATTGGCTTGCATACCTCTGGCCAGATACCACCATCATTTTGCACAACATCCACAGCAGTGCGGCCGTTCGGTAGACCCCTTCTCCACCACTGGGATCGGCCTTTCAGACTGGCTGGGCTTCAATATGTATGATGATGCCTACATGAGATTGAAGAAGATAGCAATTGTGGACCAGCTACCTCTCGAGCACTGCGTTGGTTTTCCCATGAAGAGGAAAGGGTGATGCAGCAAAGTAGCATAAGTATTTCCCTCAGTTTTTGGGAACCAAGGTATCAATCCAGTAGGAGATCACGCTCAAGTCCCACGCACCTACACAAAAAAATAAGAACCACACAACCAATCCGATAAAGGGGTCGTCAAGCCCTTCACAGTCACTTACGAGAGTGAGATCTGATAGATATGATAAGATAATATTTTTGGTATTTTTATGATAAGGATGCAAAGTAAAATATAAGGAAAAATAAATAACTAAGTATTGGAAGATTAATATGATGAAAGATAGACCCGGGGGCCATAGGTTTCACTAGTGGCTTCTCTCAAGAGCATAAGTATTACGGTGGGTAAACGAATTACTGTCGAGCAATTGATAGAATTGAGCATAGTTATGAGAATATCTAGGTATGATCATGTATATAGGCATCACGTCCGAGACAAGTAGACCGAAACGATTCTGCATCTACTACTATTACTCCACACATCGACCGCTATCCAGCATGCATCTAGAGTATTAAGTTCATAAGAACAGAGTAATGCTTTAAGGAATATGACATGATGTAGACGGATAAACTCATGCAATATGATATAAACCCCATCTTTTTATCCTCGATGGCAACAATACAATACGTGTCGGTTCCCTTTCTGTCACTGGGATCGAGCACCACAAGATTGAACCCAAAGCTAAGCACTTCTCCCATTGCAAGAAAAATAAATCTAGTAGGACAAACCAAACTAATAATTCGAAGATACTTACAAAGATAAACCGATCATACATAAAAGTATTCAGAGGAGAATCAAATATTGTTCATAGATAATCTGGATCATAAACCCACAATTCATCAGATCTCGACAAACACGCCGCAAAAGAAGATTACATCGAATAGATCTCCAAGAAGATCGAGGAGAACTTTGTATTGATATCCAAAGAGAGAGAAGAAGCCATCTAGCTAATAACTATGGAGTCGTAGGTCTGAAGTAAACTACCCACACATCACCGGAGAGGCCATGGAATTGATGTAGAGGCCCTCCATGATCAATGCCCCCTCTGGCGGAGCTCCTAAAAAGGCCCCAAGATGGGATCTGGAATTAGGTTTTCGTGGTGCCCCTGGATGTTTGGGGGGTACGTGGACTTATATAAGAGGAAGAAGTACGTCGGTGGAGCAACGGAGGGCCCACGAGGGTGGAGGGCGCGCCCCTGCCTCGTTCCTTCCTCCCTTGTTTCTTGACGCACACTCCAAGTCTCTTGGATCACGTTTGTGGAGAAAATCATGTTCCCGAAGGTTTTCATTCCGTTTGGACTCTGTTTGATATTCGTTTTCATCGAAACCCTAAAATAGGAAAAAAATAGCAATTTGGGCTGGGCCTCCGGTTAGTAGGTTAATCCAAAACATGATATAAAAGTGTAAAATAAAGCCCATTAACATCCAAAATAGGTAATATAATAGCATGGAGCAATCAAAAAATATAGATACGTTGGAGACGTATCAAGCATCCCCAAGCTTAATTCCTGCTCGTCCTCGAGTAGGTAAATGATAAAAGAAGAATTTTTGATGTGGAATGTTTTCGAACATATTTCTCAATGTAATTTTTCTTTATTGTGGCATGAATGTTCAGATCCGAAAGATTCAAGATAAAATTTTAATATTGACATAGAAATAATAATACTTCAAGCATACTAACTAAGCTATTATGTCTTCTCAAAATAACATGGCCAAAGAAAGTTATCCCTACAAAATCATATAGTCTGGCTATGCTCTATCTTCACCACACAAAATATTTAAATCATGCACAACCCCGATGACAAGCCAAGAAATTGTTTCATACTTTTGATGTTCTCAAACTTTTTCAATCTTCACGCAATATATGAGCGTGAACCATGGATATAGCACTCTGGTGGTTGTGGAGAAGACAAAAAGGAGAAGATAGTCTCACATCAACTAGGCATATCAACGGGCTATGGAGATGCCCATTAATAGATATCAATGTGAGTGAGTAGGGATTGCCATGCACCGGATGAACTACATCTATAAGTATATGATAGCTCAACAAAAGAAACTAAGTGGGTGTGCATCCAACTTGCTTGCTCATGAAGACCTAGGGCATTTTGAGGAAGCCCATCATTGGAATATACAAGCCAAGTTCTATAATGAAAAATTCCCACTAGTATATGAAAGTTATAACATAGGAGACTCTCTATTATGAAGATCATGGTGCTACTTTGAAGCACAAGTGTGGAAAAAGGATAGTAGCATTGTCCCTTCTCTCTTTTTCTCTCATTTTTTCTCAATTGGGCCTCCTTTTTTTCTTTTTTGCCTCTTTTCTTTCTTTTTTTCGTCCGGAGTCTCATCCCGACTTGTGGGGGAATCATAGTCTCCATTATCCTTTCCTCACTTGGGACAATGCTCTAATAATGATGATCATCACACTTTATTCACTTACAACTCAATACTTAGAACAAAATATGACACTATGTGAATGCCTCCGGCGGTGTACCGGGATGTGCAATGATGCATGAGTGACATGTATGAAGAATTTTGAACGGTGGCTTTGCCACAAATACGATGTCAACTACATGTTCATGCAAGCAATATGACAATGATGAAGCGTGTCATAATAACGGAATGGTGGAAAGTTGCATGGCAATATATCTCAGAGTGGCTATGGAAATGCCATAATAGGTAGGTATGGTGTCTGTTTTGAGGAAGGTATATGGTGGGTTTATGGTACCGGCGAAAGTTGTGCGATACTAGAGAGGCTAGCAATGGTGGAAGGGTGAGAGTGCGTATAATCCATGGACTCAACATTAGTCATAAAGAACTCACATACTTATTGCAAAAATCTATTAGTTATCGAAACAAAGTATTACGCGCATGCTCCTAGGGGGATTGATTGGTTGGAAAAGACCATCGCTCGTCCCCGACCGCCACTCATAAGGAAGACAATCAATAAATAAATCATTGTAACACCCTCGATGCGGCTATATCTCCCACGTGTTGAAGCACGACTTAGAGGCATAACCGCATTGAAAGCAATGTCGCAAGGGAGGTAATCTTCACACAACCCATGTAATACAATAGGGGAAAAAGATACATAGTTGGCTTACACTCGCCACTTCACACAATTACATGAATAAAACATTACATCATCCAGATACAATCAAGGTCTGACTACGGAACCAAAATAAAAGAAGAACCCCAAATGCGACAAGGTCCCCGATCGACCCCAACTGGGCTCCACTATTGATCAACTAGAACGAAACAACACAAAGGACAAGATCTTCAACGAGCTCCTCCTTGAGCTTGGTTGCGTCATCTGCACGGACTCAACGACACCTGCAAACTGGTCTTGGATGTAACTGTGAGCCACGGGGACTCAGCAATCTCACACCCTCGCGATCAAGACTATTTAAGCTTATGGGTAAGGTAGAGGTATGATGTGGAGCTGCAGCAAGCGACTAGCATATATGGTGGCTAACATACGCAAATGAGAGCGAGAAGAGAAGGCAAAGCACGGTCGATAAAAGTATGATCAAGAAGTGATCCTATAGCGACCTACGTTAAACATAACTCCAACACCGTGTTCACTTCCCGGACTCCGCCGAGAAGAGACCATCACGGTTACACACGCGGTTGATGTATTTTAATTAAGGTCAACTTTAGGTTTTCTACAACCGGACGTTAACAAATTCCCATCTTCCCATAACCGTGGCACGGCTTTCGAAAGTTCAAATCCCTGCAGGGGTGTCCCAACTTAGCCCATCACAAGCTCTCACGGCCAATGAACGAATAGACCTCCTCCCGAGACATTCCGATCAGACTCGGTATCCCGGTTCTACAAGACATTTCGACAGGGTAAAACTAAACCAGCAACACCGCCCGAATGTGCTGACAAATCCCGATAGGAGCTGCACATATCTCTTTCTCAGGGCACACTCAGATTGTACAAACTTCCGGTAGGCCAGCCTAGAGTTGCCCCTGGTGGCCACCGGCGGCTGACAGTTTGGACCAACACTCAGAGGAGCACTGGCCCGGGGGGGTTAAAATAATGATGACCTCGAGAGCGCGACTCCCAAGGGAAAATAAAAGGCTAGGTGGCAAATGGTAAAACCAATGTTGGGCATTGCTGGAGGAGTTTTACTCAAGGCAAACTGTCAAGGGGTTCCCATAATAGCCCAACCGCGTAAGGAAACGCAAAATCCGGGAAAATAACACCGATATGACGGAAATTAGGGCGGCAAGAGTGGAACAAAACACCAGACATAAGGCCGAGCCTTCCACCCTTTACCAAGTATATAGATGCATTAATTAAATAAGATATATTGTGATATCCCAACAAGTAAACATGTTCCAACAACGAACAACATCTCCATGTTCCCACAAGGAACAAACTTCAATCTTCACCTGCAACTAACAATGCTATAAGAGGGGCTGAGCAAAGTGGTAACATAGCCAAACAACGGTTTGCTAGGACAAGGTGTGTTAGAGGCTTGGTTTAACAATATGGGAGGCATGATAAGCAAGTGGTAGGTATCACAGCATAGGCATAGAAAAAGAGCGAGCAACTAGCATAGCAAAGATAGTAGTGATTTCGGGGGTATGATCATCTTGCCTGAAATCCCGCAAGGAAGAAGAACGAGTCCATGAAGAAGACAAACGGATGTAGACGAACGGGTCCTCACGAACGCGACGTTACCGGAACCAACCCGAAGAAGCAAACACAGAAAAGAAGCACACAACATAGTAAACAACCAACACATGAACATGGTATGATATGCGGGATGCGGGATGCGATGCATATGCAAGAGTTGACAAGGAATGCATGAACCTGGCCTCAACCTGGAAATCCAAGTGTGCCACTGGAAAGGTGAGATGAAATCGCTTGAAAACGATATAAAGATCACCGGAATCGGAGTTACGGTTTGGAAATGGCAAGCGATTCAAATATGACCACGTTCTACGATTTACAGCAAGTAGCCATCTAAATGCAACAAGATGAACATGCTAAAGCACTCAAACATGACAACAAAGTACATGGCAGGGATGCATTCAAGATGCTTAACAAAAGTCAAGCACTGAGCTATGGCCAATTCATCCATTAACATGTTCAAACAAGCATGGCAAAAATGCATTTGGCAAACAGATCTCAGACTTAGTGAAATTAACACTTGTCTGGAATTTCAGATCAGATAGCACTCTTTGGAGCAACAAAACTACATGTTACAGGACCTGAACATGGAAAAGTAAAGCATGGCATGGAGATACTGAAAGAGCTTAACAAAAGTCCCTTAGTGACATTGAGCCAAAAGGGATCAGAAAATACATTTGCAAGCATGTGAACATGGCAAAAACATAATCAGTTCTCAGACTTAGTGAAAACTGGAGCATGCTGAAAACAGGTATCAAGTAGGCATATTAACGAGCTCGATGCAGGCACTACAGAGCAAGTCATGACAAGCTAAGCATACACCCATCAAGAATACACAAAATACAAGCTAGACATGGCAAGAACAATAACATAGCATGCACGGATCAACTACAACATCCTCGGCAAAATCGCTAACAAGTAGACAATCTGCCCGGATTCACGAAGTAGCAAAGTAGAGCTCGATTGACTCAAGTTAGGGTGCTCCATAATTGCAAACAAAGACATGGATGGATAGAGCACTACAAGATTAACAAAACATCCTTACTGATCATCCTCAAAAGAGGCACGGATCACTAGGAAACAACATGAACATATGGCCATATGAGATAAACAGATCAAGGACTTAGTGGAAATGCTAAGTCCTTGAAAACAGCATTACCAAGTGCCTCACTTTGCAAGCTTGTGCTAGTCACCACACACATCACAAAAATACATGGGTTGCACCTCTGGAAAGATGGCAAAACCCTTAACAAAACATATGTAGAGCTCATGGGCATATCATGCACACAATAATCATGGCAAAAATGACAAATATCTAAATGGAGCAGCAGATCTGACAAATAACTCAAGTAGCATTCTTCTAACAGCATTTCGGGCATCAAGATGAACATAAATGAAAATGATGCAATGGAATGAAATGATGTCATCTCTGAGATGAACATTTTGATATGCTATATGCCCAAAATGGATCAACGGATGCAAAGTTACAGCACGATGAAGATGGGCATATGAAACATGGAAATTTCAGGGACTTACGGAAAAATCAACCTCTCTCAGATCTCAGATCTAGGGTTCCGTGGCACGAACATCGAGGATTGCTGGAAGAGTCGCCGGAGACAGGGGAGGCGGTGGCTGGAGCAGTGAGGGAGAGGAAGGAGCTCGCCGGAGGGGGAGCTCGGCGCCGGATCCGTCGCCGGAGAGGAGTGGGGGCGGCGG
>NC_041388.1:163299343-163331869 GCF_002162155.2 Triticum dicoccoides
GTGGCGGCTGCCTCGCGCGGATGGCGCGGCCTCGCCGAACAGAGGCGCGGGCGATTCGGGCCCCGCGGGCCCGCAGCGGCGGAGGAGAGAGGAGGGCGCGGCTCTGACAGGTGGCGCGCGCGGAGTGGCGGGGAGCGGCGGCGGGGCGACGTGGCAGCTCCGGATTGGTCCGTGTGAGGTGGCGGCGGCGGCGGACATTGTCCGGCACGGTGGAGAAGTGTCCGGCGGCGCGGTGGAGAAGTGGCTAGGGTTTCGTCCGCGAAAATGAACGGGGTGCATGTATTTATAGGTAGAGGGAGCTAGGAGAGTCCAAATGAGGTGCGGTTTTCGGCCACGCGATCGTGATCGAACGACCGAGAGGATGGAAGGGGCTTAGGTGGGTTTTGGGCCAAATTGGAAGGGTGTTGGCCTGCAACACACACGAGGCCTTTTCGGTCCCTCGGTTAACCGTTGGAGCATCAAACGAAGTCCAAATGGTACGAAACTTGACAGGCGGTCTAGCGGTAGTAAACCAAGGCCGCATGGCAATTCTCGGTCCAATCCGGAAATGTTTTATCCGCACACACGAGAAGAAGACAGAAATGACCACCGGAGGAGAACGAAGCACCGGAATGCAAAACTGACAACGGGGAAAATGCTCGGATGCATGAGACGAACACGTATGCAAATGAAATGGCAACAACAGCTAATAAGCGGAGGACACGTGGCACATCGGTCTCGGGGCGTTACAACACTCCACTACTACGAGAGGATCTTGTCCCGAGATCTAGAATGGCACCAGGGGAAAAACGGAAGAGAAAGAGAAGGGGTAAAAACTAAGTTGCTTCTTTGACCAATGAGTGAAACCAAAGAACCTTGAAAGGTTGAGCAATTTCGAGAAAACAATACAACGGAGATGAACGAAGTATAAGGCACTCCATTAGGAAAGAGGAACGAGGAAGAAGAAAGTTGAAAACGCTCCGGTTGAAAAAAGATGCAAAGCTTGATACGGCGAAAAGAACTTGAGCAAAGGGGCACAATACTCCGGTTAAATGGATAACCCAAGAAAAGAACACGATCCTGACAAAACAAGAAGATGGGTTGAAGAGAGCAACATCACATGCCTCCGGAGGAAAGAAATAGAAGATAGATCATTGAAATAAAGAATGGAGAAGAAAAAGCCAATTTCTGCCACAAAAGAGTTTGAAAAGGCATCCTTACGAGAAGGGTTGAACGGAGTTGTTGTGAAAACCCACAACAAAAAGAATAAGCTTTAAATGGTCTTATGGGGTACATCTCAAATTATGAGGTGACAATCTGCCACTCACGGGAAAGAATTGTATTGATATGGACAAGGAGACGAGAAAGTATTTCACCGGAAGGATAAAGAAGAGCTTGGGTCAAATATAAACACCATGATAGCAACAATCCTCAGGGAAGGCTTTAGGTGCAATATAACCCAATATAACTCCAATGAAGAGACTGATGGACTTAAAATACCTCATTCTTAACAATATGTGAATCATGAAGCATGAACTCAAATTATCAAGAATGACATAATACCACCTCCAAAGATATGGTAGAAAGAAATCGCACTCAGGATTGCAAGATGAAGAATGCTAGAGCTCCTCTGAAAAGAAAATTGATGAACGTTTCGAGAAGGAATATAAATCCTTGATGAACCATCATGTAGAACCTTCATGAAGAACTCCGATAAACAAAAGGTAACGAAAAGAAAGAGAAGTTGAAAACACAAGGTGAAACCTTGTAATGATTTAGATGGATCTCCGTGATAATTAGAGCTTGGAACTCCGGGAAAGAAAGATGAGCACTTGAAACCAAGAATAAGTATGATGAGCCACTCTAGAAAACAGGAATTGAATAAACTCGATGAAACAAGAATAAGAATTCATTATGCTTATCCTTCACCAATTTAAATTGATGACAAGCAGCGGATTTGGCATACCACTTATTCTCGTCGAAAGGATTAAATAGATATAGCGTTAACTTGGGAAGGTCTTCAACGCACCACCGGTAGGATTGAAATAACGAATAAATTGATATGATAACGAAGGAAGAGAAGTCTTGAATGAACCACCGTAAGAATTAAAAATGAACAAAGAAAATATAAGGAAGACACCGGGAAGAATTAGCAAATGAATGAAGATGCTTGAGGGAATTTAGACCCATGAGAACGAAGAGATCACGAGCCGATTAGAGATCTCTTGAACGATGCACCGGTAGGATTGGAGAAAGAGAGCTGAAAGCTGAGAATTAATAAACCTGAATTGATGGACTCCGGATGGATAAAAAGAATTCTCACAATCGAACAATTATGAGAGGATGGCAACAAGTTAGAATCACGAATCTTGAAGAGAATGGAGCAATATATGGAGGAACAAGTCTTCTTCGGTCTTCAAAATCTGAGAATGATGACGAGAAATACCACCAATAATTATTGAGGCACCGGAATAAAGAAGAATATAAAAGTTGAGCCAACGATGAAAAAAAATAAAAATTGTGAAAGATCTAGGAGAAGACATTTGACTGATGATAAATCATTCTTACGTCAAACTTTGAAAAGAAATATGAGGATAGCTCCGGGAAGATTGGAAGAGTCAGGTAAGATCTTGGGAAAAGACCTGTGGGTTAGGGCCCACTCAAAAGAAACACCGTTGAAATGATTTAAAGAGAGAGATTGCACCGGTTGAGTTACATGGCTTGAATGAGATAACAATCTCGAAATAGGTTGAGCGGATCTTGGATGACAAGACGAGCCTTCTGAGATATCTTGAGCACTCCGGGATAATAGAATAGCGAGAGGTGAACGATTAAGAATTGCACCGGCATGAGAAAACATTGAAATACGGAAAGGACATGATCAACAAAGCTTGACTTGAAACCACCGGAGAAGAAAAAGAATGAATAATGGTGAACTAGAAACTTCGTTAAAATCTTCATGAGCATCACCGGGTAAGAACATGAAGGAAGAAGAATGGAGAGACTTCCATAATAAAATGGATACTTGATAAAGAAATCCGAGTCCTTGAAGAAAAAGGGTGGGTGGGTGGGAAAACAAAGGCAACTTGGGATGGAAGAAAACGACACCGTTGAGAAAGCTGAGATTGGATCTTGCGGATGTTGAAATGTTCGGATCCACTTGAAGAGAAACACACCGGTGAAAAGGATTGACATGACAGACTCTATGATCGAGAAGGATTAGTATTCACATCGGAGTATGAGAACACCATTTGGGGAAGGTATGGAATCAACACTTGTCATTGAAGCAACTCGAATACCACAACTCAAAACAAAACAAAGGATTGGCTTGCAGAATAAGCCGGAAGAAACATATGATAGAGATTTCGTCCGAAGTTTTCGTGGTGGGGCCTACACGGGCTCAATCATACAGCACCATCATGTACAAGGCAGTGCACATGACATATGAAGCGTCCCCGAGTCGGCATAGCCAAGGACTCTTTAAGACACAGCAAGACCACTGTAAAACCGACTGTGAATATGCGGACCACTAGACGTCGAACCCCAATTTCATACCATACATCTGTCAGAAAGATATCCTAAGAGCTACTTGAATTCCCACCTATGAAACTCCTGAACCTTTCTGGTTATGCAATCAGGTGTTGGGGATACAGGGGAAGCATAATATCTCACCCAAACTAGCAAATCCTACATCTAGCTGTATCCATCCCTCAACACATAACCGAGAAAAACTTCGGAAACCATCTACCTCAACCTTCGAAAAGCATCCGTTATACAAGTTATGGCAATACTCCCGAACTCCCGCCCCAGTACTGGGTGGCGTCGAGGTTATCTCACCAACGAACTGCATAAAAGAGATTTTCGATGTCGGCGTACTAAACTCAGGTATTCCAGAACTGCAACGATAAAATTGTGACGACAACACCTCGGAGCTCAACTCCCCGGGACACTGCCACAAAACCCCTGACAGGAGGCACCAAGACAATGTTCTCGTCACAAAACCATCGGAACGATTCCAAGATACCCGGGTGATCCTAAATTTTTTTAGTGAAATTTGAGAAGAGAAGAGTCAAAACTCTACGTCAGGATGCCTTACCAGAGTGATGAGGAGACTGGGAAGTAAAAAGAACTCCTAAACTCTCTGATATATAATTCCTAAATGACTCAAAACATTTTTCTAGACACAACTCGGCTGCTAAAAACGATCAAGCAATGGGGCTCCTAAGGTCAGGGAAGGCTCTGATACCAACTTGTAACTCCCTCGATGCGGATATATCTCCCACGTGTCGAAGCACGACTTAGAGGCATAACCGCATTGAAAGCAATGTCGCAAGGGAGGTAATCTTCAAACAACCCATATAATACAATAGGGGGAAAAGATACATAGTTGGCTTACACTCGCCACTTCACACAACTACATGAATAAAACATTAGATCATCCAGATACAATCAAGGTCCGACTACGGAACCAAAATAAAAGAAGAACCCCAAATGCGACAAGGTCCCCGATCGACCCCAACTAGGCTCCACTACTGATCAACTAGAACGAAACAACACAAAGGACAAGATCTTCAACGAGCTCCTCCTTGAGCTTGGTTGCGTCATCTGCACGGACTCAACGGCACCTACAAACTGGTTTTGGAAGTAACTATGAGCCACGGTGACTCAGCAATCTCGCACCCTCGCGATCAAGACTATTTAAGCTTATGGGTAAGGTAGAGGTATGATGTGGAGCTGCAGCAAGCGAATAGCATATATGTTGGCTAACATACGCAAATGAGAGCGAGAAGAGAAGGAAAAGCATGGTCGATAAAAGTATGATCAAGAAGTGATCCTATAGCAACCTACGTCAAACATAACTCCTACACCGTGTTCACTTCCCGGACTTCACCGAGAAGAGACCATCACGGTTACACACGCGGTTGATGTATTTTAATTAAGGTCAACTTCAGGTTTTCTATAACCGGACGTTAACAAATTCCCATCTGCCGATAACCGCGGGCACGACTTTCGAAAGTTCAAATCCCTGTAGGGGTGTCCCAACTTAGCCCATCACAAGCTCTCATGGTCAACGAAGGAATAGACCTCCTCCCGAGACATTCTGATCAGACTCGGTATCCCGGTTCTACAAGACATTTCGACAGGGTAAAACTAAACCAGCAACACCGCCCGAATGTGCCTACAAATCCCGATAGGAGCTGCACATATCTCTTTCTCAGGGCACACTCAGATTGTCCAAACTTCCGGTAGGCCAGCCCAGAGTTGCCCCTGGTGGCCACCGGCGGCTGACAGTTTGGACCAACACTCAGAGGAGCACTGGCCTGGGGGGTTTAAAATAATGATGACCCTTGAGAGCGCGACTCCCAAGGGAAAAGAAAAGGCTAGGTGGCAAATGGTAAAACCAATGTTGGGCATTGCTGGAGGAGTTTTACTCAAGGCGAACTGTCAAGGGGTTCCCATAACAGCCCAACCGCGTAAGGAAACGCAAAATCCGGGAACATAACACCGATATGACGGAAACTAGGGCGGCAACAGTGGAACAAAACACCAGGCATAAGGCCGAGCCTTCCACCCTTTACCAAGTATATAGATGCATTAATTAAATAAGATATATTGTGATATCCCAACAAGTAAACATGTTCCAACAAGGAACAACATCTCCATGTTCCCACAAGGAACAAACTTTAATCTTCACCTGCAACTAACAACGCTATAAGAGGGGCTGAGCAAAGCGGTAACATAGCCAAACAACGGTTTGCTAGGACAAGGTGGGTTAGAGGCTTGGTTTAACAATATGGGAGGCATGATAAGCAAGTGGTAGGTATCGCAGCATAGGCATAGCAAAAGAGCGAGCAACTAGCATAGCAAAGATAGTAGTGATTTCGGGGAATGATCATCTTGCCTGAAATCCCGCAAGGAAGAAGAACAAGTCCATGAAGAAGACAAAACGGATGTAGACGAACGGGTCCTCACAAATGCGACGTTACCGGAACCAACCCGAAGAAGCAAACACCGGAAAGAAGCACACAACATAGTAAACAACCAACACATGAACATGGTATGATATGCGGGATGCGATGCATATGCAAGAATTGACAACAAATGCATGAACCTGGCCTCAACATGGAAATCCAAGTGTGCCACTGGAAAGGTGAGTTGAAATCGCTTGAAAACGATATACAGATCACGGGAATCGGAGTTACGGTTTGGAAATGGCAAGCAATTCAAATATGACCACATTCTGCGATTTACAGCAAGTAGCCATCTAAATGCAACAAGATGAACATGCTACAGCACTCAAACATGACAACAAAATACATGGCAGGGATGCATTCAAGATGCTTAACAAAATTCTAGCACTGAGCTACGGCCAATTCATCCATTAACAGGTTCAAACAAGCATGGCAAAAATGCATTTGGCAAACAGATCTCAGACTTAGTGAAATTAACACTTGTCTAGAATTTCAGATCAGATAGCAATCTTTGGAGCAAAAAAACTACATGCTACAGGACCTGAACATGGAAAAGTAAAGCATGGCATGGAGCTACTCAAAGAGCTTAACAGAAGTCGCTTAGTGACCTTGAGCCAAAAGGGATCAGAAAATACATTTGCAAGCATGTGAACATGGCAAAAACATAATCAGTTCTCAAACTTAGTGAAAACTGGAGCATGCTGAAAACAGATATCAAGTAGGCATTTTAACGAGCTCGATGCACTCACTACAGAGAAAGTCATGACAAGCTAAGCATACACCCATCAAGAATACACAAAATACAAGCTAGACATGGCAAGAACAATAACATAGCATGCACGGATCACAACATCCTTGGCAAAATCGCTAACAAGTAGACAATCTGCCCGGATTCACGAAGTAGCAAAGTAGAGCTCGGTTGACTCAAGTTAGGGTGCTCCATAATTGCAAACAAAGACATGGATGGATAGAGCACTACAAGATTAACAAAAATACTAAGTCCCTGAAAACAACATTAGTGGAAACAACATGAACATATGGCCATATGAGATAAACAGATCAAGGACTTAGTGGAAATGCTAAGTCCCTGAAAACAGCATTACCAAGTGCCTCACTTTGCAAGCTTGTGCTAGTCACCACATACATCACAAAAATACATGGGTTACACCTCTGGAAAGATGGCAAAACCCTTAACAAAACATATGTAGAGCTGATGGGCATATCATGCACACAATAATCATGGCAAAAATGACAAATATCTAAATGGAGCAGCAGATCTGACAAATAACTCAAGTAGCATTCTTCTAACAGCATTTCGGGCATCAAGATGAACATAAATGAAAATGATGCAATGGAATGAAATGATGTCATCTCTGAGATGAACATTTTGATATGCTATATGCCCAAAATGGATCAACGGATGCAAAGTTACAGCACGATGAAGATGGGCATATGAAACATGGAAATTTCAGGGACTTACGGAAAAATCAACCTCTCTCAGATCTCAGATCTAGGGTTCCGTGGCACGAACATCGAGGATTGCTGGAAGAGTCGCCGGAGACAGGGGAGGCGGTGGTCCGGGTGAGGTGGCGGCGGCGGCGGACATTGTCCGGCGCGGTGGAGAAGTGTCCGGCGGCGCGGTGGAGAAGGGGCTAGGGTTTCGTCCGCGAAAATGAACGGGGTGCACGTATTTATAGGTAGAGGGAGCTAGGAGTCCAAATGAGGTTCGGTTTTTGGCCACGCGATCGTGATCGAACGACCGAGAGGATGGAAGGGGCTTAGGTGGGTTTTGGGCCAAAATGGAAGGGTGTTGGCCTGCAACACACACGAGGCCTTTTCGGTCCCTCGGTTAACCGTTGGAGCATCAAACGAAGTCCAAATGGTACGAAACTTGACAGGCAGTCTACCGGTAGTAAACCAAGGCCGCATGGCAACAACAACTAATAAGTGGAGGACACATGGCACATCGGTCTCGGGGCGTTACAATCATGCTCCGACTTCATCACATAACGGTTCACCATACGTGCATGCTACGGGAATCACAAATTTCAACACACGTATTTCTCAAATTCACAACTACTCAAGTAGCATGACTCTAATATCACCATCTCCATATCTCAAAACAATTATCAAATATCAAACTTCTCATAGTATTCAATGCACTTCTATGAAAGTTTTTATATTATAGAAAATTTCCATGTTGTTCTAAAGGACTCTCAAAATAATATAGGTGAAGCATGAGATAACAATAGTTTCTATAAAACTAATCCACCACCGTGCTCTAAAAGATATAAGTGAAGCACTAGAGCAAAAACTATATAGCTCAAAAGATATAAGTGAAGCACATAGAGTATTCTAATAAATTTCAAATCATGTGAGTCTCTCTCAAAAGGTGTGTACAGCAAGGATTATTGTGGTAAACTAAAAATAAAATACTCGAATCATACAAGACGCTCCAAGCAAAACACATATCATGTGGTGAATAAAAATATAGCTCCAAGTAAAGTTACCGATAGACGAAGACGAAAGAGGGGATGCCTTCCGGGGCATCCTCAACCTTAGGCTTTTTGGTGTCCTTGAATTTTACCTTGGGGTGCCATGGGCATCGCGAAGCTTAGGCTCTTGCCAATCCTTGTTCCATAATCCATCAAATCCTTACCCAAGACTTGAAAACTTCACAACACAAAACTCAAAATAGAAAATCTTGTGAGCTCTGTTAGCGAAAAAAAAACACCACTTCAAGGTACTGTAATGAACTCGTTATTTATTTATATAGGTGTTAAACCTACTGTATTCCAACTTCTCTATGGTTTATAAACTCTTTTACTAGCCATAGATTCATCAAAATAAGCAAACAATGTTGCGGAACGTTGTAGAAAACAAAAATTTTCCTACGGTTTCACCAAGATCCATCTAGGAGTTCATCTAGCAACGAGTGATTAGATGCATCTACGTACCTTGTAGATCGCGAGCGGAAGCGTTCAAAGAACGGGGATGAGGGAGTCGTACTCGACGTGATTCGAATCACCGAAGATCCTAGCACCGAACGGACGGCACCTCCACGTTCAACACGCGTACAGTCAGCGTAACGTCTCCTTCTTCTTGATCCAGCAAGGGGAAAGGAGAGGTTGAGGGAGATGGCTCCAGCAGCAGCACGACGGCGTGGTGTTGATGGAGCTGCAGTACTCCGGCAGGGCTTCGCCAAGCACTATGGAGGAGAGGATGTGTTGGAGAGGGAGAGGGAGGAAAGGTCAAGGTAAGAAGTCCTCCATATCCCCCACTATATATAGGAGGGCCAAGGGGGGGCGCTGGCCCTAGGAGATCTAATCTCCTAGGGGGTGCGGCCAAGGGGAGGAATCCCTCCTCCCCAAGGCACCTAGGAGGTGCCTTCCCCTCCTAGGACTCTTCCCTCCTTGAAACCCTAGGCGCATGGGCCTCTTGGGGCTGGTGCCCTTGGCCCATGTAGGCCAAGGCGCACCCCCTACAGCCCATGTGGCCCCCCAGGACAGGTGGCCCCACCCGGTGGACCCCCGGGACCCTTCCGGTGGTCCCGGTACAATACCGATGACCCCGAAACTTGTCCCGATGGCCGAAACAGGACTTCCCATATATAAATCTTTACCTCCGGACCATTCCGGAACTCCTCGTGACTTCCGGGATCTCATCCGGGACTCCGAACAACATTCAGGTTACTGCATATACATATCCCTATAACCCTAGCGTCACCGAACCTTAAGTGTGTAGACCCTACGGGTTCGGGAGACATGTAGACATGACCGAGATCGCTCTCCGGTCAATAACCAACAGCGGGATCTGGATACCCATGTTGGCTCCCACATGCTCCTCGATGATTTCATCGGATGAACCACGATGTCGAGGATCCAAGCAACCCCATATACAATTCCCTTTGTCAATCGGTATGTTACTTGCCCGAGATCTGATCGTCGGTATCCCGATACCTCGTTCAATCTCGTTACCGGCAAGTCACTTTACTCGTACCATAATGCATGATACCATGACCAGACACTTGGTCACTTTGAGCTCATTATGATGATGCATTACCGAGTGGGCCCAGTGATACCTCTCTGTCATACGGAGTGACAAATCCCAGTCTTGATCCGTGTCAACCCAACAGACACTTTCGGAGATACCCGTAGTATACCTTTATTGTCACCCAGTTACCTTGTGACGTTTGGCACACCCAAAGCACTCCTACGTTATCCGGGAGTTACACGATCTCATGGTCTAAGGAAAAGATACTTGACATTGGAAAACTCTAGCAAACGAACTATACGATCTTATGCTATGTTTAGGATTGGGTCTTGTCCATCACATCATTCTCCTAATGATGTGATCTCGTTATCAATGACATCCAATGTCCACAGTCAGGAAACCGTGACTATCTGTTGATCAACGAGCTAGTCAACTAGAGGCTTACTAGGGACATGTTGGTGTCTTTTATTCACACATGTATTACGATTTCCGGATAACACAATTATAACATGAATAAAGACAATTATCATGAACAAGGAAATATAATAATAATGCTTTTATTATTGCCTCTAGGGCATATTTCCAACAGTCTCCCACTTGCACTAGAGTCAATAATCTAGTTACGTTGTGATGAATCGAACACCCATGGAATTCTGGTGTTGATCATGTTTTGCCCTAGGGAGAGGTTTAGTCAACGGATCTGCTACATTCAGGTCTGTATGTACTTTACAAATCTCTATGTCTCCATCTTGAACATTTTCACGAATGGAGTTGAAGCGACGCTTGATGTGCCTTGTCTTCTTGTGAAACATGGGCTCCTTGGCAAGTGCAATAGCTCCAGTGTTGTCACAAAAGAGCTTGATTGGCCCCGACGCATTGGGTATGACTCCTAGGTCGGTGATGAACTCCTTCACCCAAATTGCTTCATGTGCTGCCTCCGAGGCTGCCATGTACTCCGCTTCACATGTAGATCCCGCCACGACGCTCTGCTTGCAACTGCACCAGCTTACTACCCCACCATTCAAAATATACACGTATCCGGTTTGTGACTTAGAGTCATCCAGATCTGTGTCGAAGCTAGCGTCGACGTAACCCTTTACGACGAGCTCTTCGTCACCTCCATAGACGAGAAACATTTCCTTAGTCCTTTTCAGGTACTTCAGGATATTCTTGACCGCTGTCCAGTGTTCCTTGCCGGGATTACTTTGGTACCTTCCTACCAAACTTACGGCAAGGTTTACATCAGGTCTGGTACACAGCATGGCATACATAATAGAACCTATGGCTGAGGCATAGGGGATGACACTCATCTCTTCTATATCTTCTGCCGTGGTCGGACATTGAGCTGAGCTCAATTTCACACCTTGCAACACAGGCAAGAACCCCTTCTTAGACTGATCCATATTGAACTTCTTCAATATCTTATCAAGGTATGTGCTTTGTGAAAGACCTATGAGGCGTCTTGATCTATCTCTATAGATCTTGATGCCTAATATATAAGCAGCTTCTCCAAGGTCCTTCATTGAAAAACTCTTATTCAAGTAGGCCTTAATGCTGTCCAAGAGTTCTATATCATTTCCCATCAAAAGTATGTCATCTACATATAATATGAGAAATGCTACAGAGCTCCCACTCACTTTCTTGTAAACGTAGGCTTCTCCATAAGTCTGCGTAAACCCAAACACTTTGATCATCTCATCAAAGCGAATGTTCCAACTCCGAGATGCTTGCACCAGCCCATAAATCGAGCGTTGGAGCTTGCACACCTTGTCAGCATTCTTAGGATCGACAAAACCTTCCGGCTGCATCATATACAATTCTTCCTTAAGGAAACCATTAAGGAATGCCGTTTTGACGTCCATTTGCCATATCTCATAATCATAGAATGCGGCAATCGCTAACATGATTCGGACGGACTTCAGCTTCACTACCGGTGAGAAAGTCTCATCGTAGTCAACCCCTTGAACTTGTCGATAACCCTTAGCGACAAGCCGAGCTTTATAGATGGTCACATTACCATCCGCGTCTATCTTCTTCTTAAAGATCCATTTATTTTCTATGGCTCGCCGCTCAACGGGCAAGTCAGTCAAAGTCCATACTTCATTTTCATACATGGATCCTATCTCGGATTTCATGGCTTCTAGCCATTTGTCGGAATCCGGGCCCGCCATCGCTTCTTCATAGTTCGAAGGTTCACCGTTGTCTAACAACATGATTTCCAAGACAGGGTTGTCGTACCACTCTGGTGCGGAACGTGTCCTTGTGGACCTTCGAATTTCAGTAGGAGCTTGATCAGAAGTATCTTGATCATCATCAATAACTTCCTCTCTAGTCGGTGCAGGCACCTCAGGAACATTTTCTTGAGCTGCGCCATTTTCCGGCTCAAGAGGTAGTACTTCATCAAGTTCTACTTTCCTCCCACTTACTTCTTTCGAGAGAAACTCCTTCTCTAGAAAGGATCCATTCTTGGCAACAAAGATCTTGCCTTCGGATCTGAGGTAGAAGGTATACCCAATAGTTTCTTTAGGGTATCCTATGAAGATGCATTTTTCCGACTTGGGTTCGAGCTTTTCAGGTTGAAGTTTCTTGACATAAGCATCGCATCCCCAAACTTTTAGAAACGACAGCTTAGGTTTCTTCCCAAACCATAATTCAAACGGTGTCGTCTCAACGGATTTCGACAGAGCCCTATTTAAAGTGAATGCGGTAGTCTCTAAAACATAGCCCCAAAAAGATAACGGTAAATCGGCAAGAGACATCATAGATCGCACCATATCTAATAGAGTGCGATTACGACGTTCGGACACACCATTACGTTGAGGTATTCCAGACAGCGTGAGTTGTGAAACTATTCCATATTTTCTTAAGTGTGTGCCAAATTCGTGACTCAAGTATTCTCCTCCACGATCTGATCGCAGGAACTTGATTTTCCTGTCACGTTGATTCTCAACCTCACTCTGAAATTCCTTGAACTTTTCAAAGGTCTCAGACTTGTGTTTCATTAAGTAGACATACCCATATCTACTCAAGTCATCAGTGAGGGTGAGAACATAACGATAGCCACCGCGAGCCTCAACACTCATTGGACCGCACACATCAGTATGTGTGATTTCCAATAAGTTGGTTGCTCGCTCCATTGTTCCTGAGAACGGCGTCTTGGTCATTTTACCCATGAGGCATGGTTCGCACGTGTCAAATGATTCGTAATCAAGAGACTCTAAAAGTCCATCAGCATGGAGCTTCTTCATGCGTTTGACACCTATGTGACCAAGGCGGCAGTGCCACAAGTATGTGGGACTATCATTATCAATCTTACATCTTTTGGTACTCACACTATGAATATGTGTAGCATTACGCTCGAGATTCATTAAGAATAAACCATTTACCATTGGAGCATGACCATAAAACATATCTCTCATATAAATAGAACAACCATTACTCTCGGATTTAAATGAGTAGCCATCTCGAATTAAACGAGATCCCGATACAATGTTCATGCTCAAAGCTGGCACTAAATAACAATTATTGAGGTTTAAAACTAATCCCGTAGGTAAATGTAGAGGTAGCGTGCCGACGGCGATCACATTGACCTTGGAACCATTCCCGACGCGCATCGTCACCTCGTCCTTTGCCAGTCTCCGCTTATTCTGCAGCTCCTGCTTTGAGTTACAAATGTGAGCAACTGCACCGGTATCAAATACCCAGGAGCTACTACGAGTACTGGTAAGGTACACATCAATTACATGTATATCACATATACCTTTTGTTTTGCCGTCCTTCTTTTCCGCTAAGTATTTGGGGCAGTTCCGCTTCCAGTGACCACTTTCCTTGCAATAAAAGCACTCAGTCTCGGGCTTGGGTCCATTCTTTGGCTTCTTCCCGGCAGCTTGCTTGCCGGGCGTGGCAACTCCCTTGCCGTCCTTCTTGAAGTTCTTTTTACCCTTGCCCTTCTTGAACTTAGTGGTTTTATTGACCATCAACACTTGATGTTCCTTTTTGACTTCTACCTCTGCTGATTTCAGCATTGCAAATACTTCAGGAATGGTCTTTTCCATCCCCTACATATTGAAGTTCATCACAAAGCTCTTGTAGCTCGGTGGAAGCGACTAAAGGATTCTGTCAATGACCGCGTCATCCGGCAGATTAACTCCCAGCTGAGTCAAGCGGTTATGTAACCCAGACATAGTGAGTATGTGCTCACTGACAGAACTATTTTCCTCCATCTTACAGCTGAAGAATTTGTCGGAGACTTCATATCTCTCGACCCGGGCATGAGCTTGAAAAACCATTTTCAGCTCTTCGAACATCTCATATGCTCCATGTCTCTCAAAACGCTTTTGGAGCCCCGGCTCTAAGTTGTAAAGCATGCCGCACTGAACGAGGGAGTAGTCATCAGAACGTGCCTGCCAAGCGTTCATAACGTCTTGTTCTGCAGGGAGAACAGGTGCGTCACCTAGCGGTGCTTGTAGTGTTGGAAATATGCCCTAGAGGCAATAATAAAAGTATTATTATTATATTTCCTTGTTCATGATAATTGTCTTTTATTCATGCTATAACTGTATTATCCGGAAATCGTAATACACGTGTGAATACATAGACCACAATATGTCCCTAGTGAGCCACTAGTTGACTAGCTCGTTGTGATCAACAGATAGTCATGGTTTCCTGGCTATGGACATTGGATGTCGTTGATAACGGGATCACATCATTAGGAGAATGATGTGATGGACAAGACCCAATCCTAAGACTAGCACAAAAGATCGTGTAGTTCGTTTGCTAGAGCTTTGCCAATGTCAAGTATCTCTTCCTTTGACCATGAGAGCGTGTAACTCCTGGATACCGTAGGAGTGCTTTGGGTGTATCAAACGTCACAACGTAACTGGGTGACTATAAAGGTGCACTACAGGTATCTCCGAAAGTATCTATTGTTTTATGCGGATCGAGACTGGGATTTGTCACTCCGTGTAAATGGAGAGGTATCTCTGGGCCCACTCGGTAGGACATCATCATATGCGCAATGTGACCAAGGAGTTGATCACGGGATGATGTGTTACGGAACGAGTAAAGTGACTTGCCGGTAACGAGATTGAACAAGGTATTGGATACCGACGACCGAATCTCGGGCAAGTAACATACCGATAGACAAAGGGAATTGAATACGGGATTGATTAAGTCCTTGACATCGTGGTTCATCCGATGAGATCATCGTGGAACATGTGGGAGCCATCATGGGTATCCAGATCCCGCTGTTGGTTATTGACCGGAGAACGTCTCGGTCATGTTTGCATGTCTCCCGAACCCGTAGGGTCTACACACTTAAGGTTCGATGACGCTAGGGTTATAAAGGAAGCTTGTATGTGGTTACCGAATGTTGTTCATATGGTGATACTCCCTCTATATGGTGATACTCCCTCTATTCCCAAACACGGAGTAAAATCCTCCCTCTGTTCCCATATACGGAGTATTTGTCTTTCTAGAGATTTCAACAAGTGACTACGTACGGAGCAAAATGAGTGAAGTGAGCGTAGAGGCATAGGGATAATGTAGAAAGGAAGTCTTTGTGATCCATTATTCCCCATCTCGGTCAGAGAGAACTATTCAACTAGTTTTCGCGGTGAAGTGACAATACACGCTGCAGCAGATGGGACACTTAATTAATAAGCTGAACCAGCATGTTGGTGTTACTAAGGCAGCCTTACCCAGTACTGCCGTCATGTTTGCCAGTAGAGCATGCTTCTGTCCTCCATCAATTGACATATGGGCCCTCTTGTGGTAGACACATAGGTCATCGGTGTAACTATTTACACTCCGAATGACAGTATATCCTGGTAGTAGTAGTAGAATTGAGATTTAATGCACTTTCTACCCCGTCTCCCACTCTTCTTCCTCCTCTCTTCCCCATTGTCGGTCGCACACCATTTCCCCCCGCTCTCTGCTCGCCCGCCTGCACTATCTTCCTTGGTAGCTCGCACGTACCATATCCCCCCGCTCACTGCTCGGCCACACGAGGAGAAGCTTCTTCGCTCGCCCGCCCGAATCCACTTTCCCGCTGGCTGGCAAGCACCAAAAACCCCAATGGCAAAACCGACTGACACACAGAGCCGCGATTGGAATTCCCTCCCCAATGTTCTCTTGGAGCAGATCTATAATCGTATGGACCTACTCAGCACCGTCCGTCCGGCCGCATGCTCGGTGTCTTTGTACCGTCTACTCATCTGCAACCGGCCGGATCTTTTCAAGACACCCTGCTTGCTGATGCCCGATCCTCACAGGTGGCCCAGACACTGACTTGACAATCCTATGGAGGTTGTCGTGGTGCCCCTCGACATGCTACCAGTACCCGTCCACCTATCCTTCATGCGCGGACACTACTGGGCGGGCATGAAGGCCAATTGGATCATACTCATCCACCAATCCGGTAGTCTGTGGCATCTCATGGATATCTACACCCAGCGAAAGATCACCCTTCCATCTTTGGATACCGCCGCCATCAAGCCTTGCGGCCCGCCGGACACTCCTGCCTACTACGCACGAGACACATCGAGCTTTTGGCTCGACCTCTGTTTGCTGTAGGTTGTAATCTGTGAAGTGCCCACACCATCAGAAGACTACATGGATTACAAGCTCATTGCCGTGTTCAACATGGGATTAGTCTATCTGGAATCCATTCGCCACACATGGTTATGGCACATCGTCGATCCTCTTTATCCAACACTTCTGTCTAATGCTATAGTGCATGATGGAATCGTTTATGCGGTTGACGCACAGTTTGGCTGCCTATACTGGTGGAATCTATCGTCGTGTAATTGTTCTATCTCATCTCATCTTTACCTTAAGAATACGACTGCCTGTTCATTGTTACAAATTTAGAATATATAGTATGTCTATAACCACATCATTGCTATATGTTCCTCTCATTTCCTAGATTTTAATGACCACACATGTTATTGTTAGAGTTGATATGAGAACAATTGGTATCTAATGATTGTTAGAATAGATATTATGAGTATAACCTCATGATTGCTATATGTTACTCTCATTTCCAGGATTTTTATAACAACACATGTTATTGTCAGAGTTGATATGATAACTTTAGTAAGTGCTATGGTAGAATATGAGTAGGCCCTGTCATATCTGTTTTCCTCTCATTGTTACATGATGTTTGAAAAATGATATATTGCTAGAATATGAAAGCCATTGGCTTAATTTTTTTAATTTGGGGTATGATTATGACCACGACATTGCAATTCTCTGTCTATGATATGTGTCACTATTATAATAATCTTAATTCCACACATACTCTGAACATGATTGTTTATTTTTGTCCTTTTGGTCTCCAATTTGAATTATTGCAGCAAACGCAAATGCGTTGGCCTTCATGATTCCAGGACCTGGAATCATACCAGCCGATGGGTGGTGGTTTATCGCTCGTTCAGCTGATGGTGGTCATTTGATGCTCATTTGCACGTACCAAATTGACCAAACCATTTCATCAAACCACATGCAGCATAATGCCTGGGGCATTCGTGACATTGATGGCTATGGCTGCTTCGTGTTCGAGAAAGATCCCAGCTCCGTTGGGCCAGGCGTATTCAACTGGAGGCGGGTTTACAGCCTTGGCAACCACTCCATGTTCCTCGGCTAAATTATTCAATCATCCAACCAATCATCGATCATATCACCGGCGATGATTACCGTGCTATGCAACTTCCATTCGCCAGGGGGGACTGTGTTTACACATCATACCATGGGTATCATGAATCACCATATCCAGAGATTCGTCGACATAGCTTATTGTGAGATAATCTTCAGTGTGTGAATGGCATCAAGCTTCCATGCGATGGATGGCTTTTGCAAACCCGACATGCGGCGATGTGGTTCATGCCAACAACAAATATGCACAACTTGATTCATACTGATATGTAGACTGAGCCATGTATTCTGCTGGTGTAGCACGACCCTCTTTTGTTGGATATTATGTACTGTTGTTAGTTTGAAGCACTCCTCTGGTTTGAAAGATAGATACCTTTCTGGGATCAAGTGCATCCTAACTCACCTGCGCAAGATGTACTGATAATGATGATGGAGATGATGTGCAGTATATATATATATATATGTATGTATATCACTTAGGCTTCAAGTGCGTACTTGTTAGTTAAACCTATGGTTAAAATGTGACACTAAATATGACTAGTAAATAGTACAGTAGAAGTACTAGTATAGGCCAGTCAAATTATTCATCATGTCCACACATTCAGTTGACATGACAAAATGCTGCGCGTGAGGTGACACAAGAATCTCGGCGGCGTGTTCGGGTATTCTGGACTTTAGATTTGGAGTACCACTTATCTGTCGAAATCTTTCATCATTCACTTAAAACAGTCGATTGATCATACATTGAGTACCATATAACTGGAATTAACCCATGCAAGTCGAAGAAGGATTGGCCGGTGCTACCGGCTGGTGTCAAGTTCGATCCCACGGAACATGAGCTGATCGAGCACCTTGAGGCCAAAGTGAGTGCAGACAGCGTGAGATCTCACCCTCTCATCGATTTGTTCATACCAACCATCGATAGTGAGCACAGCATATGCTACACCCATCCTGAGAAACTACCAGGTAAGACACCGATCGACCGTCTACTTGCACAAACATATTCCTTTGTTTATAGCTCTATTTTTTTAGATGCAGACCTAGTGAAGAAAATACAATTTGACAATTAATAAAAAGTGAAACAAGTGACTGCAACATGCCAAAGATGTTATGAAAATGCCAACTACATACACTAAAACCTGTATTCGACAATACTGCAGGTATCACACTAAGTGGCCTAAGCAAGCATTTCTTCCAGCGCAATTCCATGGCATTCAAAAGGGGCACGTGGACGCATCGCAAGATACAGTCGGAGTGCGGCATGCACGCGATGTGGCACAACATAGGCAATACCTTGTCGGTGATGGTCGATGGCCGGTAGACGGGCAGCAAAAAGGTTCTGGTGCTGCACACCAACAAGAACTTCGACCAGAAGAGGACCAACTGGGAGATGCACCAGTACCACCTCGGGGACCTGGAGCAAGAGAAAGAGCGGGAGCTAGTCCTTTGCAAGATTTTCTACCAGACGAACACTAGGGCTAGGAGTAAAAAGATTATAAGTTAGTTTGGTATTGGTACTTGTACTACCATGTCGTCCGCAAATTGGTATTGTTGTTAACGATCTTTTGGTATGAACTTGGCATTTGCTTCCAACCATCATGCCGAGGGTAGACGTGGATATAAAGCTGAATCATTTGTTTCGAAACGAATTTTAGGCACCTGATTTTTATTTGATGGGTAGCATAAGCACCTGCCCTTCGAATTCCCAGTTCTCCAAATTTTTTGAATGAAGTGCATGCTCTTATTATCACGATGAAAAAACAATATCCCTGCTGCATCCCAGTTATCAGTCTGTACTTGCAGAATTCTCTCGTTTATTGAGCACACATATTTTTTTTCAGGTCGAGCAAGTTTCAACTCGGCTGTAGACTGCCCAGGCTTGGTTTTGTTTTTAACAGGCCCAGCCCATGAAGACAACGGGGCACAAAGATACAGCAGGTATCTACTGGCCTCTAGCCCGCCAGCGTTAGTTATATTTTGTCTTACAACATCCGCAGGCACTTTTTTTACTGAATCAAACACACAGGCCAGTTCTATTTTCCTCCTAAAACGCATGTCCTACATCCGTTTTCTAATTTCTACCTATAGTTTTACCAGTTCATATACATGTATCGTTATATTCAAAATGCATAAATTTCCCTTTTTCATATTTACAGCCTTATTTTTGTTGTTGTTTTCCCTCCCAGCGCTGATTTTTTTACCACTGGTTTTCCCTTAAACCAACTCAATTGTCCCACGTCTTATTTGCTTACAAAAACAAAATGAGTTTTTTGGCAAATCAATAAGCTCTTAATTTTTTTATCATTTCGGGATTACAAAAGTTCGGACTCCACTGAAATATGCAAAATAAGGTTGAACTTTTTTACCGTGGTCCTGGGCAGAAAATGGGTTGTAATAAATTACTTAAGAATTAGCAAATGGGCTGCAAATTATTAAAAAAATAGCAAATGGGCTCTATGTTGTCTGCCACATATTTGGAGGCTGGCTTGTGGGCCTACTAAGTTCATGCGTACACAAGGTTTATCAAAAAAAACTTAGTCAACAATCGACTCTACCAGCGTCAGACCATTAGATGTCAATCTAACGGCAATCGTGCTTCTTCAGCCTCTGATCTTCGTGCCCCAGCCGTCCAAACCAGCACCGTCGGAACCGCCTGCTCCTGCCTCCCGTGGCCGGCTGTGCTGCCGGGCAGGCCTCACGGCCCCATCATATACTCGCATCCCTGGCCTGTCTATCCCTCTACTCACCCACACCTCTTGTTATTTTCCGGCGACGGCAGGCGAACCAGTCAACCCTCATACTCCGTGTCGTGTCTTCCCCAGCTCCGTGTCGTTCCCTTCGTAGGCCTCGCCTTCGTCCACCGCCCTGGTGCTCTCGACACGTGATAACCCACAAGTATAGGGGATCGCAACAGCTTTCGAGGGTAGAGTAATCAACCCAAATTTATTGATTCGACACAAGGGGAGCCAAAGAATATTCTCAAGTATTAGCAGCTAAGTTGTCAATTCAACCACACCTGGAAACTTAGTATCTGCAGCAAAGTGTTTACTAGCAAAGTAATATGAAAGTGGTGGTAGCGGCAACAAAAGTAAAGACAGCAAAAGTAATATTTTTGGTATTTTGTAGTGATTGTAACAGTAGCAGCGGGAAAGTAAATAAGAGAGAACCAGTATATCGAAAACTCTTAGGCACCGGATCAGTGATGGATAATTATGCCGGATGCGGTTCATCATGTAATAGTCATAACACAGGGTGACATAGAACTAGCTCCGATTCATCAATGTAGTGTAGGCATGTATTCTGTATATAGTCATATGTGCTTATGGAAAAGAACTTGCATGACATCTTTTGTCCTACCCTCTCGTGGCAGCGGGGTCCTATTGGAAACTAAGGGATATTAAGGCCTACTTTTAATAGAGAACCGGAACAAAGCATTGGCACATAGTGAATACATGAACTCCTCAAACTATGGTCATCACCGGGAGTGGTCCCGATTATTGTCACTTCGGGGTTGCCGGATCATAACACATAGTAGGTGACTATAGACTTCCAAGATAGGATCAACAACTCACATATATTCATGAAAACATAATAGGTTCAGATCTGAAATCATGGCACTCGGGCCCTAGTGCCAAGCATTAAGCGTAGCAAAGTCATAGCAACATCAATCTCAGCACATAATGGATACTAGGGATCAAACCCTAACAAAACTAACTCGATTACATGATAAATCTCATCCAACCCATCACCGTCCAGCAAGCCTAAGATGGAATTACTCACGCATGGCGGTGAGCATCATGAAATTGGTGATGGAGGATGGTTGATGATGACGACGGCGACGAATCCCCCTCTCCGGAGCCCCGAACGGACTCCAGATCAGCCCTCCCGAGAGGTTTTAGGGCTTGGCGGTGGCTCCGTATCGTAAAACGCGATGATTTCTTCTCTCTGATTTTTTTCTCTCCGAAAGCAAATATATAGAGTTGGGGTTGGCGTCGGAGGGCATCCAGCGGGCCCACGAGGTAGGGGGCACGCCCTAGAGGTGGGGGGCGCCCCCACCCTCGTGGACAAGGTGTGGGCTCCCTAGTCTTCATCTTTGGAGAGGATTTTTTAATATTTTTTCTAAGATGTTCCGTGGAGTTTCAGGTCATTCCGATAATATTTGTTTTGTGCACATAAAACAACACCATGGCAATTCTGCTAAAAACAGCGTCAGTCCGGGTTAGTTCCATTCAAATCATACAAGTTAGAGTCCAAAACAAGGGCAAACGTGTTTGGAAAAGTAGATACGACGGAGATGTATCAACTCCCCCAAGCTTAAACCCTTGCTTGTCCTCAAGCAATTCAGTTGACAAACTGAATGAAAGAAAAAAAACTTTTACAACCTCTGTTTGCTCTTGTTGTTGTAACTATGTCAAGCCATCATTCAAGTTTTTAGCATAGATCATAACTAACCACATTTGCAATAATTCTCAGGTCTCATAATTACTCATATCAATAGCATAATCAACTAGCAAGTCATAATAATAAATCTCGGATGACAACACTGTCTCAAAACAATCATAATATGATATAACAAGATGGTATCTCGCTAGCCCTTTCTGAGACCGCAAAACATAAATGCAGAGCACCTTTAAAGATCAAGGACTGACTAGACATTGTAATTCATGGTAAAAGAGATCCAATCATAGTCACACCCAACATACATTAATAGTGATGAATGCAAATGACAGCTGTGCTCTCCAACTAGTGATTTTTAATAAGAGGGTGATGACTCAACATAAAAGTAAATGGATAGGCCCTTCGCAGAGGGAAGCAGGGATTTGTAGAGGTGCCAGATCTCGGTTTTGCAATAGAGATAAATTGTATTTTGAGCGGTATACTTTCATTGTCAACGTAGCAACTAAGAGATGGCGATATCTTCCATGCTAAACACATTATAGGCGGTTCGCAAACAGAATGGTAAAGTTTATACTCCCCCTCCACCAACAAGCATCAATCCATGACTTGTTCGAAACAACGAGTGTCTCCAACATACATCAGGTCCCAGGGGGAGTTTTGTTTGCAATTAATTTTAATTTAATTTGCATCAAGCATGAGACTGGGCATCCCGGTGACCAGCCATTTTCTCGTGAGTGAGGAGCGGAGTCCACTCCTCTTGAGAATAACCCGCCTAACACGGAAGATAAGGACAACCTTGGTTGTTACATGAGCTATTCGAGCATACAAAACAGAATGTTTATTTGAAGGTTTAGAGTTTGGCACATAGGAATTTACTTGGAACGGTAGGTAGATACCGCATATAGGAAGGTATAGTGGATTCATCTGGAATAACTTTGGGGTTTAAGGCATTGGATGCACAAGCAGCATTCCCGCTTAGTACAAGTGAAGGCTAGCAAAAGACTGGGAAGCGACCAACTAGAGAGCAACAACATCCATGTACATGCATTAAAATTAATAAACATTGGATGCAAGCATGAGTAGGATATAATCCACCATGAACATAAATATCGTGAAGGCTATGTTGATTTGTTTCAACTACATGCGTGAACATGTGCCAAGTCAAGTCACTGAAATCATTCAAAGGAGGATACCACCCCATCATACCACATCATAATCATCGCAATAGCATGTTGGCACACAAGGTAAATCATTATAACTCATAACTAATCAAGCATGGCACAAGCAACTATGATCTCTAATTGTCATTGCAAACATGTTTATTCATAATAAGCTGAATCAAGAACGAGGGACTCATCATATTTACAAAAACAAAAGAGGTCGAGTTCATACCAGCTTTTCTCATCTCAGTCAGTCCATCATATATCATCATAATTGCCTTTCACTTGCACGATCGAACGGTGTGAATAATAATAAGAGTGCACGTGCATTGGACTAAGCTAGAATCTGCGAGCATTCAATAAACATGAGAAGACAAGGCAATATGGGCTCTGGGTTAAATCAACAATAATGCATATAAGAGCCACTTCAACAATTTAATCATGGTCTTCTCCTACTGACCCCCAAAGGAAAGAGAAGAAATAAAAACTATTTACACGGGAAAGCTCCCAACAAACAAAAGAAGAACGGGAAATATTTTTGGGTTTTCTTTTTAATTATTACTACTACAGCAAAAAAATAAACTACTACTAATTTTTTGGTTTTTCTTAAGGTTTAACAAACACACAAGAAGAAAGTAGGAAAAAGAAAATAAAATAGCATGGATATTACAGTGAAAGAGTATGAGCACCCACATCTAGCAATGAGTGTGTGTGAACATAAATGTAATGTCGGTGAGAAATACGTACTCCCCAAGCTTAGGCTTTTGGCCTAAGTTGGTCTATGCTGGCCTGGCTGATATCCATAATAATAGTTGTTGGGGTCGTACTGTGACGAGGGAGAAGAAGGCTCCGATTGCCACTGGCTGGCAATCATATCTGGATCCCACTGATAGTTAGACTGCCGTGAAGTATCAAAATGTGGTTTCGGTTCTGGCTCCTCGGCTGGTGCAGGGTTTCGGTAGGCGTGAATAGCCGTCAACGGAACAAGGTATGAGCCTACAGTCAAATCAAACAAAGAAGGAGCAGGCAGGATAATAGTCTCAAGATGATGTTTGTTAAAGAACAATTGATATTTAAGCTCTCCTGCCCTATTCTTAACAATAAAATCTTGTGCCTCCATACTTTTATGATCTAGATAAACACGGGGCAGCACCTTTTCTTCCTTCTCAGCATGCCTAATAGGTATGTTAAAATGTGCGGCTAGGCGTGTAGCATAGATGCCTCCAAATATGGGGCCTTTGGTACGGTTCATACTTAACCGTCTAGCAATAATACCGCCCATACTAAAAGTGTTATCACTGTATAAACCGTGGAGCATAATAATTATATCAGGGATACATAGGTTTCCACAGTTTCCGCTTCCAATTAAGCAACCACTAGCAAATAATGCAAAGTAACGTAAAACAGGAAAATGTATGCAAGTGATTCGTGCATCGGAAACCTTCCTAGTTTCTCCTACAGTGATAGTATCAATAAACCCAACCACATCATCATGATGTGGTTCTTCTGTCTTGCCCACAAAAGGGACTAAACAAATCCAACAAAAATCATAAAGTGACATCTGCTTATGCTCATCATATAAATGAAACTCCACCGTAGGTGGTGAGTTCCTAGAATGAAGATGAAATTTTTGCACAAAGGTGTTTGTGAGTAAGAGATACTGATCGCATTGGTCGGGGAGGAAAGCAGTGAGGCCTGCATTATGAGCCAATTCATGAAAATCTTCATAGATATTGGCTGCTCTCAAGAAATCATCAGAAGGCCATTCACATGCCCGAATCTGCGCGGTGCGCGACAAATTATACTTAGGCTTCGGTGCCTTTTCCTTCGAGCTTTGGCTCGATGAGCCCCTAAATAATCCGCTCATCATTTTCTGAAAAATTCTGAAATTTTTAGTAACTTCAAAATAAAAGTGAACCAAACTCAATAATATTGATAGCAACTACTCCTACAAGTGCCTAGGGCCTATATCATGCATCAAAACTACTTTTGACCATATAAATTTGACATGCAAGCTCAAGAACATGGTCACCTATGCAGCACAAATTTGCAAAGAATAAAGCACTAGAACAAAAACTAATTGGTCCAATGGAGGAGTCACATACCAAGGAACAATCTCCCCAACCAGTTTTGTGAGAGGTGCTTTGAGCAAGGAGATCAAAAATCACAGCAAAAATGGCTGGAACTCGTGCTTGAGTTGGTTTTTCGGGTTTGTGTGAGACAGAGGAAGAAGTTGGGTGCTGGGATAAGTGGAGGAGGGCCACCATGGGCCCACAAGGTAGGGGGGCGCGCCCTAGAGGGGGGCGCCCACCACCCTCGTGGCCAGGTGGCAGCTCCTCCCGCGGTAATTTTTGCATAGTAAATCCTCAAATATACCCGAAAAAATCATAGTAAATTGGCATGTCATTCTGAGGACTTTTATTTTTGGGATATTTTTATATTGCACGGATAAGTCAGGAAATAGACAGAAATTACTATTTTTACTTTATTTTGACTAAATAACAGAAAGTATAGAGAGGGTACAGAAGGTTTTGCTTCTAGTTTCATCCATCTCATGCTCGTCAAAAGGAATCCACTAACAAGGTTGATCAAGTCTTGTTAACAAACTCATTCGGATTAACATGAAACCGGAGAAATTTCGAATAACACTAGGTTACCTCAACAGGGATATGCACATCCCCAATAATAAGTATATCATATTTCTTCTTGACAGTAGGAAGAGGAAATTCAAAACCTCCAAATATAATCGATGGAATTTTCCAATAGAGTTGATACTATGAACTTGAGGTTGTTTCCTCGGAAAGTGTACCGTGTGCTCATTACCATTAACATGAAAAGTGACATTGCCTTTGTTGCAATCAATAACAGCCCCTGCAGTATTAAAAAAGGTCTTCCAAGAATAATAGACATACTATCGTCCTCGGGAATATCAAGAATAACAAAGCCCGTTAAAATAGTAACGTTTGCAACCACAACAGGCACATCCTCACAAATACCGACACGTATAACGGTTGATTTATCAGCCATTTGCAAAGATATTTCGGTAGGTGTCAGCTTATTCAAGTCAAGTCTACGATATAAAGAGAGAGGCATAACACTAACACCGGCTCCAAGATCACATAAAGCAATTTCAATATAATTTCTTTTAATGGAGCATGGTATAGTAGGTACTCTGGGATCTCCAAATTTCTTTGGTATTCCACCCTTAAAAGTATAATTAGCAAGCATGGTAAAAATCTCAGCTTCCAGTATCTTTCTTTAATTAGTAATGATATCCTTCATATATTTAGCATAAGGATTTGTTTTGAGCACATCAGTTAATCGCATACGCAGAAAGATAGGCCTAATCATTTCAGCAAAGCACTCAAAATCCTCATCATCCGTTTTCTTGTATAGTTTTGGAGGAAAAGGCATGGGTTTCTGAACCCAAGGTTCCCTTTCTTTACCATGTTTCCTAGCAACAAAGTCTCTTTTATCATAACGTTGATTCTTTGATTGTGGGTTATCAAGATCAACAGTAGGTTCAATTTCTACATCATTGTCATTACTAGGTTGAGCATCATCATGAACATCATCATTAATATTTTCATTAGGTTCATGTTCATTACCGGATTGTGTTTCAGCATCAGACATAGAGATATCATTTGGATTATCAGGTGGTTCAGCAATAGGTTCACTAGAAGTTTGCACAGTTCTATCATTTTTCTTTTTCTTCTTTTTAGAAGAACTAGGAACATCAATATTATTTCTCTAAGAATCTTGCTCGATTCTCTTAGGGTGGTCTTCAGGATACAAAGGTTCCTGAGTCATTCTACCAGTTCTAGTAGCCACTCTAACGGCATAATCATTTTTCTTACTATTCATTTCATCAACCACTTCTTTTTGAGCTTTAAGCACTTGTTCTACTTGCGTGGTAACCATAGAAGCATGTTTGCTAACAAGTTTAAGTTCACCTTTCATATTAGCCATATAATCACCCAAGCGTCTAATCATATAAGCATTTTCTTTTAATTGTCTACCAAAATAAGCATTGAAGTCGTCTTTCTTAAACATAAAGTTATCAAACTCATCCAAGCACTGACTAGCAATTTTAGTAGGAGAAACTTCAGCTTTATCATATATATAGAGAGAGAATTTACCTTTACTACCTGTGTCGGGATATCGGGGTCAGGAGGTTCTTCAATAAATAAAGGATTGAGCTCATAAGTTTCTTCAATAGGCGATGAATTAAGAACATGTATTTCTTCAATAGGAGGTAAATTCTTAACGTCTTTAGCTTTAATACCTTTCTCTTTCATAGATTTCTTTGCCTCTTGCAATATCTTTGGGACTGAGAAATAGAACACCTCTCTTCTTCGGAGTTGGTTTAGGAATAGGCTCAGTAATTGGAGCAGGAGCTGGCTCGGGAGCTGGCTCAGGAGGTGCCCAATTATTTTCATTTGTCAACATATTATTCAATAGAATTTCAGCTTCATCCGGTGTTCTTTCCCTGAAAAGAGAACCAACACAACTATCCAGGTAATCTCTGGAAGCGTCGGTTAGTCCATTATAAAAGATATCAAGTATTTCGGGTTTCTTAAGAGGATGATCAGGAAAGCATTAAGTAACTTGAGAAGCCTCCCCTAAGCTTGTGGGAGACTCTCTTCTTTAATGTGCACAAAGTTGTATATTTCCCTCAAATCAGCTTGTTTCTTATGAGCAGGGAAATATTTAGTAGAGAAGTAATAAATCATATCCTGGGGACTACGCACACAACCAGGATCAAGAGAATTAAACCATATCTTAGCATCACCATTTAATGAGAACGGAAATATTTTGAGTATATAGAGGTAACACGATCTCTCATCATTAGTGAACAGGGCAGCTATATCATTTAACTTAGTAAGATGTGCCACAACAGTTTCAGATTCATAGCCATAAAACGGATCAGATTCAACCAAAGTAATTATATCAAGATCAACAGCGAATTCATAATCCTTATCAGGAACACAAATAGGTTAAGTAGCAAAAGCAGGGTCGGGTTTCATTTTATCTCTAAGTGATTCTTTGTTCCATTTAACTAATAACCTCTCAAGCTCATATCTATCCCTGCAAGCTAAAATAGCGGCAGAAGATTCCATATCAAAAAGATAGCCCTCCGAAATAACAGGCATATTTTCATCATCACTTTCATCATCGTATTCAGATTCAATAGTTTCTTTTTCTCTAGCCCTAGCAATTTGTTCATCAAGAAATTCACTAAGGGGCACAGTAGTATCAGGCATAGAAGCAGTTTCATCGTAAGTATCATGCATAGCAGAAGTAGCATCATCAATAACATGCGACATATCAGAACGAATAGCAGAAGCAGGTTTAGGTGTCGCTAGCTTACTCATAACAGAAGGTGAATCAAGTGCAGAGCTAGATGGCAGTTCCTTACCTCCCCTCGTAGTTGAGGGATAGATCTTGGTTTTTGGATCTCTCAAGTTCTTCATAATGATAAGCAGATATAAATCCGAAGTGACTCAAAGAATAGAGCTATGCTCCCCGGCAACGGCGCCAGAAATTAGTCTTGATAACCCACAAGTATAGGGGATCGCAACAGCTTTCGAGGGTAGAGTATTCAACCCAAATTTATTGATTCGACACAAGGGGAGCAAAAGAATATTCTCAAGTATTAGCAGCTGAGTTGTCAATTCAACCAAACCTGGAAAGTTAGTATCTGGAGCAAAGTGTTTAGTAGCAAAGTAATATGATAGTGGTGGTAGCGGCAACAAAAGTAAAGACAACAAAAGTAATAATTTTTGGTATTTTGTAGTGATTGTAACAGTAGCAGTGGGAAAGTAAATAAGCGAGAACCAGTATATGGAAACTCGTAGGCACCGGACCAGTGATGGATAATTATGCCGAATGTGGTTCATCATGTAACAGTCACAACATAGGGTGACACAGAACTAGCTCCAATTCATCAATGTAATGTAGGCATGTATTCCGCATATAGTCATACGTGCTTATGGAAAAGAACTTGCATGACATCTTTTGTCCTAACCTCTCGTGGCAGCCGGGTCCTATTGGAAACTAAGGGATATTAAGGCCTCCTTTTAATAGAGAACTGGAACAAAGCATTAGCACATAGTGAATACATGAACTCCTCAAACTATGGTCATCACCGGGAGTGGTCCCGATTATTGTCACTTCGGGGTTGCCGGATCATAACACATAGTAGGTGACTATAGACTTGCAAGATAGGATCAACAACTCACATATATTCATGAAAACATAATAGGTTCAGATCTGAAATCATGGCACTCGGGCCCTAGTGACAAGCATTAAGCATAGCAAAGTCATAACAACATCAATCTCAGCACATAATGGATACTAGGGATCAAACCCTAACAAAACTAACTCAATTACAGGATAAATGTCATCCAACACATCACCGTCCAGCAAGCCTACGATGGAATTACTCACGCATGGCAGTGAGCATCATGAAATTGGTGATGGAGGATGGTTGATGATGACGACGGCGACGAATCCCCCTCTCTGCAGCCCCGAACGGACTCTAGATCAGCCCTCCCGAGAGGTTTTAGGGCTTAGCGGCGGCTCCGTATCGTAAAACGCGATGATTTCTTCTCTTTGATTTTTTTCTCTCCGAAAGCAAATATATAGTTGCAGTTGGCGTCGGAGGGCATCCAGGGGGCCCACGAGGTAGGGGGGCGCCCTAGAGGGGGGTGCCCCCACCCTCGTGGACAGGGTGTGGGCCCCCTGGTCTTCATCTTTGGTGAGCATTTATTATTATTTTTTCTAAGATGTTCCGTGGAGTTTCAGGTCATTCCGAGAATATTTGTTTTCTGCACATAAAACAACACCATGGCAATTCTGCTGAAAACTGCGTCAGTTTGGGTTAGTTCCATTCAAATCATACAAGTTAGAGTCCAAAACAAGGGCAAAAGTGTTTGGAAAAGTAGATACTACGGAGACATATCAACGCGGCGTGGTCAACATGGTCAACGAACGACATCCATCGAAAGTGGACTGTACGTGGAGAGGCTGACAGCTGGGTCCACTGCCGCACACAAGGAAATGCCTCCTTATTACGCGCAAAATAATGATTCCTCCACCTGACATCTGGGATCCACTGGAAGGGCCTCTGTATTTCGTGAAAAAATGTTCCCTCCGCTGACAGGTCGGACCCACCAACTATATCTTCGCACGCAAGGAAGTGCCTCCTTGTTGCGCACAAAAAATGAATACCTCCTGCCAGCTGGGACCCACCATAGTGGGAGGCTGACTTGTGGGCCTACTAAGTTGACGGGGACGGAGGGCTTTGTCAACTTAGTCAATATGAACAATTCTAGCTCCAGTGACCGTATGTTGTCCATCCAACGGCCTTAGTGCTTCTTCAACCTCTGGTCTTCTTGCTCCAGCCGCCCAAAGCAGCGCCGGTCGTGCCGCCTGCTCCTGCCTCCCGTGGCCGGCTGTACTGCCGCGGAGGCTTTACCTCCCCCATACTACTCCCACCACTGTCCAGGTCATCCCTCCACTCACCCACACCCCCTGTTATTCTGCAGCGATGGGAGCCTCACACCGCAGCCGAACCAGTGAACCCTCATACTCCTCTCCGCGTGGGCATCCACTGCCGCGACTTCTCCGGCTCCGCGTTGTCCCCTTCCTAGGCCTCGCCGTCGCCCACCGCCTTGGTGCTCTCGGCGCGGCGTGGTCAATTTGGTCAACAACCGACTTCCATCAGAAGAGTACTGTACGTGGAGAGGCTGACAGCTGGGTCCACGGCCACAGACCAGTTTTTTCATGATTTGCAAAGTAAGTCGCTTTGTCAGGCCTATTGGCTGCAAATCTTTCAAGACGAGGAGAGCTTCATTCTTCTGGCCGAGAAAATGGCCTATCAGTATTGAGAAAGATGGGTTGTACATTTTTAAAACACATCAAACTGGCAATTAGTTTCAAATTTCTTTTTTTTCATTTCAAGATTTTAAATTGCATTGATTTTTATGTGAAGACAATTTGTTGGATTTTATATTGATATACATTTATTTTTAAAATCAGTTTGAATGTGACTCGAAATTTTGGGATTAAAAACAGTTCGGACCGCACCAAAATATGCAAAATTTCGTATAATTTTTTAACTGTGGCCACAATATGTGTTGTAATGCTAACAAAAAGAATATGGGCTCCAAAAAAACCTTAAGAATGAGCAAATGGCCTGTAAATTATTAGAAATAATGGCAGATGGGCAATATGATGTCTTCCACAGATTTGAGGCTTTCCTAAAAAAGGTTGACGCACAAGCAGTGACTGTTCGATGTCCATCCAACGGCCGTCATGCTTCTTCAATTTCTGCTCTTCCTGCTCCAGCCGCTCAAACAAGTGCCGATGGGACTGCCTGCTCCCTCCTCCCCCCGGCCGGTTGTGCTGCCGCGCAGGCCTCACCGCCCCACCATACTCCCATCACTGGCCTAGCCATCCATCTACTCACCCACACCCATTGTTATTCTCTCGCGACGGCAGATGAACCAGTTAACCCTCGTACAGTCGTACTCCCCTCCGCGTGGAAAACAACTGCCGAGTCTTCCCTGCCTCCGAGTCGTTCCCTTGCTAGGCCTCGCCGTCGTCCACCGCCCTGGTGCTGTAGCGATGTAACACCCCGGATGTAACTTTCCCTATTTGTACTCCAACTCTTGCCATTTCCGGTGTTAAGTTATATTTATTTCCTCGGGTTCGGGTTTTTTCTCCGTGTGTTGTTGTCTTTGGCATGCATCTCATATCATGTCATCATATGCACTGCATTTGCATACGTGTTCATCTCATGCATTCGAGCATTTTCCCCGTTGTCCGTTTTGCATTCCGGCGCTTCGTTCTCCTCCGGTGGCCATTTCTAGCTTCCTTTCGTGTGTGGGGATTAAACATTTCCGGATTGGACCGAGACTTTCCAAGAGGCCTTGGTTTACTACCGGTAGACCGCATGTCAAGTTTCGTGCCATTTGGACTTCGTCTGATACTCCAACGGTTAACCGAGGGACCGAAAAGGCCTCGTGTGTGTTGCAGCCCAACACCCCTCTAATTTGATCCAAAACCCACCAAACTCTACTCCATGTCCTAGAGCGTTCGATCACGATCGCGTGGCCGAAAACCGCACCTCATTTGGACTCTCCTAGCTCCACTTATGCCTATAAATAGACCCCCTCCATTTCGGATCTCTCCTCCCCCACGAAACCCTAGAAAAATCCTCCGCGCGCCGGCCGGACACATCCGTCCCCGGCCGGACACGTCCGCCGCCGCCGCCAGCCTCTCCGCAGCCGCCACATGGCAGCCGGCCGCCTCCGCTGCCGCGAGCCCGCCAGGCCCGGGGACGGCCCCCGAGGCCCATCGCCCGA
>NC_041388.1:163332313-163334496 GCF_002162155.2 Triticum dicoccoides
GGAGCTCGCCGCGCCGCCCAACTCCATCACCGGCGGCCTCGGTTCCGGCCAGCTACAGTGCCGCCGCGCCTCGGTTTCCGTGCTAAACCCTAGATCTGATCCGAGAGGTTGATTTTTTTTGCTAAGTCCCAGGAATTTCACTTCATATGCTCCTGTTCGAGGCCCCGTAACTTTTCATCTGTACCTCCGTTTTGGACATATAGTATATCAAAATGTTCGCCTTGATGAGTACATCATTTCATTCCATTGCATCATTTTCATTTGGGCTCATCTTGATGCACAAAATGCTGTTAGAAGGAGGCTTCGTGAGTTAATTGTCAGATCTGCTAGTTTATCTTAGACTTTTGTCATTTTTGCCATGATTAATGTGTGCATGATATGCCTGTGAGTCCTTCATATGTCTTGTTAAGGATTTTTTCTTCTTTCCAGAGGTGCAACTCATGCATTTTTAGGATGTGTGTGGTGACTTGTGCAAGCTTGCAAAGTGAGGCACCCGGGAAATCTGTTTTCAGAGACTTAGTTGTTTTCACTAAGTCTGGGATTGTTTAGTTCATGATGCCATATGTTCAGCTTGTTTCCTAGTGATCCGTGCCTCTTTTGAGGATGATCAGTAAGGGAGTTTTGTTAATCATGTTATGCTTTATCCATCCATGTCTTTGGTTGCATTTATGGAGCACCCTAGCTTGAGTCAATCGAGCTCTACTTTTGCTTCGTGGTGAATCTGGGCAGATCGTCAACTCGTTTGCGATTTTGCCGATGTTGTTGTAGTTGATCCGTGCATGCTATGCCATTGTTTTTGCCATGTCCATCTTGTATTTTGTGCCTTATTTATGTATGTATACCTACCTTGCCATGACTTGCACCATAGTGAGTGCATCAAGCTCGTTTACATGCCTTTGTGAGTTATATTTCAGCATGTCTCAGTTTTCACTAAGTCTGAAAACTGATTGTGTTTTAGCTATGTTCATGTGCCCGTTAGTATATTTTGTGAACCCTTTTGGCCCCAGGTCACTTTGGGTCTTTTGTTAAGCTTGTTGAGTAGCTCCATGCCATGTTCTTGTCTTAATCAGGTCATGTATCATGTTGTTTTGCTGCTCCGAAGAGGGCTTCATGATCTGAAATTTCAGACAAGTGTTAATTTCACTAAGTCTGGAATCTGTTTTGCATTTGCGTTTTTGCCATGCTTGTTTGAACCTCATAATGGATGAATTGGCCGTGGCTCAGTGCTAATCTTTTGTTAAGCATCTTGTGTGCATCCCTGCCATGTATTTTGTTGTCATGTTTGGTGGCTGTAGCATGTTCATTTTGTTGCATTAGATGCCTACTTGCTGTAAATCGCAGACCGGTGTCATTCTTAAAACGCTTGCCATTTCCAAACCGTAACTCCGATTCCGGCGTTCTTTATATCGTTTTCAAGAGATTTCATCTCATCTTTCCAGTGGCACCCTTGGAATTCCATGTTGAGGCCAGATTCATGCATTTCCTGTCGTATCTTGCATTTTGTATCCCGCATCGCATCCCGCATAGCATTTCATCATTGCATCGCATTGCTTGGTCTTGCACGTGGTTGATTGTATCCTTGTTGCTTGTTTGTCTTGTTTGGGTAGAGCCGGTAGACGAGTTCGCTACCGAGGAGCCCGTTGAGTTTGCTTGTGAGGATCCAGTCAACTCTGACAACTGTGCAGGCAAGATGATCATACCCTCAAAATCACTACTATCTTTGCTATCCTAGTTTGCTCGCTCTTTGCTATGCCAATGCTATGATGCCTACCATTTGCTTGTCAGCCTCCCAATTGCCATGTTGACACTCTAACCCACCTTGTCCTAGCAAACCGTTGATTGGCTATGTTACTGCTTTGCTCAGCCCCTCTTATAGCGTTGCTAGTTGCAGGTGAAGATTGGAGGCCGTTCCTTGTTGGAACATTTACTTACTTGTTGGGATATCATTATATTGCTATGTTATCTTAATGCATCTATATACTTGGTAAAGGGTGGAAGGCTCGGCCTCTCGCCTAGTGTTTTGTTCCACTCTTGCCGCCCTAGTTTCCGTCATATCGGTGTTATGTTCCCGGATTTTGCGTTCCTTACGCGGTTGGGTTATAATGGGAACCCCTTGATATTTCGCCTTGATTAAAGCTTTTCCAGCAATGCCCAACATTGGTTTTACCATTTTCCACCTAGCC
>NC_041388.1:163334789-163347782 GCF_002162155.2 Triticum dicoccoides
CCCCCCCCGGGCCAGTGCTCCTCTGAGTGTTGGTCCACCTGTCAGCTACCGGTGGCCACCAGGGGCAACTCTGGGCTGGCCTACCCGTACCTAGGACAATCTGAGTGTGCCCTGAGAAAGAGATATGTGCAGCTCCTATCGGGATTTTTCAGCACATTCGGGCGGTGTTACTGGTCTTGTTTTAACCTGTCGAAGTGTCTTGAGTTACCGAGATACCGAGTCTGATCGGAACGTCTTGGGAGGAGGTCTATTCCTTCATTGACCGTGAGAGCTTGTCATGGGCTAAGTTGGGACTCCCCTGCAGGGATTGAACTTTCGAAAGCCGTACCCGCGGTTATGGGCAGATGGGAATTTGTTAATGTCCGGTTGTAGATAACTTGAACCTTAATTTAATTAAAATGAATCAACTGAGTGTGTTACCGTGATGGCCTCTTCTCGGCGGAGTCTGGGAAGTGGACACGGTGTTGGAGTAATGTTTGCGCAGGTTGCCTTCTAGCTTCTCGCTCGCGCTTTGCCTCCTCTTCTCGCTCTCCTTTGTGAATAAGTTAGCCACCATATATGCTAGTCGCTTGCTGCAGCTCCACTTATATTTGCCTTACCCATTCCTACAAGCTTAAATAGTCTTGATCGCGAGGGTGCGAGATTGCTGAGTCCCCGTGGCTCACAGATACTATAACTCCAGATGCAGGTCCAGGTGATTCCGCTCCAGGTGACGAGTACGAGCTCAAGTGGGAGTTCAACGAGGACTCTCAGCGTTACTACGTTTCCTTTCCCGATGATCAGTAGTGGTGCCTAGTTGGGGTTCGATTCAGGGCCTTGTCGCATGTTGGGTTTTCTTCTATTTTGGCGCCGTAGTCGGGCCATGAGTGTTTGTATGATGGATGTTATTTATGTACTCTGATGTGACGTGGCGAGTGTAAGCCAACTATGTATCTCACCCTTTTATTCTATATTACATGGGATGTTGTAATGATTGCCTGACTTGCGACATTGCTTTCAATGCGGTTATGTCTCTAAGTCGTGCCTCGACACGTGGGAGCTATAGCCGCATCGAGGGCGTTACAAGTGACCAGACCTCAAACAGTCTGATCTCTGTGCTCCGGTGTCATCCCTGGATCAGTAATGCTGACACCACATAGTACTCGGAGGATTTATAGCAAAGTAGCAATCACACACTTATTACATCGAGTGTCTCAAAAGAGAACTTATTACAATAAATAAGCTTAAGGCCATCTAATAACGATAACAGCGGAAGGCTTGGAAGATAAGTGAGTCCATCAACTCCAACAGCATCACTGAGTATAGAACCACGACCTAAAACTCCTTAATCGTCGTCTGAAAAGTCTGCAACATTAACGTTGCAGCCCGAAACGGGTCAGCACATGGAATATGCTGGCAAGGTAACACATAGAGAGTAATGGAATGAAACAGCTATACTATATGCATATTTGGCTGGTGGAAAGCTCTATGGTTACAGTTTTGCGTAAAGCCAATTTTTCCCTACTTCAAAGGAATAAATTTAATTACTATCATGGTGGTTGTTAAACATTGAACATGGTTGACAGCATTCTCAATCCAAATTAAGCATCATCATTAAACATAACCCAACAAAATTAATTTAGAGTAACATGTTGAGATTCACGTGAAAATACAGGTACTAGATACTCAAGATGTCCATAACCGGGGACATGGATAATCATGATTAGTTTATTACACTCTGCAGAGTTTTGCGCACTTTTCCCCACAAGACTCGATCGCCTCCGTTTGGTTTCTCGCACTACATGGTGTTTGAGAAGACGGATGACCGAGACATAGTCTTTCAGAAGCGCTAGCACCTTACGATCGGGTAGACCGTACCACCTACATCCCCTACATCTGCTAGTCTACCACTGTAAGAGTTCACACGACTTAGTCAACTATGCTAGAGCCCATAATAGCTCGTTGCTGCACACAGAAGTTTCTAGTATGAATAGTCTTATGATGCCTTTGAGCCTGGGTGGCGGTCCAAAAGAAAACAGGCAAGTCCTGGAATACCCAGGTGCCTCAATCCACCCAGATGTGTGTTTAAGTTGCCACCTTAGATAAACCAATAATTAAAAATCTCACATCTGTCATGGATTTCACTCACCCAATCCACGTCTACTAGCATAGCATGGCATAATAAGCAAACCCAGAAGTAACTCCCAAAGGTTTGATAATAAACTAGTAATAGGTACTACCTCATCTACTTCCCATCCCACAATTTAATTAGATCCTAATCATGAATGTGTGAGGTTTGATCTAATGCAATAAAACTGGGTAGTAGAAAAGGTATGATCAAAGTGTTACTTGCCTTGCTGATGATCCGGGAAACCTAACAATTCGAAGTAACGGGCGGCGCACTCCGGATACTCTATCGCAAACAAACGGGCATACAATAAGTACTCATCTAATGCACAGGTAAAACTCAAATAAGAGATCTAACCAGAAAGTTCAACTTAAGAACTCCGGTTGGCAAAAAGAATCAAATCGAACGAAGCGACGAAAGTCAAACGGCGAAAGAAAACAACTTCATACTAGTAATCTGGATCTAGGGCAAATTTTACAGTAGCAAAATCTTGTTTAAGTTGGTTAAACGGATAGAGGGTTTCGAGACGAAACTCTAGGCGCTTGAATCGCCTGATTCCGACAAACGAGCGAAAAGTTATACTAAAACGAAAATCAGATCAGGAATCGCGATCAGAAAAATCACAAATTTAATCCGAGAAAAAGAAAAACGACGAACACTCGCTAAACTGAATAAACCGGAAAACCGATCTATTAAAAAACCAAATCTAATAAACCGGTGAAAACAGACGAAAACCGATTGGTTTTTTTTTAAATTATTCCGCTCGGAAGAAAAAAATAAAAAGAAATACTAAACGGACTCCAAAACTTCCGAAATAAATTTTCACGGGCTTCTAAAATCAATCCTCACAAGGTGAACATTTATTTGGGACCTAATTACAATTTTGAAAAACGCACTTTTTTTCCTAAATTCAAATAAAACACCGAAAAACTCCAAAATAAAATCTTATTTGATTTTATTATTAAATCCTCAATATTTCTTTATTTTGGCAAAGTCATTTTATTCCCTCTCTCATATTTTTGTAATATAAATATTTGATGATAAAATAAAAAAAATCAAATGATCCTATCCTCAAAATTTGAGAAAACTCAAATATGAAAATAACGAAATCCCCAACTCTACCGTGGGTCATTGAGTTGCATAGAATTTCTAGGATCAACCAAGCAAATAAAATATGATATGCATGATGATCTAATGTGTAACATTCCAAATTGAAAATTTGGGATGTTACAAACCTACCCCCCTTAAGATGAATCTCGCCCTCGAGATTCGGGTTGGCTAGAAAATAGGTGAGGGTGGTCTTTGAGCAAATCTTCCTCTCGCTCCCAGGTGGCTTCATCCTCTGTGTGGGGGCTCCACTGAACTTCGCAAAACTTGATAACCTTGCTGCGAGTAACTCAGCTGGCAAACTCGAGGATCTTAACTGGTTTCTCCTCGTAGGTCAAATCATTGTCCAACTGAATAGTTTCTAAAGGCACTGTGTCTCTCAACGGTATGTCAGCCATCTCCGTGTGACATTTCTTTAACTGGGAAACATGGAACACATTATGTACTCCTAACAATCCTTCAGGCAATTCCAACTTGTAGGCCACTTCTCCCATACATTCCAAAACTCGATATGGTCCTACAAATCGTGGTGCTAACTTCCCTTTAACTCCAAAACGCTTTGTTCCCCGAAGTGGAGATACTCGAAGATAAGCTCTATCTCCAACTTCGTAAACTGTCTCCTTGCATTTAGAATCTGCATAACTTTTCTGTCTAGACTGGGCTACCTTGAGCCTATCGCGAATCAGCTTCACCTTCTGTTCAGACTCTTTAATCAAGTCAGGACCAAACAACTGACGGTCTCCAACTTCATCCCATGACAACGGTGTCCTGCACCTCTTCGAAAGGGGCCATCTTTAAACTGGTTTGGTAACTATTGTTGTAAGAGAACTCTGCATATGGCAAATTGTCGTCCCAACTAGATCCATAATCTAGCGCACAAGATCTCAGCATATCCTCCAATATCTGATTTACCCTCTCGGTCTGTCCATCTGTCTGTGGATGAAAAGTTGTACTGAATTCTAGCCTGGTACCCAAAGTTTCGTGCAACTGCTTCCAGAACATTGAGGTAAACTGGGTTCCTCTATTTGATACAATACTCCTTGGAACTCCATGCAGACATACGATCCTGGTCATGTATATCTTTGCCAACTTAGCACTGGTGTAAGTGGTCTTTACTGGGATGAAATGAGCTACTTTCATCAATCGATCAACTACAACCCAAATTGAGTCATAGCCTGAACGAGTCCTGGGCAATCTCGTGATAAAATCCATGCCTAGCTTATCCCACTTCCATTCGGGTATCGGCAATGGTTGTAACAATCCTGCTGGCTTCTGATGCTCTGCCTTTACTCTCTGACATACATCACAAACGGCTACATACTCCGCTATATCCTTCTTCATTCCGAACCACCAGAAAATATCCTTCAAATCTAAATACATCTTGGTATTTCCTGGGTGAATTGAATACGGTGAGTCGTGTGCCTCTTGCAAAATCAACTTCCTGATCTCCGGGTCGTTGGGAATGTAAACACGGTCTTCGAACCATAGGGTGTCATGTTCATCCTCACGAAATCCTTTAGCTTTTCCTTTGCTCAGTTTCTCCTTTATAGCGGCAATCTCTTTGTCAGTTTTCTGAGCTTCTCTGATTCTATCCATCATAGCTAACGGAATCTCCAATGTTGCTACATAGCCTCTCAGAACTATTTCCAAACATAGTTCACGAAGATTTTCTGCTAACTCCTTGGGTATTTCTCCCGTCATTAACGTATTGTCATGGCTCTTACGACTTAATGCGTCAGAAACTACATTAGCCTTTCCGGGGTGATAATGCAATTTCATTTCATAATCTTTGATAAAGCTCCAACCATCTCCTTTGTCTGAGATTCAATTCCTTCTGGGTGAAAATGTACTTCAAACTCTTATGATCCATGTACACCTCACAATGATTACCAATGAGAAAATGTCTCCATGTTTTCAAAGCATGCACTATGGCTGCTAACTCCAAATCATGCGTAGCATAATTCAACTCATGAGGCTTCAGTTGTCTTGAGGCATATGAAACAACTCTCCCTTCCTTCATGAGCACTGCTCCAAGTCCTCGACATGAAGCGTCGCAGTACACCTCATAATCTTTGGTCTGGTCTGGCAAAATCAACACTGGTGAGGTAACCAAATGTTTCTTCAACTCCTGGAAACTAGCCTCACACTCCTCGTCCATATGAACTTGGTATCCTTCTTTAATAACTCTGTCATAGGCTTCGCAATCTTTGAGAAATTCTCAATAAATCTCCGCTAGTATCCTGCGAGTCCAAGAAAACTCCGGATCTCTCCAACTATTATTGGGGCTTCCCACTTGGTCACGGTTTCAACTTTAGCGGGATCTACTACTATACCTTCACCAGATATAACATGTCCGAGGAATCCTACTTCCTTCAACCAAAACTCACATTTGCTGAACTTGGCATATAATTGATGTTCAGCTTTCCATGTACCAACCGCAAATGCTCCTTATGTTCCTCTTCATTCTTCAAATAAACTAGGATATCATCAATGAACACTACGACGAACTTATCCAAAAACTCCATAAACACTTTGTTCATCATGTTCATAAAATAGGCAGGTGCGTTAGTTAGACCAAATGACATAACGGTATACTCATACAGCCCATACCTGGTGGTAAAAGCTGTCTTCAGAATATCCTCTTCTCGAATCTTCAACTAGTGGTATCCTGATCGCAGATTGATCTTGGAAAATACCTTAGCTCCATGCAATCGATCAAACAGATCGTTGATCATTGGTAATGGGTACTTGTTCTTGATTGTTACTTCATTCAATCCTCGATAATCAACAACCATCCTTAACGATCCATCCTTCTTCTCTACTAGAAGTACTGGCGATCCCCAAGGCGAAGAACTTGGGTGGATATATCCCTTATCAAGTAACTCCTTAATCTGCTTCTTAATTTCCACCAAATCTTTTGCTGGCACCCTATATGGTCTCTTTGATATTGGACCTGTGTCTGGCAATAGCTCAATCAAAAACTCAATATCTCTATCTGGTGGCATGCCTGGCAACTCTTCTGGAAATACATCAGGGAAATCCCTTACCACTGGTACTTCCTCCTGCACAACTCCTGTTAGGCAATTTACTTGGGTCCTCTTTGGCACATGCCGGGATACATACTTGATCCTTCTCCCTTCTGGGGTGGTAAGAAAAATTGACTTACTAGCACATTCAATATTCCCTTCATACTTTGATAACCAATCCATGCCTAATATCACATCCAATCCTTGAGATTCCAATACTATTAGGTCTGAGGGAAAAACATAGTTACCAATCCTTAATGGTAACCGATCACACCATAGACTAGCCACATACTCTGCTCCGGGCGAGGTTACTAACATGGGTGACCTAAGGGCTTGGGTTGGTAGGTTATACTTATCCACTAATCCCCTTGAGATGTATGAATGCGATGCACCAGTATCAAAAAGAACGAGTGCAGTAAATGACTTAACCAAAAACTTACCTATTACTGCATCAGGCTGAGCTTCAACCTCCTCCACGCTAACGTGGTTCACTTGTCCCCTGTTGAAAGGGTTCGGCTTCTTCCCAGAACTTCCATTGCCATTTTGGCCTTCAGGACATTCATTGGCATAATGTCCGGTCTTCGAACACTTATAGCAAGTGACTTGGCTTAGGTCCTTCTTGGCTGGGGTTGATGGGTTGGTGCGGTTCTGGCCGTTGCTTCCTCCATTGCCATTACCATTTTTGGTGCCATTGTGATTGTGCGAGCTACCTCCTCCATGGGTATGCTGAAAATGTCCTCCCGGTCTAGGGGTAAAACGTGGCTTCTGCTGAGCTCCTGAATTGTACTTTCCTTGTCCATACTTCCTCTTGCGATTCTCAATTTGCTGCTGCTTCCCTTCAATCATAAGAGCACGATCTACCAACTCCTGGTAGTTGTTGAAGGTGGCTACCATCAACTGCATGCTCAACTCATCATTCAGTCCTTCCAGAAACTTCTCTGCTTAGCTGCATCCGTAGCGACGTCATCTGGGGCATAATGTGCTAACTTACTAAATTCCTCCACATACTGGCCAATTGTCCGTCCTCCTTGGCGCAAGTTATGAAACTCACGCTTCTTCATGGCCATAGCTCCTGCTGAAACATGTGCAGTACGAAAAGCCTGCTGAAACTGGTCCCATGTGACAGTGTCGACTGGGAAAGTGGCGGTGAAATTCTCCCACCATAATGCTGCGGGTCCTTCTAACTGATGTGCGGCAAACTTCACCTTCTCCGCATCTGTGCATCCTGCTGTGGTCAACTTCCTAGCTGTCTTGCGGAGCCAATCATCTACTACTATCGGCTCGGTGCTACTGGAAAACACCGGCGGATTCAGCCTAAGGAAACGGGCTAAGTGGTTAACAGGTGGTGGTGGTGGTGGGTTGTTGTTATTGTTCCCCTGGTTCTGATTCTGGACTAGCAACTACATCAATGTGTTCTGTTGCTGGATCAACTGGGTGAGCTCCGGTGGGAAAGCAAACCCGGGGTCACGTCTCGGAGGCATCTGTGGGTTTAGAAAAGATGAGATATAAGAATAGAGGGGGTCTAAAGAGAAAACACTACCCATATGCACATGAGGAAAAAGCAAACAATTCACTTCAATCAATCAAGCAAAGGCATACAATCGATCTAACTGTCGCAAAGTGCTCGGACTACTATATTTACATGGTGGACTACTACTACTGATGAGGTGGTCTACTAGAAATATTCTTCGATCGTTGACTCCAAGATATCTGCTCCAGCTTCGTCAACATAGTCATCATTGTTACTGTCTGGTTCTGAGTCGGTGCCGTCGATGATGATGTAGTCTTCTGGGTTAATTTCCTTGGGTTCTTCGTCTTCATCTACTGGTGTCGGGCCTCCCATAAATATTCCAATCTTCTTGATCAAGTCGTCATTCTTCTCCACCAATACTTCAATTTCTTCTTCATAATCTTCACGTGTAGCCTTGAGTTCTTCCTCCAGTTTCTTGATTCTAAAATTAGCCTTCTTCAGATCTATCATGTCGGCACACATCTGGTTCTCCTGGCGTCGAATGTGCTGGTTTAATTCCTGGATAAAAGTTGCGATTGATCTATCCTTCCTGGTGCTGATCATCTCCCAGTGTTCATCTCGGCGCCCACAAATCTGGTAGATAGTATCCTTGAGATCCTTGCGGTAGACTTCTCCAATGCGTCCCATGGCGATGTGAGCTGCCATGCTCTTTCCTAGACTCCAAGTTGGGGCATCAAAAGAAAACTCTATGGTCTCAGTGACTGGCATGAACGTCCTTCCTAGAACTTGAACTTGAATCATCCAGCGCTCTTCTTCAGGTAAAGTGGCGTTGTAGGTTCCCATGAAGCTTGGTATTCCTATGTTCAGGTATCTAGTGACTTCCTTCAAGTGGCGTCCAAAGGGTGTATCTTCATCTGGTTGGGTGAACTTGTTCCTTGCATCCGTCATCCTAAAGAGTAGAAAAGATGAGAAGTCATAAGAGAAGAGAGTGAGTAGTGATCTAGGTCTTTAGCTTAGTGGTCGTGTCCTACAGTCAGCGTGTGCTCTGATACCATCTCTGTAGCGACCAGACCTCAAACAGTCTGATTTCTATGCTCCGGTGTCATCCCTGGATCAGTAATGCTGACACCACACAGTACTCGGAGGATTTATAGCAGAGTAGCAATCACACACTTATTACATCGAGTGTCTCAGAAGAGAACTTATTACAATAAATATGGCTTAAGGCCATCTAATAACGATAACAGCGGAAGGCTTGGAAGACAAGTGAGTCCATCAACTCCAACGGCATCACTGAGTATAGAACCACGACCTAAAACTACTTAGTCGTCATCTGAAAAGTCTGCAACATTAACGTTGCAGCCCGAAACGGATCAGCACATGGAATATGCTGGCAAGGTAACACATAGAGAGTAATGGAATGAAACAGCTATACTATATGCATATTTGGCTGGTGCAAAGCTCTATGGTTACAGTTTTGCGTAATGCCAATTTTTCCCTACTTCAAAGGAATAAATTTAATTACTATCATGGTGGTTGTTAAACATTGAGAATGGTTGACAGCATTCTCAATCCCAATTAAGCATCATCATTAAACATAACCCAACAAAATTAATTTAGAGTAACATGTTGAGATTCACATGAAAATCCAAGTACTAGATACTCAAGATGTCCATAACCGGGGACACGACTAATCATGATTAGTTTATTACACTCTGCAGAGGTTTGCGCACTTTTCCCATAATAGCTTGTGGCTGCACACGGAAGTTTCTAGTATGAATAGTCTTATGATCCCTTTGAGCCTGGGTGGCGGTCCAAAAGAAAACAGGCAAGTCCTGGAATACCCAGGTGCCTCAATCCACCCAGATGTGTGTTTAAGTTGCCACCTTAGATAAACCATTAATTAACAATCTCACATCTGTCATGGATTTCACTCACCCAATCCACGTCTACTAGCATAGCATGGCATAATAAGCAAACGCAGAAGTAACTCCCAAAGGTTTGATAATATTCTGGTAATAGGTACTACCTCATCTACTTCCCATCCCACAATTTAATTAGATCCTAATCATGCAGTGTGCGAGGTTTGATCGAATGCAATAAAACTGGGTAGTAGAAAGGGTATGATCAAAGTGTTACTTGCCTTGCTGATGATCCGGGAAACCTAACGATTCGAAGTAACAGGCGGCGCACTCCGGATACTCTATCACAAACAAACGGGCATACAATAAGTACTCATCTAATGCACATGTAAAACTCAAATAAGAGATCTAACCAGAAAGTTCAACTTAAGAACTCCGGTTGGCAAAAAGAATCAAATCGAACAAAGCGACGAAAGTCAAACGGCGAAAGAAAACAACTTAGTTCTAGTAATCTGGATCTAGGGCAAATTTTACAGTAGCAAAATCTTGTTTAAGTTGGTTAAACAGATAGAGGGTTTCGAGACGAAACTCTAGGCGCTTGAATCGCCTGATTCCGATAAACGAGCGAAAAGTTATACTAAAACGAAAATCGGATCAGGAATCGCGATTAGAAAAATCACGGATTTAATCCGAGAAAAAGAAAAACGACAAACGCTCGCTAAACTAAATAAACCGAAAAACTAATCTATGAAAAAAACCGAATCTAATAAACCGGCGAAAACCGACGAAAACCGATCGTTTTTTTTAAAATTATTCCGCTCGGAAGAAAAAAAATAAAAAGAAATACTAAACGGACTCCAAAAATTCTGAAATAAATTTTCACGGGCTTCTAAAATCAAGCCTCACAAGGTGAACATTTATTTGGGACCTAATTGCAATTTTGAAAAACACACTTTTTTTCCTAAATTCAAATAAAACACCGAAAAACTCTGAAATAAAATCTTATTTGATTTTATTATTAAATCCTCAATATTTCTTTATTTTGGGAAAGTCATTTTATTCCCTCTCTCATATTTTTGTAATAGAAATATTTGATGATAAAATAAATAAAATCAAATGATCCTATCCTCAAAATTTGAGAAAACTCAAATATGAAAATAACGAAATCCCCAACTCTCTCCGTGGGTCATTGAGTTGCATAGAATTTCTAGGATCAACTAAAATGCAAATAAAATATGATATGCATCATGATCTAATGTATAACATTTCAAATTGAAAATTTGGGATGTTACAGGTGCTCTCGGAGCGGCCTGGTCAACGTGGTCAATGACCGTCATGCATCTGAAGTGGACTGTACGTGGAGAGGCTAACAGTTGGGTCCATGGCTGCACGCAAGGAAATGCCTCCTTATTATGCGCAAAATAATGATTCCTCCACCTGACATCTGGGACCCAACGAAAGGGCCTCTGTATTTCGCGAAAAAAATGTTAGCACCACTGACAGCTTGGACCCACGAACTATATCTTCACACGCAAGGAAGTGCCTCCTTATTACACACAAAAAAATGAATACTCCCCCTGCTAGCTGGGACCCAGTATAGTTGCAGGCTGACTTGTAGGCCTAGTAAGTTGACAGGGATGGAGGGCTTTGTCAACTTAGTCAATATGCACGATTCTAGCTCCAGTGACCGTACGATGTCCATCCAACGACCATAGTGCTTCTTCAACCTTTGGTCTTCTTGCTCCGGCCGCCCAACCAGTGCCAGACGTGCCTCCTGCTCCTGCCTCCCGTGGCCGGCTGCGATGCGGCAGAGGCCTCACCGCCCCCTACTACTCCGACCACTGGCCAGGCCATCCCTCTACTCACCCACAACCACTGTTATTCTGTGGCGACGACAGCCTAACACCGCAGCGAACCAGTGAACCCTCATACTCCTCTACGCGTGAGCATCCACTGTCGTGTCTTCCCCAACTCCGTGTTGTCCCCTTCCTAGGCCTCGCCGTCGTCCACCGCCCTGGTGCTCTCGGCGCGGCGTGGTCAAGGAACGGCTTCCATCGGACGTGGACTGTACATGGAGAGGCTGGCAGTTGGGTCCACAGCCGCAGCAAGGAATTGCCTCCTTACTACGCGCAAAATAATTATTCCTCCACCGGATAGCGGGGACCCACCAGACGAGCCACCGTATTTCATGAAAAAAACATTTCCCCTGACTGCTGGGACCCACCAGCTACATCTTTGCATGCAAGGAAGTGTGTCCGGGCAAAAAAAACGTTTCGCCCCCCTGACTGCTGGGACCCACCAGCTACATCTTCACAGGCAAGGAAGTGCCTGACAGTCGGGACCCACCTGGTCGAAGCGTACGTAGTTTTGTCATTCTGGTCGGGAACGTGTACGTACATACGGTTGATGTAGAGGCGCGCACGTGTCATAGTAGAGGCATGCACGTAGCATGTAGACGTACGTACAGTGGCAAGTGTGCAAGAAAGAAAATACGAACACGTACGTAGATACATGCAAGGTCCCGAACGCCTACTCGTGCATACGTACGGCCAGGGCTCATGTACATGGCTGGGTCAGAACGGAGAAACTGCATCGTCGTCGTGTTCATGGGGAGCCAACCGGCTGGGTCAGAATGGAATGCATCTTCGTGTTCATCGGGAGGGCTTGGATGGAACAGCCGATGGAAACGAGGCCTGGCGTACCGTAGAATGGAGGAAACGGCCTTGTGTTCGACCGGCCACATATGAAACGGGATCCTGTTCATCGGGAGGGGTCTGGCGTATCGCAAAACGGAGGAAACGGACCTCCTATGGTCGAAATGGGGGTCCTGTTGATCGGGAGGGGTGTGGCGTACCACAAAACGGAGGAAACAGACTTGTGTTGGAGCACTACGGTCGAAATGGGGGTCCTGTTCCTCAGGAGGGGTGTGGCGTACCGCAAAACGGGACTCCACAGGATACTGTTCATCTCCACCGTCGACCCCCTCCAGCCTCCACGGGCTACTATTCATCCATCGTCGACCTTCTCCAGCCTCCACCTGCGACTGTTCATCCAGCCTCCATCGCGCGCTACTCCACCGACTACTATTCAACCAACGCTCTCCACTGGCTCCTGTTCAACCACCCCTCCACGGGCTACTGTTCATCCAGCCGTCCACCGTCTACTGTTCATCCAGCCCTCCACGGGGTGGTCCTGTTCATCCAGCCCTCCACGGGGTCCTGTTCATCCAGCCCCAACTGGCTCGATCGATAGGGGTCCTGTTTATCCAGAGGCAACACCATGGGGTCCTGTTCATCCACCCCCACCGGGAACTGTTCATCCAAACCCCCCAGCAATGCTCACTGTTCATCCAAACCCCCCAGAAATGCTCACTGTTCATCCAGAGGCAACACCATGGGGTCCTGTTCATCCACCCCCACC
>NC_041388.1:163348239-163493278 GCF_002162155.2 Triticum dicoccoides
GCAGCATCGATCAGCTTCAGTTAGTAGCAGTAGTGAAGGAATCGCTCGATCTGGTTCAGTAAACAGCCATCGATCGATCACTCGGGTCCAGTAACGCGTAGCGTGCAGTGCAATCGCTTAGGTTCAGTTAGAGCCCAATGCCTCTCGCTCGGGTTCAGTTAGAGCCCAACGCCTTGCACCCACACGCGTGTGTGTATGAGAGAAACGTGCATCGCTCGGCCCCGACCACCCACCGTAACTGGGAACACCCTGATATTTTCCTCGCCCTCGCTTCTACCATGGTTTTTTCGTCATGGACGGCCCAAAGAATGTCATGCAGTTGCGTCTCCAGCCCGCCCAGGACGAAAAGCCCATTTTCTGTCATGATTTTTTTTCATAGAAGTAGGACCCCACCACATCTATGATGATACCGTGTTTTGTCACAATTATTGTCATAGAAGTGTCATAACTATGAAAGAAAAAAAATTGTTCGGCCCAAAATGTCACGGATGTGTCTTTTTTTTGTAGGGCTTTTTTGCCTCTATTAAAACAGGGATATCTATTCAACTTGTTGCTATAGCAAACTTAAATGTCACACCGGCGACTTTGCTTCATTTTAGTGCAACTACACAAAATGAGATTGGATTTCCTATTCGTTTTGGCAGATCTGTATTTTATCTTTATCGTCTCATGAAATGTCAGTACAGGCCTTCATCCACATGATTGTGCAGTGTGCTTTGAGATGTTCTGCTACTTGTATTGATACTGTTTTAAATAAATGTTGAATTGAAGATACTGTATTGTTGTCTTTTCCCATTAAGTAGTGAACAAAAATGGGACCTACCCAGATATGATGCTTGTTGCTGTGTTACAGTAAACTATGCATCACCCCTTTATATGTAGATGGAAGCACATGTTATTGTTGTGCCCACTCTCCCCTGGAACTGTTTATGCTTTTTGTTAATTTAATGCCGCTGGTAAAATTAAGCAATGCCACTCTAAGAATTAACTACTGGATCTTATTTCAAAACTGCAACACTTGTTAGGGATTGGCGGGATTACCATTTTTGTGGCCGCATGTTTCATCCTCCTTTATTGGCCAGTAATTGATTCCTTTTTTTTCCTCTGTAAAACAGGGATATCTATTCAACTTGTTGCTATTGCGACATTTCGGTTCGCTACGTGAAACACTTTTGTTTAAAGACTATTTTGTGCAGTTCAACTTGAATGCCACACCAGCAAATTTGCTTAATTTTGGTGGAACTGCACAAAAGGAGATCATGGATTTTCATATATGTGTTGGGGTTTCTTTCAAGTCGTCCTCGCAAGTTGTTTCAAATCTTGGTCAAGAAAGGTCAGTACCAACTTTCACCCACATGATGCTGCAGTGTGCTTTGAGATGTTGTGCTACTTGTATTGGTACTATTTTGAATAAATGTTGGATTGAAGCTATTGAACTGCTGTCTTTTACCATTAAGTGGACAAAAATTGTTCCAACCCAGACATGATGCTTGTTGCTTTGTGTCGGATTTCTGGTTCCGGCAAAATCCTTGAGGTTCGAACACTGGGGTGTGCACGAAGAACTCTCCTCCCTCTAGCTCACGCCCTCACCGCAATCTCAAGGCTTAGCGTGTCGAACTCGCAGAACAAAGGGACACAAGATTTATACTGGTTCGGGCCACCGATGTGGTGTAATACCCTACTCAAGTGTGGTGTGGTGGATTGCCTCTCGGGCTAAGGATGAACAGTTACAAGGGAAGAACAACCTCCTGAGGAGAGGTGCTCTTGTGCTTCGTGAGTTGATGCTGTATTGGATCGTCCCTCTCTCTCGGTGTGCCGATCCTTCCCCCGGTCTCTCTTTCCTACAATGGTGGCTAGCCCTATATATAGAGGCCCGGGTCCTCCTCCCAAATATTAGGCGGGAAGGGATCCCACAACGGCCAGTTTTGAAGGGGGACAGTTAGTACAAGCTATCCTGACAAAATATGGTCTTCGCCTGCCAAATGCTCTCGTGATGGCGCCGTCCTGGGTTCCACGGTGACCTTCGTCCTGTCGTCCTGCTGGTCTTGGTCTCGTTGCACCGATATGGAAACCTATGCTTGATGCCTCGGGACTCCGCGCCTGCGCTTGACTCTTTAGCACTAAAGAGGAAACGAGGAAACTGCGTGCGCTGGCGCCCGCCTGGCCTTGGTCGTCATGGCTTGTGTCACAGGAACCTCGCGAGGTGCCCCTTGCCTTGGTCTCTCCACCCCTCGTGAGCCAACCTGGTGAGGCCGCCCCGAGGAGGTCTTGCGTCGTCCGCCTCATGAGGCTTGGCCCCTCGCGAGGGTGTTGGGTGTTTGTTAGTGAAGATGGGCCATACAGGGCCGCTGGTGGAGCCACGCCGTGGGCCGCAGGAAGGCATGTCTAGGGACCCCCGTTCCCAGGACGCCAACAGTAGTTCCGGGCCTAAGACGCGCTCGGGCTTGGCTTCGAGGCGAAGCCAAGGGGCAAGTGCGGAGTGCCGCGGGCCCTAACAACCTGTGGCCTCGGTTGATGTGTGGTGGTTGATTGGTCGTGGGCGTCTCCGCTTCCCCACACTGCCTCGGCAACTGCCCGACTAGCAAAAGGCTGGCGGGGGCTGTATTTGCCTTCATTGATTTCCTTTGTCTTGCTCCAAAACCCCTTTCTTTCCCTGCGGCCTCGGTTGATGTGTGGTGGTTGATTGGTCGTGGGCGTCTCCGCTTCCCCACACTACCTCGGCAACTGCCCGACTGGCAAAAGGCTGGCGGGGGCTGTATTTGCCTTCATTGCTTTCCTTTGTCTTGCTCCAGATCCCCTTTCTTTCCCTTCGCTTCTAGAGACTCTAGATCCATCCATATACTCCTTCGATCATGCCGTCGATGGCGCCCAAGAAAGCCCGGGCTACCCCTTCGTCATCCTGGTAGGAGCCCGTGCTCGACGCGTCGAGTGTGTCGGAGAAGAACTTGGCCGCCATGTGATTGATGACGGTGGAGGGTGAGAAGAGGAGGAAGACTATGCTCCGGGTTGGCTCCACTGAGCCCGAGGACTCTCGCAGCACCTTCTACCCCTTCTTTACGAGTAGCATCGTTGTCGGGTTGGTTCCCCCCTTCTCCAACTTCTTCTACTCCATCCTCAGTCACTATAAGATCCACGCCCACCATCTTCATCCCAACTCCGTCCTTCTCCTGTCAATTTTTCCTTCTACTGCGAGGCGTACGTCGGAGTGATGCCGTCTGTGGCACTCCTGTGCCACTTCTTCTTTCTTTGGCTTAGGAGGGCCCCTTCTTAGGCTGCGTTGGCTTCGTCGCGACCAACAAGACCAATACCATCTCGAAGACCAGGAAGAAGGCCGAGGGCTTCAGGAGCAAGTGGGTCCTAATGGAGACCAAGCGCGTCCATCCCCGGCTGGTGCTGCCGATGGAGATTACTATGTCCCATGAGGGGTGGCTTCATGTGAAGCTCACTGACCCGTGGGTGACCCAGGTGCTGGAGAGGATGACCGCCGACCTGAAGCTCAACGACTCGAGAACGACGAAGCTGACGGGGGCCATGATTGCTCGAGAATTCATGGCGCAACGCATGGCTCCCCTCCAGTCGCGCCCGTGCCCACTGTGGAAGCATGGAGACGAAGGGGACGACCTCCGCCTGCGCCTAGAGCCCCTTTCCGTTGAGGAATTGCACTCGACTCTTCGTTCCTTGGTCGGGGACGACCAAGGGTACCCTCCTGATGGCCTTGTTCCGTTGTACCGCCGCCCGGATGGGGCGAAGGTTGTCGCCGCTCTACCTGTCTTCGACGAGTGTGGGCTCATGCCGCCTGCGCCCACAAACACTCCGGTGGTGACAACTCTGGTGGTCGTGTCTTCCGGTGAGTCTCGCGAGGAGGGAGAGGAGGAGCGCGACTCGGAGGCATCCCACGAAGGGGTGGGGGAGACCTCCCCCTTACGCAAGGCCGACATCCTCCGCACCCTGCCTGATGATGATGACGAGGCCGATGTCCTCCTAGAAGGGGAGGAGCTGCGTACTGTAGGGGCTCCTCGAGTTCCAAGGTTAGTCCCTGGAGGAAGTCGTCGGTCGAGATTCCGACGAGAGGAAGGTTGGCGCTAGTCTCCCGAGACGATGCCCCTATTCTGTCGCTGCCTGAAGCTGCTTCCAACTTGCCTGCTGCCCCCTTTTCTGTGCCTAGAACCCTTGCGCCCGTGCCTATGGCTGGGAGGCTCTTAGGCTTCAAGCTCAGGAAGCCGAGGGACTACACCGCGGTGGACCAGTAAGTATCCTTGTCTTGCCTTGCTCCTGCTTCTGCTGCTGATTCTTGACGCCTTCCGTTGCTTGACTAGGCCGACGCCCGCGGCGAAGAGGAGTAAGGAGGACATAGTGGTCATGCCTGGGACCAAATCACCCACGAAGGACGCTCCCTCCTCCGTAGGGAAGGATGATGGCGGTGCTCGTGCCTCCCCGTCCTAGTCGTCCTCACAAAAATTGCGGGAGCATCCTCAGGAGGAGGCAGCCCCGCTGGCACCAAAGGCGCCCGCGTCCGGCTCGGCTGCTGAGGTCCCCGAAGCTCAGGAGCCCTCAGCCTCAAAGCCATCGTGATGATGTTGCCTCTTCCTTCCTCCGCCGCTCTGCTGACCTCGGATCCTTCTGCCTCCCCCGACATCTTGGAGCGCGCTCTTTCTGCACTGACCTTGCTGCGGCAGGATCTTCAAGGCATCGACTGTCTCCTGGTGGCCGGGCGTCTGGAGATGATCTCTGGCTGGCTCCATTCAGATGTTGCCGTCCGAGCGGCGTTGAGCCAGGCTGTTGTGGACTCCGAGAAGGACAAGAAGTCCGTCACCCAAGCTACGGCTGCTCATGAGGCGACACTGAAGGATGCCGGAGCCGCCCAAGATCGTTGCCAGTTGCTGGAGGCCGAACTGAAGACCATGCGCAGTGAGCGTGCGGACGAAGCTCGGGGCCGCAGGGTGGAGGAGGAGAAGATGAAGGCCCGGGAGGACGCCGTCCGGGGTCGCGATGCCAAGCTAAGGAAGTTGGCGGAGGCGCAGACTGTGGAGCGCAGTCGGCTGGAGAAGCTGGAGCAGAAGGTGGAGGCAAAAAAGGACGAGCCGGAGGCCAATGCACAGGTCCTGGCCGAAGACCGCATGGCCTTCAAGCTCCTCGAGGAGAGGTCTCGCACAGTGTTGCGGTCACTCTACGAGAAGGGCTTGGAGGAGCCACTGGCCACCGACGACGAGGGTCCCACCCAGCTACTTCCTTATCTGGTCGGGGCGCTTGAGGAAGTCGTGAGCGGTATCGGCCCCTTGCCAAAGGCAGAAGCCCGCATCCTTTCCTCAGCCACGCTGACGTGCGTCTTCAGCCACCTCCATATTCACGATCCTGCTGCCCACCTTGACGAGCGGCTGGAGCCTGTGGATGCCGAGCACTATGAAACTGCTGCCGAAGCCATGAAGGGTCAGGTGGAGGCCCTGCTGAAGAGGTTCCACGCCGCTATGGGAGAAGCATCCCTTGCGGGCGACGACGGCATCCGGGGATGACGAGATGACCTTGTGGCGGCTCCTTTCCTGCTTAACTACTGCGATATGCACCATGCCACATGGAGGCGTTTAAACTTTCGTTTGGTATCGGAAGAACAATATGTCTTGTAATATTTGCTTGAGATTTTGCTATTTCCTTACCATTTGCTTTATGTTCTACGTCGGCAGGGACCGACCCCGCGCATACCTCAGCCGCCCTTGGGTCGTCCAGATCACCAGGACGAGACCAAGGGGTGAGGGGCTACGTGGCTAGTTAGGCTCCTGAGTCGCGATGCTCAAGAGTCCCCCTTGATGCGCGAATATCTTATAAAAAGGAGATGCGGGAGTAGGCCTAGCGTTCTACGTCGACAGGGCCTGACCCGCGCATACCTCAGCCGCCATTGAACTGTTCGGATCACCAGGACGGACCAGGGAGTGAGGGGCTACGTGGCTAGTTAGGCTCCTGAGTCGCGATGCTCAGGATTCCCCCTTGACACGCAAATGACCTTTAGAAAGGAGATGCGGGAGTAGGCCTAGTGTTCTACATCGGCACGGCCTGACCCGCGCATACGTCAGCCGCTATTAGACCGTCTGGATCACCAGGACGGACCAAGGAGTGAGGGGCTACGTGGCCAGTTAGGCTCCTGAGTCGCGATGCTCAGGAGTCCCCCTTGACGTTCAAACGACCTTCATACCTTGGCTCCTCTTGGGAGGACATGCGACGACCTGGTCCGAGGGACCTGGCAGGGTGGTGTATGCTCGGGCTTGACCCGAGCGCAGCCCCCGTGCCCAGCCCCCTCGCGCGACTCTCCCGAGGGGAGGTGTTGCGATGAGGCCAGATAGTGAGCTCGGAGGCTCCCTAAGGTTGATACGGCCATGGGGCCGCCCTGAGTTGTTTATCACCAGCGCGAAGTATAGCGCTTCCGCACTTGCACGGGCATAGCCGCTCCTCAACAGTGTCAACTGCCACCACGGAGCATGGTGCTTCCACTAGTGTGTGGGTGAGGGCTCCCTCTGAGTGGAGCCCCTGGGGCATGTACAGCCCCGCCATCACACGTGGCTTGCACGGCAGGGCTAGACGAGGTGTGTCTGGGCACTCGTGAGACAGCGCGGGACTCACGAGGCCCTACCTCAAGGCGGGTTGCTCCTGGTCTTGATTCTTGTTGACTGTGGTGGTCCTGCGAGATGGTTAGACAACGGACGCCGAACGAATCTCCTGAGGCTATCGCACAAGTAGGCCAAGAACCAACGACCCGAGGAGGTGACGTGAATGGGGCCGGCCCGCCAGACAGAGCTCAGCCATTGGATTTATCAACACTGCAGGGACGGACCCGAGCACAGATGCCGTGCCTAGCCTTCTTATGTGAAGGATCATGAAGAAAGACGATCGGCGCGCGGCTCCCGTGGCGGGTGACAATCAAGCAGGTAATGACCATAAATAACTCAGGCATGGAGAGCAAACTAGCTTAGGTAAATGCCAGAACGATACATGCCACTGGGTCGGACCCAAGCAGCCTAGGGATGATGCAGCCTGAGGGGCGCCCCCAGCAGGGTAAACTAAAGATGCAAGAAGATACACGCCACAGGGACAGGCCCATGCAACCTGGGAATAATACAGCCCGAGGGGCACTCCCGGCTGAATGAACTTGGAAAACGTCACCTAGTTTCGTTGTCGATGGAGCATTGGGGTAGCTGAAGGTGCACGCTGAAGAAGCCGCTCCGCATGAGTCGTCGAGACCCTGAGCCTCAGGAGGCTCTGGGGGCTCAGCTAGCCTCCTGAGGACTGTCTACATCTCCGCTAGTACCGTGTGATGCCTGGCTTCCTGGGTTGCCAGGATGCTCTGTAGATTGTGCTGGAAGGCGGCTTCCACGCTTGGTAGGCCGAACGGCATGCGCACGTAGCTATGAGGTGGACCCTCACACCGGCCAGCACGCGAAGGCGAAAAATGCTCGTGAGATGCAGCCCTATTGAGCCCTGGGATGTCGACGCAGATGCGCAGCTCGCCACCCTCGCCCGGGTGGGGAGCTACACCAGGTGGGCGGCGGTCGCCGCGTATTGCCCTTGCTTCCTGGAGCTCCTGGGTGGCCTTGATGATGAACTCCTGAGCGCCGGGCGCTCCTTGCCTGGTGCCCTCTTGAGGGAAATGTGCCACGAAGCATGCCTCCACGTGGTGCCCGAGCGCCTCCCTCGTGAGGTCGGCCAGGTCGGAGGCCCTCCAGAAGAGAGCCCCCGAGCCCTGCCCAAGGAGGGCGCCCGACACGCCTTCCTATGCGAGGGAGGGAGGCGCCCAAGGTGTGGGCACCGATCCTGAGGTGGCACCACTAGAGGCGCCTTCCCCTGAGGCCCAGTGCGGAGTAGCTGCTTCTTCTTCTTAGGGTTGGCCGCAGGAGGGTACTGCGCACCCGCGCTGTCATGGTCTTCGATTGCTGCAGCTTGGAAGGCGTGCTCGAGGGAGCACACCGCTTCTCTTTCTTCGCAGGGGACTGTGATGACTCCGCCGCTTCCCGACATCTTAAGGTCGTTGTAGCCATGGTGGGTCACTTCCATGAATTTGGCTAACGCTGGGTACCCGAGGATGTCATCATACTGCAGATGGATGTGGGCGACCTCTAAGTCGACGAGCTCGGTGTGCTAGTTGTCATGCTGACCGAAGGTGACAGGGAGATGAACTTCCCCTATCGGGGTGGTGGAGCCGTCGGTCACTTCTGAGAAAGGCTTGGTGGGCTGAAGCTAATCGTATGGCACTTGAAGGCTGTCAATCGTCTCGACGGACAGGACACTGATCCTTGCGCTGCCTGATGATCCTTTCGATAAGTAAGAGTGTCGAACCCAACGAGGAGCAGAAGGAAATGATAAGAGGTTTTCAGCAAGGTATTCTCTGCAAGCACTGAAATAATAGGTAACGGATAGTTTTGTGATAGGATAATTTGTAACGAGTAACAAGTAACAAAAGTAAATAAAGTTTAGCAAGGTAGCCCAATCCCTTTTGTAGAAAAGGACAAGCCTGGACAAACTCTTATATGATGTAAAGCGCTCCCGAGGACACATGGGAATATCGTCAAGCTAGTTTTCATCATGTTCATATGATTCGCGTCCGGTACTTTGATAATTTGGTATGTGGGTGGACCGGTGCTTGGGTGCTGCCCTTACTTGGACAAGCATCCCACTTATGATTAACATCTATTGCAAGCATCCGCAACTACAACAAAAGTATTAAGGTAAACCTAACCATAGCATGAAACATATGGATCCAAATCAGCCCCTTACGAAGCAACGCATAAACTAGGGTTTAAGCTTCTGTCACTCTAGCAACACATCATCGACTTATTACTTCCCAATGCCTTCCTCTAGGTCCAAATAATGGTGAAGTGTCATGTAGTCGACGTTCACATAACACCACTAGAGGAGAGACAACATACATCTCATCAGAATACCGAACGAATACCAAATTCACATGACTACTAATAGCAAGACTTCTCCCATGTCCTCAGGAACAAACGTAACTACTCATAAAGCATATTCATGTTCATAATCAGAGGGGTATTAATACGCATATAGGATCTGAACATATGATCTTCCACCAAATAAACCAACTAGCATCAAGTACAAGGAGTAATTAACACTACTAGCAACCCACAGGTACCAATCCCTGACTTGGAAACAAGAATTGGATACAAGAGATGAACTAGGGTTTTGAGAGGAGATGGTGCTGGTGAAGATGTTGATGGAGATTTCCCTCTCCCGATGAGAGGAGCGTTGGTGATGACGATGAAGATGATTTCCCCCTCCCGGAGGGAAGTTTCCCCGGCAGAACAACTCCACCAGACCCCTAGATTGGATCCGCCAAGGTTCCACCTCGTGGCGGCGGAGTCTCGTCCGGAAAGATGGCTTATGATTTTTTCCTCATTGAAAGACTCCATATAGCAGAATATGGCCATCGGAGGGGCCACCAGGGGGGCCCACGAGGTAGGGGGGCACACCCAGGGGGTAGGGCGCGCCCCCACCCTCGTGGGCAGGGTGTGGCTCCCCTGGTGAACTTCTTGCGCTCAGTATTTTTTATATATTCTGAAAACGTATTCCATGAAGTTTCAGGACTTTTGGATTCTATGCAGAATAGGTCTCTAATATTTGCTCCTTTTCTAGCCCAGAATCCCAGCTGCTGGCATTCTCCCTCTTTATGTAAACCTTGTAAAATAAGAGAGAATAGGCATAAGTATTGTGACATAATGTGTAATAACAGCCCACAATGCAATAAATATCGATATAAAAGCATGATGCAAAATGGACGTATCAACTCCCCCAAGCTTAGACCTCGCTTGTCCTCAAGCGAAAGCCAAAATCGAAAAATATGTCCACATGTTTAGAGATAGAGGTGTCGATAAAAATAAAATACGGACATGAGGGCATCATGATCATTCTTAGAACAGAAACTTATATAATTCTTGTCATATGATCTCTTATGCTAGAGTAACAATTCAATCATAATTTCAAGTATGAATCATAAACTTCATTGAAAACTAACAAACTATAATCTCAGTCATTGAAGCAATTGCAATTTATCATAACATAGGAAAGAGTCAATATAAGAGCTTTTCAGCAAGTCCACATACTCAACTATCATTTAGTCTTTCACAATTGCTAACACTCACGCAATACTTATGGGTATGGAGTTTTAATCGGACACAGAGAAACATAGGGGCATATAGTTTTGCCTCCCAACGTTTTACCTCAAGGGTAATGTCAACAATAATAGTTCATGAAAACTCACATTCAATTAGCCATATATACCAGGATCTTTCCAACATGTTGTGCTTGCTAAAAGATAAAATGTAAAAAGGAAGGGTGAAGATCACCACGACTCTTATGTAAGGTAGGAGATAAAGGTAAAAGATAGGCCCTTCGCAGAGGGAAGCAGAGGTTGTCATGCGCTTTTATGGTGGATGCACAAAATCTTAATGCGAAATAACGTCACTTTATATTGCCACTTGTGATATGGACCTTTATTATGCACTCTGTCGCTTTTATTTCTTCCATGTCACATGATCGTATAAAGCTTATTTCCTCCACACCAATCAATCATACATACTTAGAGAGCAATTTTTATTGCTTGCACCAAGGACAACTTACCTGAAGGATCTTACTCAATCCATAGGTAGATATGGTGGACTCTCATGGCAAAACTGGTTTAAGGGTGTTTGGAAGCACAAGTAGTATCTCTACTCGGTGCAAAGGATTTGGCTAGCATGTGGGGTAAAGGCAAGCTCAATCATGTTGGATGATCCAAGACAATATAATTTATCTCAGATGTAAGAAAACATAACATATTACGTTGTCTTCCTTGTCCAACGTCAACTCTTTAGCATGTCATATTTTAATGAGTGCTCACAATCATAAAAGATGTCCAAGATTGTATATTTATATGTGAAGACCTCTCTTTCTTTGTTACTTCCTATTAATTGCAACGATGACCAAAACTATGTTTGTCAACTCTCAACAACTTTTATTCATCATACTCTTTCTATGTGAGCTCATTACTCTCCATAAGATCCATATGATCTCTTTTATTTCTTTTTATTCTTTCTCTTTTATTTTATTCCCTCAAGATCATGGCAAAGTAATCAAGCCCTTGACTGAGCACTAATCTTTATTATATATAGCTCACGGACTCGATTACATAGAAGGATCATAAAGCAAAACTCACAATTAGATCATACTAAGAACTTTTATTCTACTAGATCAAAATATTATCAAAAGGATCGAACTAAGAAAAACGGTAAAGATAAAAGTGATGGTGATACGATACCGGGGCACTCCCCCAAGCTTGGCAGTTGCCAAGGGGAGTGCCCACACCCATGTGATTATGTCTCTTTTGTTGGTGAAGAAGGTGTAGTTGTTGGTGATGGATAGTCGCACATCGAGCGTAGGAGGTCTTCTAACTTGCGGATAATGCCTTTGAGTGCGATGATATGCTCCTTCAACAAAATATTTTCACGTTTGAGATACTTATTTTTTATACGAGCTAACTCGATCACCTTGAAATCTTCGATCTCAGTTGGGGTAAGAAGATTTTGACCAAGTTGAAGGATGTCTTCTGTCGCCGGAACTTGGTCCTCCGTGGTCTTCTTGATCCCTTCATCCTTGTAGACCTCCATGGGTTCTCCTCTCTTCAGCTCTATCTTCATTAGCCAAGCATCGCTGCCCTCATGTTTAGAGGAGGAGGGAGACGACATAATGCCTGGCCTTGATAACCCTGACATAAAACAGCTCGAAACAAAGACAAGAGATATTTGTGTGATACGAGAGTCAAAACATCCGGGAGATTATATAATGAATGTTTACCGACCAAAATATGTAACATGTAAGAAAACGGAGTCCGAAGAGCACATGAGTGTGCCCACGAGGTAGGGGGCACGCACAGGGGGTAGGGCGTGCCCTCCACCCTCGTGGAGCCCTCGTGTCCTTCCCGGACTACTTATTTTTCTATTTTTCTAAACATTCCAAAACGAAGAAATATTGCCACTGGAATTGTTTTGGAGTCGGTTTACTTACCGTATGACATACATATTCCTTTTCGGAGTCTGAAATGTTCCGGAAAGTGTCCCTTATGTATTCCTCCGGGGTTACGGTTTCAATAACATTGGTTTAAACATTTATAGGATTACCTGAGATATAATGTTTAATTCTTTGACCGTTCACCACCTTTGGATTTGTGCCTTCGAAGTTGTTGATTTTTATGGCACCGGAACAATAGACCTCCTCGTTAACATAAGGACCTTCCCATTTAGAGAGAAGTTTTCCTGCAAAAAATCTTAAACGAGAGTTGTATAGCAATACATAATCACCTACATTAAACTCACGCTTTTGTATTCTTTTGTCATGCCATCTTTTAACTTTTTCTTTGAACAACTTGGCATTGTCGTAGGCTTTGGTTCTCCATTCATCAAGTGAGCTAATGTCAAATAACCTCTTCTCACCGGCAAGTTTGAAATTATAGTTGAGCTCTTTAATAGCCCAATAAGCCTTATGTTCTAGTTCGAGAGGTAAATGACATGCTTTTCCATAAACCATTTTATAAGGAGACATACCCATATGATTTTTATATGCAGTTCTATAGGCCCATAATGCATCGTCAAGTTTCTTGGACCAATTTTTTCTAGATCTATTGACAGTCTTCTGCAAAATTAATTTAGGCTCTCTATTACTCAATTCTACTTGACCACTAGAGTGTGGGTGATAAGGATATGCAATTCTATGATTAACATCATATTTAGCAAGCATTTTACGAAAATCACCATGTATAAAATGTGAACTACCATCAGTCATTAAATATCTAGGGACTCCAAACCTTGGAAAAATAACTTGTTTAAGCATTTTAATAGAGGTGTTATGATTAGCACTACTAGTTGGAATAGCTTCTACCCACTTAGTGACGTAATCAATAGCAACTAAAATATGTGTGTATCCATGGGAGGCAGGAAAAGGTCCCATATAATCAAAGCCCCATACATCAAATGGTTCAATAACAAGTGAATAATTCATAGGCATTTCTTGACATCTACTAATATTACCAATTATTTGACATTCATCACAAGACAAGACAAACTTACGGGCATCCTTGAAGAGAGTAGGCCAATAAAAACCAGGTTGCAATACGTTATGTGCAATTCTATCTCTAGCATGGTGTCCTCCATAAGCCTCGGAGTGACACTTGCGTAGGATTTGTTCCTGTTCATGCTCAGGTACACAACGTCTAATAACACCATCTACTCCTTTATAAAGATGTGGGTCATCCCAAAATTAATGTCTCAAATCATAAAAGAACATTTTCTTTTGCTGGTATGTGAAACTAGGTGGTATAAATTTAGCAACAATGTAATTAGCATAATCAGCACACCATGGAGCAGTATGAGAAGCATTTATGACATTTAATTGTTCATCAGGAAAGCTATCATCAATATGTAGTGGGTCAACAAGCACATTTTCTAACCTAGAGAAGTTATCTGCAACGGGTTCTCAGCTCCCTTTCTATCTATAATATGCAAATCAAATTCTTGTAGCAAGAGAACCCATCTAATAAGTCTAGGTTTAGCATCTTTCTTTTCCATGAGATATTTAATAGCAGCATGATCAATGTGAATAGTTACTTTAGAATCAACAATATAAGGTCTAAACTTATCACAAGCAAATACAACTGCTAAGAATTACTTTTCAGTAGTAGCATAATTTCTCTGAGCATTGTCTAGAGTTTTACTAGCATATTGAATAACATTTAATTTCTTATCAACCCTTTGCCCTAGAACAGCACCTACAACATAATCACTAGCATCACACATAATTTAAAAAGGTAAATTCCAATCAGGTGGCTGAACAATAGGTGCAGAGATCAATGCTTTCTTAAGTATTTCAAATGCTTCTACACAATCATCATCAAAAACAAATGGTATATATTTTTGTAATAAATTAGTCAGAGGCCGAGAAATTTTGGAGGAGTCCTTAAAGAACCTCCTATAAAACCCTGCATGACCAAGGAAACTTCTTATCCCTTTGATGTACTTGGGACATGGCATCTTTTTAATAGCATCAACATTAGCTTTATCAACCTCAATGCCTCTTTCACAAACTTTATGCCCCAAAACAATACCTTCATTAACCATAAAGTGGCACTTTTCCCAATTCTAGACAAGAATAGTTTCTTCACATCTCTGCAAAATTTGGTCAAGGTTGCTTAAGCAATCATCAAAAGAGGATCCACAGACGGAAAAATCGTCCATGAAAACCTCACAAATCTTTTCATAGAAGTCAGAGAATATAGCCATCATGCATCTTTGAAAGGTAGCAGGTGCATTACATAAACCAAAAGGCATACGTTTATAAGCAAAAGTACCAAAAAGGCAAGTAAAAGTAGTCTTTGATTGATCATTGGCTGACACAGGTATTTGAGAGAAACTAGAATAACCATCTAGAAAGAAAAAATGAGTATGTTTGGATAATCTTTCTAGCATTTGATCGATAAAAGGTAAGGGTTAATGATCTTTTTTAGTATCTTTATTTAATTTGCGGAAATCAATTACCATCCTATAACCTGTAATAATTCTTTGCGGGATAAACTCATCTTTATCATTAGGAACGACATTAATGCCTCCCTTCTTAGGGACACAATGGACAGGACTTACCCACTGACTATCAGCAACGGGACAAAATTATACGTGCCTCAAGAAGCTTTAGTATTTCCTTTCTTACCACTTCCTTCATCTTAGGATTCAGCCATCGTTGATGATCACGAACTGGTTTGGCATCTTCCTCCAAATTTATTTTATGTTGACATAGAGTGGGACTAATGTCCTTAAGATCATCAAGAGTATATCTGATAGCAGCACGGTGCTTCTTCAGAGTTTTCAATAATCTCTCTTCTTCATACTCTGAAAGGTTAGCACTAACAATAACATGATATATCTTTTTCTCATCAAGATAAGCATATTTAAGAGTATCATGTAACGGTTCAAGCTCAAACACGGGATGACCCTTGGGTGGAGGAGGATCCCCTAGGATTTCAACAGGCAAATTGTGTTTCAGGATGGGTTCCTGTTTGAAGAATACTTCATCTATTTCCCTTCTTTCATTATAAACATATCATTTTCATGTTCTAGCAAATATTGTTCTAAAGGATCACTAGGAGGTACGGCAATACAAGCAAGACCAATAATTTCATCTTTACTAGGTAATTCCTCTTCACGGTGTTGTCTACGAAATTTAGAGAAATTAAATTCATGAGACATATCACCTAAACCAACAGTAACAACATCCTTTTTGCAATCTATCTTAGCATTAACAGTGTTCAAGAAGGGTTTACCAAATATAATGGGACAAAAGCTATCTTGTGGGGAACCAAGAACAAGAAAATCAGGAGGATATTTAGTTTTCCCACACAAGACTTCAACATCTCTAACAATTCCCATTGGTGAAATAGTATATGTATTGGCAAGTTTAATTGTGACATCAATATCTTCTAACTCAGTGGGTGCAATGTCATGCATAATTTCTCTATATAAGTCAATAGGTATTGAACTAGCACTAGCACCCATATCACATAAGCCATGATAACAATGATCTCCTATTTTAACAGAAATAACAGGCATGCCTACCAAAGATCTAGGTTTATCTTTAGCACAAGGTTTAGCAATTCTAGCAGTCTCATCACGGAAATGAATAACATGCCCACCAATATTACCAGACAAGACATCTTTAACAATAGCAATACTAGGTTCAACTTTAATTTGCTCAGGAGGTGTATAAGTTCTAATATTGCTTTTACGAACCACAGTTGAAGCTTTAACATGATCCTTTATCCTAACAGGAAAAGGTGGTTTCTCAACATAAGTAGTAGGTACAATAGGATCATTATAAGTGATAGTCTTTTCTTCAACTTTAATAGGTGCAACTACTTTTACTTCTATGGGAGGATGATATTTAAACCACTTCTCCCTAGGAAGATCAACATGAGTAGCAAAAGATTCACAGAAAGAAGCTATTATCTCAGAGTCAAGTCCATATTTAGTGCTAAATTTATGGAAAACAACGGTATCCATAAAAGATTTAACACAATCAAACTTAGGTGTCATACCTGACTCCTTACCTTCGTCGAGGTCCCAATCTTCAGAGTTGCGTTTAATTCTTTCTGACAAATCCCATTTGAATTCAATAGTCTTCGTCATAAAAGAGCCAGCACAAGAAGTATCAAGCATGGTGCAATTGTTATCAGAAACCCGAGCTTATAAATTTTGAATAATCATTTCTCTTCAGAGCTCATGATTGAAGCATGAATATAACATTGATTTAAGCCTCCCCCAATCTTGAGCGATGCTTTCTCCTTCGCGAGGCTAAAAATTATATATATAATTGCGATCACGATGAACAAGATGCATAGGATAAAACTTCTGATGAAATTCCAATTTCAATCGTTTGTAGTTCCATGACCCCGTATCATCACATAGCCTATACCATGTCAATGCATCTTCCTACAAAGATAAAGGAAAGACCTTCTTCTTAATAAAATCTTCGGGTACACCTGCAAGCTTAAATAATCCACAAACTTCATCCACATATATTAGATGCTCATCAGGATGAATTGTTCCATCTCCTGCAAAAGGATTGGCTAGCAGTTTTTCTATCATACCCGAAGGAATTTCAAAGCAGACATTTTCATTTTCAGTAGGTTTAGTAGGTTGAGGAGCAACTCTTTGCTATACTGGTCGGGGTGAAGATACCCCGAACAAGCCCCTCAGAGGATTACTTTCCATAGTAACAAGTGACAGTAAATTTCAGCACACTATATAAATTTTTCCTTACCAAATTCCACCTACCAAAGGCGCTTCACTCCTCGGCAACGGCGCCAGAAAAGAGTCTTGATGTACCACAAGTATAGGGGATCTATCTTTCTCCTTTCGATAAGTAAGAGTGTCGAACCCAACGAGGTGCAGAAGGAAATGATAAGCGGTTTTCAGCAAGGTATTCTCTGCAAGCACTGAAATAATAGGTAACAGATAGTTTTTGTGATAGGATAATTTGTAACGAGTATCAAGTAACAAAAGTAAATAAAGTGCAACAAGGTGGCCCAATCCCTTTTGTAGCAAAGGACAAGCCTGGACAAACACTTATATGATGTAAAGCACTCCCGAGGACACATGGGAATATCGTCAAGCTAGTTTTCATCACATTCATATGATTCGTGTTCGATACTTTGATAATTTGGTATGTGGGTGGACCGGTGCTTGGGTGCTGCCCTTACTTGGACAAGCATCCCACTTATGATTAACCTCTATTGCAAGCATCCACAACTACAACAAAAGTATTAAGGTAAACCTAACCATAGCATGAAACATATGGATCCAAATCAGCCCCTTACAAAGCAACGCATAAACTAGGGTTTAAGCTTCTGTCACTCTAGCAACCCATCATCTACTTATTACTTCCCAATGCCTTCCTCTAGGCCCAAATAATGGTGAAGTGCCATGTATTCGACGTTCAATAACACCACTAGAGGAGAGACAACATACATCTCATCAAAATATCGAACGAATACCAAATTCACATGACTACTAATAGCAAGACTTCTCCCATGTCCTCAGGAACAAACGTAAGTACTCACAAAACATATTCATGTTCATAATCAGAGGGGTATTAATATGCATATAGGATCTGAACATATGATGTTCCACCAAATAAACCAACTAGCATCAACTACAAGGACTAATTAACACCACTAGCAACCCACAGGTACCAATCCCTGACTTGGAAACAAGAATTGGATACAAGAGATGAACTAGGGTTTTGAGAGGAGATGGTGCTGGTGAAGATGTTGATGGAGATTGCCCTCTCCCGATGAGAGGAGCATTGGTGATGACGATGAGAATGATTTCCCCCTCCAGGAGTGAAGTTTCCCCGGCAGAACAGCTCTGCCAGAGCCCTAGTTTGGTTTCGCCAAGGTTCTGCCTCGTGGTGGCGGAGTCTCGTCTGGAAAGATGGCTTATGATTTTTTCCTCATCGAAAGACTCCATATAGCAGAAGATGGCCATCGGAGGGCCCCCCAGGGGGCCCACGAGGTAGGGGGCGCACCTAGGGGGTAGGGCGCGCCCCCACCCTCGTGGGCAGGGTGTGGCCCCCCTGGTGAACTTTTTGCGCTCAATATTTTTCATATATTCTGAAAACGTCTTCCGTGAAGTTTCAGGACTTTTGGAGCTGTGCATAATAGGTCTCTAATATTTGCTCCTTTTCCAGCCCAGAATCCCAGCTGCCGGCATTCTCCCTCTTTATGTAAACCTTGTAAAATAAGAGAGAATAGGCATAAGTATTGTGACATAATGTGGAATAACAACCTACAATGCAATAAATATCGATATAAAATCATGATGCAAAATGGACATATCACCGCCGTCGATGAGGGTCTTTGTGACTTGGACATTGCTGATGACAGGTGAACAGAGCATCGGGAGGACGCCGGCGGTCACCGCACATTTGAGATGGTCCACCGAGCTGAAGGTGAAGGCGTACTTGGACCATCTGAGCGGGCATGTGGCCTCGAGCTTAGGGAGGGATGCATTCACCTCGCGAGAGAACTGCTTGAAGATGCGCTAGGATGGCCTGAGAACCACCCAAGATGCAAGCGATGGTGCGCAACTCCTAGAAGACCCCAGCCCCCTCGTCCTGATGGTGGTCGTTGTTCCTCCTTGGGTGGCGGCAGCGGAGGGATACCAGGATTGCCCTGAGGACGGTCCTCGCGAGGGTGGTCCATCCAGGCACCCTCACAAGGCTGGTCCTGCCAGCATCCTCGCGAGGCTGGTCGTGCCACTCCCGGCGGGTGCCGTGGTCGTCCCAACGTCCTCCGCCTCGTCCCCCTCCTTGGCCATAGCCCCGGTCATTGCACTCGGGGCGTCAACTGAAGCATCCACCTCGAATGGACCTGAGCTCTTGACAATCGTTGGTGTTGTGGCTGCGCACGTTGTGGAAGGTGCAGAATGGATGGCCGCCCTTGGACGACTCGGGGAGGTCCCGGCTGCACTTGGTGTCTGGCTCTGCTGCTAGTCCAGCCACTCCCTTGTGCTTCACGTCCTTGACCTTGGCCTTCTTCTCCTCTGGGTCTGCATTAGGGAGCTCGAGGAGGGAGAGACACCCCTCCTCAGCTCTTGCACACTTGGTCGCTATGTTGAACAGCTCTAGAGTCATGCATAGCTCTTCGTGGATGGCGAGCTCCTCCTTCATCCTGATGTCGCGGACGCAATCGGAAAACACTGAGATGATGGCCTCGTTTGTCACCTTCGACATCTTGAGACGCACACTGTTGAAGCGCTGGATGTACTTCTGCAGGGTCTCTCCCGGCTATTGCTTGATGCAGCGCAGGTCACCCACGGCCGGAGGGCGGTCGCGAGTGCGCTGGAAGTTGGCGACGAAGCGGTCATGTAACGCCCTCGATGCGGCTATATCTCCCACGTGTCGAAGAACGACTTAGAGGCATAACCGCATTGAAAGCAATGTCACAAGTGACGTAATCTTCACAACAACCCATGTAATAAAGAAGGGAAAAGAGTAACATAGTTTGCTTACACTCGCCACGTCACACAATAGCATAAATAACATTACATTCATCTATTTACACTCAAGGTCCGACTACGGAACCAAAATAAAGATAAACCCCAAATGCAACAATGTCCCTGATCGCCCCAACTAGGCACCACTACTAATCGTCTGGAAAGGAAACATAGTATCATCCTGAGTCCTCATCGAACTCCCACTTGAGCTCAGTCGAATCACCTAGAGTGGTATCATCGGTCCCTGGATCTAGTTTTGAAGTAATCTGTGAGTCACGGGGACTCAACAATCTCACACCCTCGCGAATGAGACTATTTAAGCTTATAGGAAGGGTAAAAGGTATGATGTAGAGCTGCAGCAAGCGACTAGCATATATGGTGGCTAACATACGCAAAAGAGAGCAAGAAGAGGAGGCAAAGGAACGATCGATGAACTATGATCAAGAAGTGATCCTAGAACAACCTACGTCAAGCATAACTCGAGACCGTGTTCTCTTCCCGGACTTCGCCAAAAAGAGACCATCACGGCCACACACTCTGTTGATTCATTTTAATTAAGTTAAGGTTAAGGTTTTCTACAACCGGACATTAACAAATTCCCATCTGCCCATAACCGCGGGCACGACTTTCGAAAGATCAAATCCCTGCAGGGGTGTCCCAACTTAGCCCATCACAAGCTCTCACGGTCAACGAAGGATATTCCTTCTCCCAAGACGATCCGATCAGACTCAGAATCCCGGTTACAAGACATCTCGACAATGGTAAAGCTAAACCAGCAAAGCCACCCGAATGTTCCGGCAAATCCCGATAGGAGCTGCACATATCTCGTTCTCAGGGCACACCGGATTGTCCAAGGTTCCGGTAGGCCAGCGCAGAGTTGCCCCTGGTGGCCACAGGCAGCTGACAGGTTGGACCAATACTCAGAGGAGCACTGGCCCGGGGGTTTAAATAAAGATGACCCTTGAGTCCGCGGAACCCAAGGGAAAAAGAGGCTAGGTGGCGAATGGTAAACCAATGTTGGGCATTGCTGGAGGAGTTTTATTCAAGGAGAACTATCAAGGGGTTCCCATTATAACCCAACCGTTTAAGGAACACAAAAATCAAGGAACATAACACTGGTATGAGGGAAACTAGGGCGGAAAGAGTGGAACAAAACACCAGGCATAAGGCCGAGCCTTCCACCCTTTACCAAGTATATAGGTGCATTAAGATAAACAAGATATAATAATGATATCCCAACAATAAACATGTTCCAACAGGGAACAAACTCCAATCTTCACCTACAACTAGCAACGCTATAAGAGGGGCTGAGCAAAGCGGTAACATAGCCAAACAAGGGTTTCCTTGGACAAGGTGGGTTAGAGGTTTGACAAGGAAATATGGGAGGCATGATAAGAAAGTGGTATGTATCATAGCATAGGCATAGCAATGGAGCGAGCATCTAGCAAGCAAAGATAAAGTGATTTCGAGGGTATGGTCATCTTGCCTGCAAAGTTCTCTGAGTTGGCGTTAGCTTGATCCTCGTAAACGTACTCAACAGGCTCCTCGATCACGTACTCGTCTCCCGGCTCTACCCAAAGCAAGAAACACAAGCAAAGGGAGAACAATCAACCACGTGCAATGCACAAGCAACATGATGCAAAACATGACATGATATGCGGGATGCGGTATGCAATGCATATGCATGGTTTGGAAAGTAATGATTGAAACTGGCCTCAACATGGAAATCAAAGAGTGCCACTGGAAAGAGGAGTTGATTTCGGTTGAAATCGGTATAAAGATCACCGGAATTGGATGCATGGTTTGGAAATGACAAGCAAAACAAAAATGGCACCGGTCTGCGATTAACAGCACGAGGCCATCTAAATGCATCAAGAACAACATGCTATAGCACTCTAACATGACAACAAAATACATGGCAGGGATCCACTCAAGATGCTTGACAAAGGATGAACACTGAGCTATGGCTAATTCACTCAATAAAAGGTTCAAACAAGCATGGCAAAACTGCAAAAGATATCAGGTTTCAGACTTAGTGAAATTAACATCAAGTCAAGAATTAGCATCAGGGAGCAATGTTTAGAGCAAGGCAACAACATGCTACAAGAACATATCATGGAAAAGCAAGGCATGGCATGAAGCTACTCAAAGCATACAACAAAAGTCCCTTACTGACCATAAGACAAAAGGGATCAGAAAATACAATGGCAACCATGTGAACATAGCAATTATCGTTAACAGATTCAGACTTGGTGAAAAACTGGAACATGGCAAAACAGATATCAAGTAGGCATGTTTATGAGCTCGACGCACTCACCACAAGGCATTGCATGATAAACTAAGCATACACCCAGCAAGTAGACATGGCATAGAAGCTAAACATGGAAAGAACAACAACAAAACATGCATGGATCAATTACAACAAGCTCGACAAAATTGCTAAACATGTTAACAATCTGCCAAGAACATTTAGTAGCAAAAGTAGAGCTCGATTGACTCAAGCTAGGGTGCTCCATAAATGCAAACAAAGACATGGATGGATAGAGCACCATGATATCTACAAAACATCCTCACTGATCATGCTCAAAAGAGGCACGGATCACTAGGTAGCAACATGAACACATGGCATAAAAATATAAACAGGGCAATGACATAGAATATTTCTAAGTCCCTGAAATCAGTAACATTGAGTGGGCTACTTTGCATGCTTGTGCTAGTCACCACAGAGATCACAAAAATACATAGCATACACCCCTGTAAAGATGGCATGGCATACTTCAAAACACATGTAGAGCTCAAGATCATAGCATGCACACATTAATCATGGCAAAAATGACAAATGTCCAATTACTGATATGAACCTGAAACTAACAGAAACTAGCACTCTTCCCGGGCCAAGTTGACGGTGTGGTCAGGAGTCTTGAAGCACTTGCGGAGTTGAGACACGTGAAACACGTCGTGCATGTTTGCAAAGTTGGAGGGAAGCTCAAGTTGATAGGCGATATCGCCTCTTTTGATGATGATCTTGAAAGGACCCACGTATCTAGGGGCAAGCTTCCCTTTGATACCAAAGGACGAGAACCTTTCATTGGAGAGACGCGGAGGTAGACATGGTCTCTGATCTCGAAAGCCAAGTCACGATGCTTGCTATGATAGTAACTCTTCTGGCACGATTGCACGGCTTAGAGATTATCATGAATGACTTTGCACATTTCTTTTGCCTCTGCGATCAAGTCATTGCCAAGAAGCTGATGTTCACCAGTCTCTGACCAGTTAAGAGGTGTACGACACTTCCTTCCATAGAGAATCTCGAATGGGGCCTTGCCCGAACTTGCTTGGAAGCTGTTGTTGTAGGAGAACTCGGCATATGGAAGACAATCTTCCCACTTCATACCGAAAGAGATGACACAAGCCCTGAGCATATCTTCAAGAATTTGATTTACTCGCTCGACTTGGCCACTGGCTTGAGGATGAAAAGCTGTGCTGAAGCGAATGTTGGTGCCCATGGCCTTTTGAAAAGAATCCCAGAATTTGGAGGTAAAGATGTTGCCACGATCTGAAGATATCAATTGTGGAATGCCGTCCAGAGAGACAATCCTGGAGGTATATAGCTCTGCCAACTGAGCTGCTATGATATATTCTTTGATAGGAAGAAAAATGAGCCACTTTAGTGACCTTGTCGATGACAACGAAGATAGCATCATTACCACACTTGGACTTTGTAAATCCAGTCACGAAGTCCATCTCAATGTGGTTAAACTTCCATTCTGGAATGGTAAGAGGTTGGAGGAGACCAGCTGGTCGTTGGTGTTCTGCTTTCACTCTTCTGTAGACATCACATTCATTCACGAACTAAGCAATCTCGCGCTTCATTCGAGTCCACCAATACGACTGCTTGAGGTCCTAGTACATCTTTGTACTTCCAGGGTGGATAGAGAGGAGTGAATTGTGAGCCTCGTTCGTAATGACTTTACGAAGGTCACCTTTAGGAAAAACAATGCGATCCTCGAAGAATAGAGTATCCTTGTCATAAAGACGATAGCATTTGTACTTGGGTTGACTCTTGGCAACCCCAATCTTCACCTTCTTCACCATAGCATCAAGAAGTTGAGCCTCGCGAATCTGATCTTCCAAAATAGGAGAGACTTGGAGGTTGGCAAGGAATCTTTGAGGAACAACTTGGAGATTAAGTTTGCGGAAAGCTTCACAAAGCTCGGGTTGGTAAGGCTTGATAATCAAACTGTTGCAGTAAGCCCTCCTGCTCAATGCGCTAGCAATTACATTGGCCTTGCCTGGAGTATAATCAATACTTGAATTATACTCTTGAATCATTTCGACCCAACGAGTTTGCCTGAGGTTGAGGTTTGGCTGAGTGAAGATGTACTTGAGACTCTTATGATGAGTGAAGATGTCCACTTTTCTTCCCAATAAGAGATGTCTCCAAGTTAAAAGAGCATGGACAACTGACGCCAACTAAGGTCATGAGTGGGGTAGTTCTTTTCATTGGGTTCAACTAGCAAGAGGTATAGGCCACAACTTTCTTCTCTTGCATCAACACTGCACCAAGACCTTGAAGGGAAGCATCACAGAAGACCTCAAACAGTTTGGATTCATCAGGAGGAGTCAGAACTGGAGCAGTGACTAACTTCTCTATCAGGGTGTTGAAACCGATGCCACATTCAGGCGACCAGACATACTTCACATGCTTCTGCAGCAGGTTGGAAAGAGGCTTCGCGATCTTAGAGAAGTTCTCAACGAACCTTCGACAAAAGCTTGCGGCCCAAGGAAGCTACGGAGTTGCTTCACATTCTGAGGTGGTTCCCAAGTCACAATTGCAGACACCTTATCAGGATTAACAGCTATGCCCTTGGCAGAGATGATATGTCCAAGGTGGAGAACCTCATCGAGCCAAAACTCGCACTTTGAAAACTTCACATAGAACTGATGTTCTCTGAGTTTATCCAGCACCAATCTCAAATGCTTGGCATGATCCTCCTTGTTCTTGGAAAAGACCAAAATGTCATCGAGGTAGACCAAGACGAAGTCATTTGTGTAGTCGTTGAAGATGAAGTTCATCATGCGAGAGAATGTTGGAGGAGCGTTGACAAGGCCGAAAGACATGATAGTGTAATCATACGAACCATAGCTTGTTCTGAATGCTGTCTTAGGGATATCTTCTTCAGGAATGCGAATCTGATGATAGCCCATACGGAGATCAAGCTTGGACAATACTTGAGCACCTTTGAGTTGTTCGAAAAGCTCACTAATGTTGGGAAGTGGGTACTTGTTCTTTATAGTCTTCTTGTTCACTGGACGGTAGTCGACACAAAGTCGGTCCATTCCATCCTCCTTGAAGAAAAGAACACAACAACCCCATGGAGAAGAACTTGGTCGGATGAGACCCATACGTTCTTGAATATCGAGTTGCTTCTTCAGCTCCTTCAACTCTTCAGGTCCAAGCTTGTAAGGACGTTTGCAAACAGGTTCCGTGCCAGGCTCAAGATCGATGACGGATTCAACTGGCTGGTGCGGAGGCATTCCTGGAAGCTCTTCTAGAAAGACGTCTTGATAATCATAAATGACTGGAATCTGAGAGATGGCATCTAGCTCGCCCTTCTCGTTGAGAGAAAACAGTCGAATAGTATCATCACGAGCAACAAAGACGATAACATCCTCAGACGAATGTGTCAATTGAATTTGCCTGGCAGCACAATCAAGCTGAGCCTTGTGCTTAGAAAGCCAGTCCATTCCAAGAATAAGATCGATATCCGAGTCACCAAGAACAGTAGGAGAAGACAGAAACTTGTAGTCACCCATCGTGATGGTAACATCCGGAACCGTGGAATTAGCGTTCATGCGTTTACCCGGAGAGACAATTGCTATCGGTCTAGGGAGAACTTGAAAAGCCAACTCATGCTTAGATGCAAATGGTCTTGAGATGAAACAATGCGATGCACCAGTGTCAAAAAGAACTTTTGCAGGAATATCGTTAACAGGAAGGTTACCCACAATGACATCTGACAAGTCCTCTGCCCGAGCTACGTTCATCATGTTGACCTTGGCATACTTGGGGTTATGCTTGACCACTGCATTGCTAGCAGATCTCACGGGAGGAGGAGGAGGAAGACGCCTCTGATTGAAGCATTTGTTGGCATAGTGACCCTTCTGCTGATACTTGTTGCACGTGACCTCCGAGAGCAGACGGTGATACGGAGCACTTGATCTTGGAGCATGAGACGAAGTCTTGTTCTGAAAGCCTGGGTTGGGTGGGTGGGAAGATCCACTGCCACCTTTGCTCTTCTGCTGATAAGGCTGAAGGAATGGAGGAGGAGGAGGCAACCAATACTTTTGCTGCTTAGTTACCACCTGAGTTGAGGAAGAAGGAGTCGCATCTCTAACTCGCTTCTTGGAAGCATCGCACTTCAGCAGAGCAGTCTCTTGTTTCAGTGCCATGTTGTAGAACTCATCGTACTTCTGAGGCTCGAAAAGGATGAGAGGAAGTTGGATATCTTCTCTGAAACCACCTATGAACTGATATATCATGCTCTTCTCGTCGGGGACATCTTGCTTAGCGAAACGGGCGAGCTTCTGGAACATGATGTTGTACTGGTAAACAGACAAGCTGCCTTGCTTCAGGTTGCAGAGTTCCTCACACTTGCTCTCAACAACACTCCGAGGAATGTGGTTAGCTTTGAAGTCTTGACGGAATTCATCCCAGGTAATCACACGGCCTCCTCTGGAATCTTTGTACTGTTGATACCACTCAGCATCTTGGTCTTTGAGTTGGAACGAAGCAAATTTGACAAAGTCCTCAGGCCTGACGTTGCTGCACTCGAAATTCTTGCAGATATCCATGAGCTAATCATCAACATCTATTGCCTCAACACAATTGCTATAGATCTTTGGCTGGTTAGCGAGGAACTGGTTGAGTGTAGCAAACTGATTCTGATTGTTGCCATGACCATGATTCCCTTGGTTGTGCTCTTGCAAGAGTTGCAATAGCATCTGCGTGTTTCCATTAGTAGCGGCCATCACAGCTTGCCATGCCTCCGGAGCTGGAGGTGGCGGTGGCGGTTCAGGATTCGAACGCGTTGGAGGAGCCATCCTAAAGAGGGTGACATCCATTAGCATCTTGACAGACATATAATCAAGCTGAATCAAATGGATTGAAATTGCAACATATAGTCTTAACATCCGAACAAAATGAACGAATGCATTCCAATTGAAATGGTCACATTTCCATAAATTGAGAAGCCACTTAGATATAGGTAGAAGAATAAAACAACAAGGTATGGACAAGAACAAATACTTGGTGAGGATTACCCGATCACAAACCAAATATCCGTGGAAGAAATACTAGAGCTACAAGAATTCCCACCTATGAAACTCCCGAACCTTTCCGGTTATGCAATCAGGTGTTGGGGATACAGGGGAAGCATAATATCTCACCCAAAGCTAGCAAATCCTACATCCAGCTGTATCCATCCTTCAACACATAACCAAGAAACTTTCAGAGATCATTTACCTCAACCTTCAAAAAGCATCCGTTATACGAGTTATGGTGATACTCCCGAACTCCCGCCCAAGTACTGGGTGGCGTCGAGGTTATCTCACCAACAACTGCATAAAAGTGATTTTCGATGTCGGCGAAACTCAGGTATTCCAGAATTGCAATGATAAAATTGTGACGACAACACCTCGGAGCTCAACTCCCTGGGACACTGCCACAACCCCTAAATGTCAGGAGCCACCAAGAACAATGTTCTCGTCACAAAACCATCGGAACGATTCCAAGATACCCGCGTGATCCTAAAAAAATTTAGTGAAATTTGAGAAGAGAAGATTCAAAACTCTATGTCAGGATGCCTCACCAGAGCGACGAAGGGACTGAGGAGTAAAAAGAATCCTACTCTCCGATATATATAATCCTAAATGACTCAAAAAAAATTTCTAGACACAACAACGCCATCGATTCGATCAATCAGGGGTCTCCTACGGTCGGGGAAGGCTCTGATTACCAACTTGTAACGCCCTCGATGCGGCTATATCTCCCACGTGTTGAAGCACGACTTAGAGGCATAACCGCATTGAAAGCAATGTTGCAAGTGAGGTAATCTTCACAACAACCCATGTAATAAATAAGGGAAAAGAGTAACATAGTTGACTTACACTCGCCATGTCACACAATAGCATAAATAACATTACATCCATCCAGTTACACTCAAGGTCTGACTACGGAACCAAAATAAAGATAAACCCCAAATGCAACAATGTCCCAGATCGCCCCAACTGGGCACCACTACTGATCGTCTGGAAAGGAAATGTAGTATCGTCCTGAGTCCTCATCGAACTGCCACTTGAGCTCAGTAGAATCACCTGGAGCGGTATCATCGGTCCCTGCATTTGGTTTTGAAGTAATCTGTGAGTCACGGGGACTCAGCAATCTCACACCCTCGCGATCAAGACTATTTAAGCTTATAGGAAGGGTAAAAGGTATGATGTGGAGCCGCAGCAAGCGACAAGCATATATGGTGGCTAACATACTCAAAAGAGAGCGAGAAGAGGAGGCAAAGGCACAATCCATGAACTATGATCAAGAAGTGATCCTAGAACAACCTACATCAAGCATAACTCGAGACCGTGTTCTCTTCCCGGACTCCGCCGAAAAGAGACCATCACGGCCACACACTCTGTTGATTCATTTTAATTAAGTTAAGGTTAAGGTTTTCTACAACCGGACATTAACATATTCCCATCTGCCCATAACCGTGGGCACGGCTTTCGAAAGATCAAATCCCTGCAGGGGTGTCCCAACTTATCCCATCACAAACTCTCACGGTCAACGAAGGATATTCCTTCTCCCAAGACGATCCGATCAGACTCGGAATCACGGTTACATGACATCTCGACAATGGTAAAACTAAACTAGCAAAGCCACCCGAATGTGTCGACAAATCCCAATAGGAGCTACACATATCTCGTTCTCAGGGCACACCGGATTGTCCACGGTTCTATTAGGCTAGCCCAGAGTTTCCCCTGGTGGCCACCGGCAGCTGACATGTTGGACCAATACTCAGAGGAGCACTGGCCCGGGGGTTTAAATAAAGATGACCCTTGAGTCCGCGGAACCCAAGGGAAAAAGAGGCTAGGTGGCGAATTGTAAAACCAATTTTGGGCATTGTTGGAGGAGTTTTATTCAAGGTGAACTGTCAACGGGTTCCCATTATAACCCAACCGTGTAAGGAACGCAAAAATCAAGGAACATAACACCAGTATGACGGAAACTAGGGCGGCAAGAGTGGAACAAAACACCAGGCATAAAGCCGAGCCTTCCACCCTTTACCAAGTATATAGGTGCATTAAGATAAACAAGATATAATAATGATATCCCAACAATAAACATGTTCCAACAGGGAACAAACTCCAATCTTCACCTGCAACTAGCAACACTATAAGAGGAGCTGAGCAAAGCGGTAACATAGCCAAACAAGAGTTTGCTAGGACAATGTGGGTTAGAGGTTTGAAAAGGCAATATGGTAGGCATGATAAGCAAGTGGTAGGTATCGAAGCATAGGCATAGCAATAGAGCGAGCATCTAGAAAGCAAAGATAGAAGTGATTTCGAGGGTATGGTCATCTTGCCTGCAAAGTTCTCTGAGTTAACGTTAGCTTGATCCTCGTAAACGTACTCAACGGGCTCCTCGATCACGTACTCGTCTCCCGGCTCTACCCAAAGCAAGAAACACAAGCAAAGGGAGAACAATCAACCACGTGCAATGCACAAGCAACATGATGCAAAACATGACATGATATGCGGGATGCGGTATGCCATGCATGTGCATGCTTTGGAAAGGAGTGATTGAACCTGGCCTCAACTTGGAAATCGAAGAGTGCCACTGGAACGAGGAGTTGATTTCGGTTGAAATCGATATAAAGATCACCGGAATCGGATGCACGGTTTGGAAATGACAAGCAAAACAAAAATGGCATCGGTCTGCGATTAACAGCACGAGGCCATCTAAATGCATCAAGAACAACAAGCTACAACACTCTAACATGCCAAAAAATACACGGCAGGGATCCACTCAAGATGCTTGACAAAAGATGAACACTGAGCTATGGCTAATTCACTCAATAACAGGTTCAAACAAGCATGGCAAAAGTGCAAAAGATATCAGGTTTCAGACTTAGTGAAATTAACATCAAGTCAGGAATTAACATCAGGGGGCAATGTTTAGAGCAAGGTAACAACATGCGACAGGAACATATCATGGCAAAGCAAGGCATGGCATGAAGCTACTCAAAGCATACAATAAAAGTCCCTTACTGACCATAAGCCAAAAGGGATCAGAAAATACAATGGCAACCATGTGAACATAGCAATTATCGTTAACAGATTCAGACTTAGTGAAAAACTGGAACATGGCAAAACAGATATCAAGTAGGCATGTTTACGAGCTCGATGCACTCACCACAAGGCATTTCATGATAAACTAAGCATATACCCAGAAAGTAGACATGGCATAGAAGCTGAACATGGCAATAAAAACAACAAAACATGCATGGATCAATTACAACAAGCTCGGCAAGATTGCTAAACATGTTAACAATCTGCCAGGAACATTTAATAGCAAAAGTAGAGCTCGATTGACTCAAGCTAGGGTGCTCCATAAATGCAAACAAAGACATGGATGGATAGAGCACCATGATATCTACAAAACATCCTCACTGATCATGCTCAAAAGAGGCATGGATCACTAGGTAGCAACATGAGCACATGGCATAAAAATATAAACAGGGCAATGACTTAGAATATTTCTAAGTCCCTGAAATCAGTAACATTGAGAGGGCTACTTTGCATGCTTGTGCTAGTCACCACGGAGATCACAAAAATACATGGCATACACCCCTGTAAAGATGGCATGGCATACTTCAAAACACATGTAGAGCTCAAGATCATAGCATGCACACATTAATCATGGCAAAAATGACAAATGTCCAATTACTGATATGAACCTGAAACTAACAGAAACTAGCACTCTTCCAACAGCATTTAGGGCATCAAGATGAGCTCAAATGAACATGATGCAATGAGATGAACTGAAGTACTCGTCGATACGAACATTTCTATATGCTACACGCACGAATCGGAGCCACGATTGCAGAGTTATGAGCTGATGAAGAATGCAAAAAATTAGGTTTCGGGGAGAAAGTCAACCCGAGATCCAGATCTGGATCCGGCGGTTACTGTAGCGCGCGGAGATCGAGTTTCAATGGAAGGGTCGCCGGACTTGGCACCAGCGTCGAGGAGGAGGACGACGGCTGCGGGTCGACGGCGTGGAGGAGGACGGCGGCGGGGCTCAGTGCTTGAGGAAGCGGCGAGGCAGCGGACGCCGGGGCGGAGCGGCGAACGGCGGCGGGGCTCGGTCGGCGGAGCGGAGCGGCGCCGGTGGCGGAGCTCGTCGTCGCGGGAGGAGAAGACGTGGCGGCGCAGAGAGGAGGCGCGGGCGCGCGCGGGCTTCGGGGGCTCTCCCCGGGCCGAGCGGGCCGGCGGCGGGGGAGACTCGGCGGCGACACGTGGCACGTCCTGGTAGGGCACGGGCGGCGGCGGCGGCTTGTCCAGCGCGGGTCGGACACGTCTGGTGCACGGAGGAGCGAAATTTAGGGTTAGGGTGCGAAATGGATTCAGAATTTTCGGGGAGTGGCCCTTTTATAGGTAGGATGAGCTAGGAGGCTCCAAATTGAGCATAGTTTTCGGCCACGCGATCGTGATCGAATGACCTAGATGATGGAGGAGGTTTAGGTGGGTTTTGCGCCACTTTGGAGGGGTGTTGGGCTGCAACACACACGAGGCCTTTTCGGTCCCTCGGTTAAACGTTGGAGTATCAAACGAAGTCCAAATGGCACGAAACTTGACAGGCAGTCTACCGGTAGTAAACCAAGGCCGCGTGGCAAGTCTCGGTCCAATCTGGAAACGTTTAAGACCCGCACATTATTAGAGGTAAAAAAAGACACCGAAGGACATAGGAGCGCCGGAATGCAAAACGTACAATGGGGAAAATGCTCGGATGCATGAGACGAACACGTATGCAAATGCAATGCACATGATGACATGATATGAGATGCATGACAAAGACAAAAGCACACGAAGACAAAAACCCGACAATGAGGAAATAGAATAACGTAGTGCCGGAAATGGCAAGAGTTGGAATACAAAAATGGCAAGTTACATATGGGGTGTTACAACACTCCACCACTACGAAAGGATCTCGTCCCGAGATCTAGGACTAGAAAAACTCCAGGTACTCAGAATGGAGGTGATCCTCGCGTTCCCAGGTGGCTTCACGGTCGGAATGGTGTGACCACTTGACTTTTAGGAATTTGATAGACTTGTTGCGAGTCTTGCCCTCAGTTTCTTCAAGAATAGCAAGTGGGTGCTCATGATAAGACATGTCTTCTTGGAGATCAATGTCTTCGAAGTTGACGGTGCGGTCAGGAGTCTTGAAGCACTTGCGGAGTTGAGACATGTGAAACACGTCGTGCACGTTTGCAAAGTTGGAGGGAAGCTCAAGTTGATAGGCGAGATCGCCTCTTTTGCTGATGATCTTGAAAGGACTCACGTATCTAGGGCAAGCTTCCCTTTGATACCGGAGCGACGAGTACCTTTCATTGGAGAGACGCGGAGGTAGACAAGGTCACTGATCTCAAAAGCCAAGTCACGATGCTTGCTATCATAGTAACTCTTCTAGCGCGATTGCGCGGCTTTGAGATTATCATGAATGACTTTGCACATTTCTTCTGCCTCTGTGATCAAGTCATTGCCAAGAAGCTGACGTTCACCAATCTCTGACCAGTTAAGAGGTGTATGACACTTCCTGCCATAGAGAATCTCGAATGGGGCCGTGCCCGAACTCGCTTGGAAGTTGTTGTTGTAGGAGAACTCGGCATATGGAAGACAATCTTCCCACTTCATACCGAAAGAGATGACACAAGCCCTGAGCATATCTTCAAGAATTTGATTTACTCGCTCGACTTGGCCATTGGTTTGAGGATGAAAAGCTGTGCGGAAGCGAATGTTGGTGCCCATGGCCTTCTAAAAAGAATCCCAGAATTTGGAGGTAAAGATGCTGCCACGATCTGAAGATATCAACTGCGGAATGCCGTGCAGAGAGACAATCCTGGAGGTATATAGCTCTGCCAACTGAGCCGCTGCGATAGATTCTTTGATAGGAAGAAAAATGAGCCACTTTACTGAGCTTGTCGATGACAACGAAGATAGCATCATTGCCATGCTTCGACTTTGGAAATCCAGTCACGAAGTCCATCTCAATGTGGTCAAACTTCCATTCTGGAATGGCAAGAGGTTGGAGGAGACCAGCTGGTCCTTGGTGTTCTGCTTTCACTCTTCTGCAGACATCACATTCATTCACGAATTAAGCAATCTCGCGCTTCATTCGAGTCCACGAATATGACTGCTTGAGGTCCTGGTACATATTTGTACTTCCAGGGTGGATAGAGAGGAGTGAATTGTGATCCTAGTTGATAATGACTTTACGAAGGTCACCTTTAGGAAAAACAATGCGATCCTCGAAGAATAGAGTATCCTTGTCATCAAGACGATAGCATTTGTACTTGGGTTGACTCTTGGCAATCCCAATCTTCACCTTCTTCACCTTAGCATCAAGAAGTTGAGCCTCGCGAATCTGATCTTCCAAAATAGGAGAGACTTGGAGGTTAGCAAGGAATCCTTGAGGAACAACTTGGAGATTAAGTTTGCGGAAAGCATCACAAAGATCAGGTTGGTAAGGCTTGATAATCAAACTGTTCCAGTAAGCCTTCCTGCTAAATGCGTCAGCAATTATATTGGCCTTGCCTGGAGTATATTCAACAGTCAGATTATACTCTTGAATCATTTCGAACCAACGAGTTTGCCTGAGGTTGAGGTTTGGCTGACTGAAGATGTACTTGAGACTCTTATGATGAGTGAAGATGTCCACTTTTCTTCCCAATAAGAGATGTCTCCAAGTTAAAAGAGCATGGACAACTGCCGCCAACTCGAGGTCATGAGTGGGGTAGTTCTTTTCATTAGGCTTCAACTGGCGACAGGTATAGGCCACAACTTTCTTCTCTTGCATCAACACTACACCAAGACCTTGAAGGGAAGCATCACAGAAGACCTCAAACGGTTTGGATTCATCAGGAGGAGTCAGAACTGGAGCAGTGACTAACTTCTCTTTCAGGGTGTTGAAAGCGATGTCACATTCAGGCGACCAGACATACTTCACATGCTTCTACAGTAGGTTGGAAAGAGGCTTTGCGATCTTAGAGAAGTTCTCAACGAACCTTCGACAAAAGCTTGCGAGCGCAAGGAAGCTGCGGAGTTGCTTCACATTCTGAGGTGGTTCCCAATTCACAATTGCAGACACCTTCTTAGGATTAACAACTATGCCCTTGGCAGAGATGATATGTCCAAGGTAGAGAACCTCATCGAGGCAAAACTCGCACTTTGAAAACATCGCATAGAACTGATGTTCTCTGAGTTTATCCAGCACCAATCTCAAATGCTTGGCATGATCCTCCTTGTTCTTGGAAAAGACCAAAATGTCATTGAGGTAGACCAAGACGAAGTCATTTGTGTAGGAGTTGAAGATGAAGTTCATCATGCGAGAGAATGTTGGAGGAGCATTGACAATGCCGAAAGACATGACAGTGTATTCATATGAACCATAGCTTGTTCTGAATGCTGTCTTAGGGATATCTTCTTCAGGAATGCGAATCTGATTATAGCCCATACGGAGATCAAGCTTGGAGAATACTTGAGCACCTTTGAGTTGTTCGAAAAGCTCATTGATGTTGGGAAGTGGGTACTTGTTCTTTATAGTCTTCTTGTTCAACGGACGGTAGTCGACACAAAGTCGGTCCGTTCCATCCCTCTTCTTGACGAAAAGAACACCACAACCCCATGGAGAAGAACTTGGTCGGATGAGACCCATACATTCTTGAATATCGAGTTGCTTCTTCAGCTCCTTCAACTCTTCAGGTCCAAGCTTGTAAGGACATTTGCAAATAGGTTCCGTGCCAGGCTCAAGATCGATGACGAATTCAACTGGCTGGTGCGGAGGCATTCCCGGAAGCTCTTCTGGAAAGACGTCTTGATACTCATAAACGACGGGAATCTGAGAGATGGCATCCAGCTCGCCCTTCTCGTTGAGAGAAAACAGTCGAATGGTATCATCACGAGCAACAAAGACGATAACATCCTGAGACAAATGTGTCAATTGAATTTGCCTGGCAGCACAATCAAGCTGAGCCTTGTGCTTAGAAAGCCAGTCCATTCCAAGAATAAGATCGATATCCGAGTCACTGAGAACAGTAGGAGAAGACAGAAACTTGTAGTCACCCATCGTGATGGTAACATCCGGAACCATGGAGTTAGTGTTCATGCGTTTACCCGGAGAGACAACGGCTATTGGTCTAGGGAGAACTTGAAAATCCAACTCATTCTTAGATGAAAATAGTCTTGAGATGAAAGAATGCGATGCACCAGTGTCAAAAAGAACTTTTGCAGGAATATCGTTAACATGAAGGTTACCCATAATGACATCTGACAAGTCCTCTCCCTGAGCTGCGTTCATCATGTTGACCTTGGCATACTTGGGGTTATGCTTGACCACTGCTTTGCAAGCAGATCTCACGGGAGGAAGAGGAGGAAGACGCCTCTGATTGAAGCATTTGTTGGCATAGTGACCCTTCTGCTGACACTTGTTGCACGTGACCTCCAAGAGCGGATGGTGATATGGAGCACTTGATCTTGGAGCATGAGACGAAGTCTTGTTCTGAAAGCCTGGGTTGGGTGGGTGGGAAGATCCACTGCCACCTTTGCTCTTCTGCTGATAAGGCTGGCGGAATGGAGGAGGAGGCAACCAATACTTTTGCTGCTTAGTTACCACCTGAGTTGAGGAAGAAGGAGTCGCATCTCTGACTCGCTTCTTGGAAGCATCGCACTTCAGCAGAGCAGTCTCTTGTTTCAGTGCCATGTTGTAAAACTCATCGTACTTATGAGGCTCGAAAAGCACGAGAGGAAGTGGGAGATCTTCTCTGAGGCCACCTCTGAACTGATATATCATGCTCTTCTCGTCGGGGACGTCTTGCTTAGCGAAACGGGCGAGCTTCTGGAACATGATGTTGTACTGGTAACAGACAAGCTGCCTTGCTTCAGGCTGCAGAATTCCTCACGCTTGCTCTCAACAACACTCTGAGGAATGTGGTGAGCTTTGAAGTCTTGACGGAATTCATCCCAGGTAATCACACGGCCTCCTCTGGAATCTTTGTACTGTTGATACCACTCAGCATCTTGGTCTTTGAGTTGGAACGAAGCAAATTTGACAAAGTCCTCAGGCCTGACGTTGCTGCACTCGAAATGCTTGCGGATATCCACGAGCCAATCATCAGCGTCTATTGCCTCAACATAGTAGCTGAAGGTCTTTGGCTGGTTAGTGAGGAACTGGTTGAGTGTAGCAAACTGATTCTGATTGTTGCCATGACCATGATTCCCTTGGTTGCGCTCTTGCAAGAGTTGCAAAAGCATCTGCATGTTTGCATTGGTAGCGGCCTTCATAGCTTGCCATGCCTCCGGAGCTGGAGGTGGCGCTGGCGGTTCAGGATTCGAACGCGTTGGAGGAGCCATCCTGAAGAGGGTGACATCCGTTAGCATCTTGACAGACATATAATCAAGCTGAATCAAATGGATTGAAATTGCAACATATAGTCTTAACATCCGAACAAAATGAACGAATGCATTCCAATTGAAATGGTCACATTTCCATAAATTGAGAAGCCACTTAGATATAGGTAGAAGAATAAAACAACAAGGTATGGACAAGAACAAATACTTGGTGAGGATTACCCAATCACAAACCAAATATCCGCGGAAGAAATAGTAGAGGTACAAGATTCCCACCTATGAAACTCCCGAACCTTTCCGGTTATGCAATCAGGTGTTGGGGATACAGGGGAAGCATAATATCTCACCCAAAGCTAGCAAATCCTACATCCAGCTGTATCCATCCTTCAACACATAACCAAGAAACCTTCACAAATCATTTACCTCAACCTTCGAAAAGCATCCGTTATACGAGTTATGGCGATACTCCCGAACTCCCGCCCCAGTACTGGGTGGCGTCGAGGTTATCTCACCAACAACTGCATAAAAGAGATTTTCGATGTCGGCGAAACTCAGGTATTCCAGAATTGCAACGATAAAATTGTGACGACAACACCTCGGAGCTCAACTCCCTGGGACACTGCCACAACCCCTAAATGTCAGGAGGCACCAAGAACAATGTTCTCGTCACAAAACCATCGGAACAATTCCAAGATACCCGTGTGATCCTAAAAATAATTTAGTGAAATTTGAGAAGACCAGAGTCAAAACTCTATGTCAGGATGCCTCACCAGAGCGACAAAGGGACTGAGGAGTAAAAAGAATCCTACTCTCTGATATATATAATCCTAAATGACTCAAAACATTTTTCTAGACTCAACAACGCCAGCGATTCGATCAAGCAGGGGGCTCCTAAGGTCGGGGAAGGCTCTGATTACCAACTTGTAACACCCTCGATGCGGCTATATCTCCCACGTGTCGAAGCACTACTTAGAGGCATAACCGCATTAAAAGCAATGTCGCAAGTGAGGTAATCTTCACAACAACCCATGTAATAAATAAGGGAAAAGAGTAACATGGTTGGCTTACACTCGCCACGTCACAGAATAGCATAAATAACATTACATCCATCCAGTTACACTCAAGGTCCGACTACGGAACCAAAATAAAGATAAACCCCAAATGCAATAATGTCCCCGATCGCCCCAACTAGGCACCACTACTGATCGTCTGGAAAGGAAACGTAGTATCGTCCTGAGTCCTCATAGAACTCCCACTTGAGCTCAGCCGAATCACCTGGAGCGGTATCATCGGTCCCTGCATCTACTTTTGAAGTAATCTATGAGTCACGGGGACTCAGCAATCTCACACCCTCGCGATCAAGACTATTTAAGCTTATAGGAAGGGTAAAACGTATGATGTGGAGCCGCAGCAAGCGACTAGCATATATGGTGGCTAACATACTCAAAAGAGAGCGAGAAGAGGAGGCAAAGGCACAATCCATGAACTATGATCAAGAACTGATCCTAGAACAACCTACGTCAAGCATAACTCGAGACCATGTTCTCTTCCCGGACTCCGCCGAAAAGAGACCATCACGGCCACACACTCTGTTGATTCATTTTAATTAAGTTAAGGTTAAGGTTTTCTACAACCGGACATTAACATATGCCCATCTGCCCATAACTGCGGGCACGGCTTCCGAAAGATCAAATCCCTGCAGGGGTGTCCCAACTTATCCCATCACAAACTCTCACGGTCAACGAAGGATATTCCTTCTCCCAAGACGATCCGATCAGACTCGGAATCACGGTTACATGACATCTCGACAATGGTAAAACTAAACTAGCAAAGCCACCCGAATGTGTCGACAAATCCCAATAGGAGCTACACATATCTCGTTCTCAGGGCACACCGGATTGTCCACGGTTCTGTTAGGCTAGCCCAGAATTGCCCCTGGTGGCCACCGGCAGCTGACAGGTTGGACCAATACTCAGAGGAGCACTGGCCCAGGGGTTTAAATAAAGATGACCCTTGAGTCCGCAGAACCCAAGGGAAAAAGAGGCTAGGTGGCGAATTGTAAAACCAATGTTGGGCATTGTTGGAGGAGTTTTATTCAAGGCGAACTGTCAAGGGGTTCCCATTATAACCCAACCGTGTAAGGAACGCAAAAATCAAGGAACATAACACCGGTATGACGGAAACTAGGGCGGCAAGAGTGGAACAAAACACGAGCCATAAAGCCGAGCCTTCCACCCTTTACCAAGTATATGGGTGCATTAAGATAAACAAGATATAATAATGATATCCCAACAATAAAGATGTTCCAACAGGGAACAAACTCCAATCTTCACCTGCAACTAGCAACACTATAAGAGGGGCTGAGCAAAGCGGTAACATAGCCAAACAAGGGTTTGCTAGGACAAGGTGGGTTAGAGGTTTGAAAAGGCAATATGGTAGGCATGATAAGCAAGTGGTAGGTATCGAAGCATAGGCATAGCAATAGAGCGAGCATCTAGCAAGCAAAGATAGAAGTGATTTCGAGGGTATGGTCATCTTGCCTGCAAAGTTCTCTGAGTTGACGTTAGCTTGATCCTCGTAAACGTACTCAATGGGCTCCTCGATCACGTACTCGTCTCCCAGCTCTACCCAAAGCAAGAAACACAAGCAAAGGGAGAACAATCAACCACGTGCAATGCACAAGCAACATGATGCAAAACATGACATGATATGCGGGATGCGGTATGCCATGCATGTGCATGCTTTGGAAAGGAGTGACTGAACCTGGCCTCAACTTGGAAATCAAAGAGTGCCACTGGAACGAGGAATTGATTTCGGTTGAAATCGATATAAAGATCACCAGAATCGGATGCACGGTTTGGAAATGACAAGCAAAACAAAAATGGCATTGGTCTGCGATTAACAGCACGAGGCCATCTAAATGCATCAAAAACAACAAGCTACAGCACTCTAACATGACAAAAAATACACGGCAGGGATCCACTCAAGATGCTTGACAAAAGATGAACACTGAGCTATGGCTAATTCACTCAATAACAGGTTCAAACAAGCATGTCAAAAGTGCAAAAGATATCAGGTTTTAGACTTAGTGAAATTAACATCAAGTCAGGAATTAACATCGGGGGGCAATGGTTAGAGCAAGGTAACAACATGCGACAGGTACATATCATGGCAAACAAGGCATGGCATGAAGCTACTCAAAGCATACAATAAAAGTCCCTTACTGACCATAAGCCAAAAGGGATCAGAAAATACAATGGCAACCATGTGAACATAGCAATTATCGTTAACAGATTCAGACTTAGTGAAAAACTGGAACATGGCAAAACAGATATCAAGTAGGCATGTTTACGAGCTCGATGCACTCACCACAAGGCATTGCATGATAAACTAAGCATACACCCAGAAAGTAGACATGGCATAGAAGCTGAACATGGCAATAAAAACAACAAAACATGCATGGATCAATTACAACAAGCTCGGCAAAATTGCTAAACATGTTAACAATCTGCCAGGAACATTTAATAGCAAAAGTAGAGCTCGATTGACTCAAGCTAGGGTGCTCCATAAATGCAAACAAAGACATGGATGGATATTGCACCATGATATCTACAAAACATCCTCACTAATCATGCTCAAAAGAGGCACGGATCACTAGGTAGCAACATGAGCACATGGCATAAAAATATAAACAGGGCAATGACTTAGAATATTTCTAAGCCCCTGAAATCAGTAACATTGAGAGGGCTACTTTGCATGCTTGTGCTAGTCACCACAGAGATCACAAAAATACATGGCATACACCCCTGTAAAGATGGCATGGCATACTTCAAAACACATGTAGAGCTCAAGATCATAGCATGCACACATTAATCATGGCAAAAATGACAAATGTCCAATTACTGATATGAACCTGAAACTAACAGAAACTAGCACTCTTCCAACAGCATTTAGGGCATCAAGATGAGCTCAAATGAACATGATGCAATGAGATGAACTGAAGTACTCGTCGATACGAACATTTCTATATGCTACACGCACGAATCGGAGCCACGATTGCAGAGTTATGAGCTGATGAAGAATGCAAAAAATTAGGGTTCGGGGAGAAAGTCAACCCGAGATCCAGATCTGGATCCGGCAGTTACTGTAGCGCGCGGAGACCGAGTTTCAACGGAAGGGTCGCCGGACTTGGCACCAGCGTCGAGGAGGAGGACGACTGCTGCGGGTCGACAGCGTGGAGGAGGACGGCGGCGGGGCTCAGTGCTCGAGGAAGCGGCGAGGCGGCGGACGCCGGGGCGGAGCGGCGAACGGCGGCGGGGCTCGGTCGCCGGAGCGGAGCGGCGCCGGTGGCGGAGCTTGCCGTCACGGGAGGAGAAGACGTGGCGGCGCAGAGAGGAGGCACGGGCGCGCGCGGGCTTCGGGGGCTCTCCCCGGGCCGAGCGGGCCGGCGGCAGGGGAGACTCGGCGGCGCCACGTGGCACATCCTGGTAGGGCGCGGGCGGCGGCGGCGGCTTGTCCGGCGCGGGTCGGACATGTCTGGTGCACGGAGGAGCGAAATTTAGGGTTAGGGTGCGAAATGGATTCAGAATTTTCGGGGAGTGGCCCTTTTATAGGTAGGAGGAGCTAGGAGGCTCCAAATTGAGCATGGTTTTCGGCCACGCGATCGTGATCGAATGACCTAGATGATGGAGGAGGTTTAGGTGGGTTTTGCGCCACTTTTGAGGGGTGTTGGGCTGCAACACACACGAGGCCTTTTCGGTCCCTCGGTTAACCGTTGGAGTATCAAACGAAGTCCAAATGGCACGAAACTTGACAGGCGGTCTACCGGTAGTAAACCAAGGACGCGTGGCAAGTCTCGGTCCAATCTGGAAACGTTTAAGACCCGCACATTATTAGAGGTAAAAAAAGACACCGGAGGACATAGGAGCGCCGGAATGCAAAACGGACAATGGGGAAAATGCTCGGATGCATGAGACGAACACGTATGCAAATGCAATGCACATGATGACATGATATGAGATGCATGACAAAGACAAAAGCACATGAAGACAAAAACCCGACAACGAGGAAATAGAATAACTTAGTGCCGGAAAGGGCAAGAGTTGGAATACAAATATGGCAAGTTAAATATGGGGTGTTACAACACTCCACCACTACGAAAGGATCTCGTCCCGAGATCTAGGACTGGAAAAACTCCAGGTACTCAGAGTGGAGGTGATCCTCGCGTTTCCAGGTGGCTTCACGGTCGGAATTGTGTGACCAATTGACTTTTAGGAATTTGATAGACTTGTTGCGAGTCTTGCCCTCAATTTCTTCAAGAATAGCAACTGGGTGCTCATGATAAGACATGTCTTCTTGGAGATCAATGTCTGCGAAGTTGACGGTGCGGTCAGGAGTCTTGAAGCACTTGCGGAGTTGAGACATGTGAAACACGTCGTGCACGTTTGCAAAGTTGGAGGGAAGCTCAAGTTGATAGGCGAGATCACCTCTTTTGCTGATGATCTTGAAAGGACCCACGTATATAGGGCAAGCTTCCCTTTGATAACGAAGCGACGAGTACCTTTCATTGGAGAGACGCGGAGATAGACAAGGTCACTGATCTCAAAAGCCAAGTCACGATGCTTGCTATCATAGTAACTCTTCTAGCGCGATTGTGCGGCTTTGAGATTATCACGAATGACTTTGCACATTTCTTCTGCCTCTGTGATCAAGTCATTGCCAAGAAGCTGACGTTCACCAGTCTCTGACCAGTTAAGAGGTGTACGACACTTCCTGCCATAGAGAGTCTCGAATGGGGCCTTGCCCGAACTCACTTGGAAGCTGTTGTTGTAGGAGAACTCGGCATATGGAAGACAATCTTCCCACTTCATACCGAAAGAAATGACACAAGCCCTGAGCATATCTTCAAGAATTTGATTTACTCGCTCGACTTGGCCACTGGTTTGAGGATGAAAAGTTGTGCTGAAGCGAATGTTGGTGCCCATGGCCTTCTGAAAAGAATCCCAGAATTTGGAGGTAAAGATGTTGCCACGATCTGAAGATATCAACTGCGGAATGCCATGTAGAGAGACAATCCTGGAGGTATATAGCTCTGCCAACTGAGCTGTTGTGATAGATTCTTTGATAGGAAGAAAAATGAGCCACTTTAGTGAGCTTGTCGATGACAACGAATATAGCATCATTGCCACGCTTGGACTTTGGAAATCCAGTCATGAAGTCCATCTCAATGTGGTCAAACTTCCATTCTGGAATGGCAAGAGGTTGGAGGAGACCAGCTGGTCGTTGGTGTTCTGCTTTCACTCTTCTGCAGACATCACATTCATTCACGAATTAAGCAATCTCGCGCTGCATTCGAGTCCATGAATACGACTGCTTGAGGTCCTGGTACATATTTGTACTTCCAGGGTGGATAGAGAGGAGTGGATTGTGAGCCTCGTTGATAATGACTTTAGAAGGTCACCTTTAGGAAAAACAATGTGATCCTCGAAGAATAGAGTATCCTTGTCATCAAGACGATAGCATTTGTACTTGGGTTGACTCTTGGCAATCCCAATCTTCACCTTCTTCACCTTAGCATCAAGAAGTTGAGCCTCACGAATCTGATCTTCCAAAATAGGAGAGACTTGGAGGTTGGCAAGGAATCCTTGAGGAACAACTTGGAGATTAAGTTTGCGGAAAGCTTCACAAATATCAGGTTGGTAAGGCTTGATAATCAAACTATTGCAGTAAGCCTTCCTGCTAAATGCGTCAGCAATTACATTGGCCTTGCCTGGAGTATATTCAACAGTCAGATTATACTCTTGAATCATTTCGACCCAACAAGTTTGCCTGAGGTTGAGGTTTGGCTGAGTGAAGATGTACTTGAGACTCTTATGATGAGTGAAGATGTCCACTTTTCTTCCCAATAAGAGATGTCTCCAAGTTAAAAGAGCATGGACAATTGCCGCCAACTCGAGGTCATGAGTGGGGTAGTTCTTTTCATTGGGCTTCAACTGGCGACAGGTATAGGCCACAACTTTCTTCTCTTGCATCAACACTGCACCAAGACCTTGAAGGGAAGCATCACAGAAGACCTCAAACGGTTTGGATTCATCAGGAGGAGTCAGAACTGGAGCAGTGACTAACTTCTCTTTCAGGGTCTTGAAAGTGATGTCACATTCAGGCGACCATACATACTTCACATGCTTCTGCAGCAGGTTGGAAAGAGGCTTTGTGATCTTAGAGAAGTTCTCAACGAACCTTCGACAAAAGCTTGCGAGCCCAAGGAAGCTATGGAGTTGCTTCACATTCTGAGGTGGTTTCCAATTCACAATTGCAGACACCTTCTCAGGATTAACAACTATGCCCTTGGCAGAGATGATATGTCCAAGGTAGAGAACCTCATCGAGCCAAAACTCGCACTTTGAAAACTTCGCATAGAACTGATGTTCTCTGAGTTTATCCAGCACCAATCTCAAATGCTTGGCATGATCCTCGTTGTTCTTGGAAAAGACCAAAATGTCATCGAGGTAGACCAAGACGAAGTCATTTGTGTAGGCGTTGAAGATGAAGTTCATCATGCGAGAGAATGTTGGAGGAGCGTTGACAATGCCGAAAGACATGACAGTGTATTCATATGAACCATAGCTTGTTCTGAATGCTGTCTTAGGGATATATTCTTCAGGAATGCGAATCTGATTATAGCCCATACGGAGATCAAGCTTGGAGAATACTTGAGCACCTTTGAGTTGTTCGAAAAGCTCATTGATGTTGGGAAGTGGGTACTTGTTCTTTATAGTCTTCTTGTTCAACGGACGATAGTCGACACAAAGTTGGTCCGTTCCATCCCTCTTCTTGACGAAAACAACACCACAACCCCATGGAGAAGAACTTGGTCGGATGAGACCCATACGTTCTTGAATATCGAGTTGCTTCTTCAGCTCCTTCAACTCTTCAGGTCCAAGCTTGTAAGGACATTTGCAAACAGGTTCCGTGCCAGGCTCAAGATTGATGATGAATTCAGCTGGCTGGTGCGAAGGCATTCCCGGAAGCTCTTCTGGAAAGACGTCTTGATACTCACAAACGACTGGAATCTGAGAGATGGCATCCAGCTCGCCCTTCTCGTTGAGAGAAAACAGTCGAATGGTATCATCATGAGCAGCCAAGACGATAACATCCTCAGACCAATGTGTCAATTGAATTTGCCTGGCAGCACAATCAAGCTGAGCCTTGTTCTTAGAAAGCCAGTCCATTCCAAGAATAAGATCGATATCCAAGTCACAGAGAACAGTAGGAGAAGACAGAAACTTGTAGTCACCCATTGTGATGGTAACATCCGGAACCATGGAGTTAGTGTTCATGCGTTTACCCGGAGAGACAACTGCTATCGGTCTAGGGAGAACTTGAAAATCCAACTCATTCTTAGATGCAAATGGTCTTGAGATGAAACAATGCGATGCACTAGTGTCAAAAAGAACTTTTGCAGGAATATCGTTAACATGAAGGTTACCCATAATGACATCTGACAAGTCCTCTGCCTGAGCTGCGTTCATCATGTTGACCTTGGAATACTTGGGGTTATGCTTGACCACTGCTTTGCTAGAAGATCTCACGGGAGGAAGAGGAGGAAGACACCTCTGATTGAAGCATTTGTTGGCATAGTGACCCTTCTGCTGACACTTGTTGCACGTGACCTCCGAGAGCAGACGGTGATATGGAGCACTTGATCTTGGAGCATGAGACGAAGTCTTGTTCTGAAAGCCTGGGTTGGGTGGGTGGGAAGATCCACTGTCACCTTTGCTCTTCTACTAATAAGGCTGGCGGAATGGAGGAGGAGGAGGCAACCAATACTTTTGCTGCTTAGTTACCACCGGAGTTGAGAAAGAAGGAGTCGCATCTCTGACTCGCTTCTTGGAAGCATCGCACTTCAGCAGAGCAGTCTCTTGTTTCAGTTCCATGTTGTAAAACTCATCGTACTTCTGAGGCTCGAAAAGCACGAGAGGAAGTGGGAGATCTTCTCTAAGGCCACCTCTGAACTGATATATCATGCTCTTCTCGTCGGGGACGTCTTTCTTAGCGAAACGGGCGAGCTTCTGGAACATGATGTTGTACTGGTAACAGACAAGAGGACTTGCTTTAGGTTGTAGAATTTCTCACGCTTGCTCTCAACAACTCTCTGAGGAATGTGGTGAGCTTTGAAGTCTTGACGGAATTCATCCCAGGTAATCACACGGCCTCCTCTGGCATCTTTGTACTGTTGATACCACTCAGTAGCTTGGTCTTTGAGTTGGAACAAAGCAAACTTGACAAAGTCCTCAGGCCTGACGTTGCTGCACTCAAAATGCTTGCGGATATCCACGAGCCAATCATCAGCGTCTATTGCCTCAACATAGTAGCTGAAGGTCTTTGGCTGGTTAGTGAGGAACTGGTTGAGTGTAGCAAACTGATTCTGATTGTTGCCATGACCATGATTCCCTTGGTTGCGCTCTTGCAAGAGTTGCAAAAGCATCTGCATGTTTGCATTGGTAGCGTCCATCACAGCTTGCCATGCCTCCGGAGCTGGAGGTGGTGCTGGCAGTTCAGGATTAGAACGCGTTGGAGGAGCCATCCTAAAGAGGGTGACATCCGTTAGCATCGTGACAGACATATAATCAAGCTAAATCAAATGGATTGAAATTGCAAGATATAGTCTTAACATCCGAACAAAATGAACGAATGCATTACAATTGAAATGGTCACATTTCCATAAATTGAGAAGCCACTTAGATATAGGTAGAAGAATAAAACAACAAGGTATGGACAAGAACAAATACTTGGTGAGGATTACCCAATCACAAACCAAATATCCGCGGAAGAAATAGTAGAGCTACAAGAATTCCCACCTATGAAACTCCCGAACCTTTCCGGTTATGCAATCAGGTGTTGGGGATATAGGGTAAGCATAATATCTCACCCAAAGCTAGCAAATCCTACATCCAGCTGTATCCATCCTTCAACACATAACCAAGAAACCTTCGTAAATCATTTACCTCAACCTTCGAAAAGCATCCGTTATATGAGTTATGGCGATACTCCCGAACTCCCGCCCCAGTACTAGGTGGCGTCGAGGTTATCTCACCAACAACTGCATAAAAGAGATTTTCGATGTCGGCAAAACTCAGTTATTCCAGAATTGCAACGATAAAATGGTGACGACAACACCTTGGAGCTCAAATCCCCGGGACACTGCCACAACCCCTAAATGTCAGGAGGCACCAAGAACAATGTTCTCGTCACAAAACCATCGGAACGATTCCAAGATACCCGTGTGATCCTAAAAATAATTTAGTGAAATTTGAGAAGACAAGAGTCAAAACTCTACGTTAGGATGCCTCACCAGAGCGACGAAGGGACTGAGGAGTAAAAAGAATCCTACTCTCCGATATATATAATCCTAAATGACTCAAAACATTTTTCTAGACTCAACAACGCCAGCGATTCGATCAAGCAGGGGGCTCCTAAGGTCGGGGAAGGCTCTGATTACCAACTTGTAATGCCCTCGATGCAGCTATATCTCCCACGTGTCGAAGCACGACTTAGAGGCATAACCACATTGAAAGCAATGTCGCAAGTGAGGTAATCTTCACAACAACCCATGTAATAAATAAGGGAAAAGAGTAACATGGTTGGCTTACACTCGCCACGTCACACAATAGCATAAATAACATTACATTCATCCAGTTACACTCGAGGTCCGACTACAGAACCAAAATAAAGATAAACCCCAAATGCAAGAATGTCCTCGATTGCCCCAACTGGGCACCACCACCGATCATCTGGAAAGGAAATGTAGTATCATCCTGAGTCCTCATCGAACTCCCACTTGAGCTCAGTCGAATCACCTGGAGCGGTATCATCGGTCCCTGCATCTAGTTTTGAAGTAACCTGTGAGTCACGGGGACTTAGCAATCTCACACCCTCGCGATCAAGACTATTTAAGCTCATAGGAAGGGTAAAAGGTATGATGTGGAGCTACAGCAAGCGACTAGCATATATGGTGGCTAACATACGCAAAAGAGAGCGAGAAGAGGAGGCAAAGGCACGATCCATGAACTATGATCAAGAAGTGATCCTAGAACAACCTACATCAAGCATAACTCGAGACCACGTTCTCTTCCCGGACTCCGCCGAAAAGAGACCATCACGGCCACACACTCTGTTGATTCATTTTAATTAAGTTAAGGTTAAGGTTTTCTACAACCGGACATTAACATATGCCCATCTGCCCATAACCGCGAGCACGGCTTTCGAAAGATCAAATCCCTGCAGGGGTGTCCCAACTTATCCCATCACAAACTCTCACGGTCAACGAAGGATGTTCCTTCTCCCAAGACGATCCGATCAGACTCGGAATCACGGTTACATGACATCTCGACAATGGTAAAACTAAACTAGCAAAGCCACCTGAATGTGCCGACAAATCCCAATAGGAGCTACACATATCTCGTTCTCAGGGCACACCGGATTGTCCACGGTTCTGTTAGGCTAGCCCAGAGTTGCCCCTGGTGGCCACCGGCAGCTGACAGGTTGGACCAATACTCAGAGGAGCACTGGCCCGGGGGTTTAAATAAAGATGACCCTTGAGTCCGCAGAACCCAAGGGAAAAAGAGGCTAGGTGGCGAATTGTAAAACCAATGTTGGGCATTGTTGGAGGAGTTTTATTCAAGGCGAACTGTCAAGGGGTTCCCATTATAACCCAACCGTGTAAGGAACGCAAAAATCAAGGAACATAACACCGGTATGACGGAAACTAGGGCGGCAAGAGTGGAACAAAACACGAGCCATAAAGCCGAGCCTTCCACCCTTTACCAAGTATATAGGTGCATTAAGATAAACAAGATATAATAATGATATCCCAACAATAAACATGTTCCAACAGGGAACAAACTCCAATCTTCACCTGCAACTAGCAACACTATAAGAGGGGCTGAGCAAAGCGGTAACATAGCCAAACAAGGGTTTGCTAGGACAAGGTGGGTTAGAGGTTTGACAAGGCAATATGGGAGGCATGATAAGAAAGTGGTAGGTATCGTAACATAGGCATAGCAATAGAGCGAGCATCTAACAAGCAAAGATAGAAGTGATTTCGAGGGTATGGTCATCTTGCCTGCAAAGTTCTCTGAGTTGACGTTAGCTTGATTCTCGTAAACGTACTCAACGGGCTCCTCGATCACGTACTCGTCTCCTGGCTCTACCCAAAGCAAGAAACACAAGCAAAGGGAGAACAATCAACCACGTGCAAATGCACAAGCAACATAATGCAAAACATGACATGATATGCGGGATGTGGTATGCGATGCATATGCATGCTTTGGAAAGGAATGATTGAACCTGGCCTCAACTTGTAAATCCAAGAGTGCCACTGGAAAGAGGAGTTGATTTCGGTTGAAATCGATATAAAGATCACCAGAATCGGATGCACGGTTTGGAAATGACAAGCAAAACAAAAATGGCATCGGTCTGCGATTAACAGCATGAGGCCATCTAAATGCATCAAGAAGAACATGCTAAAACACTCTAACATGACAAATCAATACATGGCAGGGATCCACTCAAGATGCTTGACAAAAGATGAACACTGAGCTACGGCTAATTCACTCAATAACAGGTTCTAACAAGCATGGCAAAAGTGCAAAAGATATCAGGTTTCAGACTTAGTGAAATTAACATCAAGTCAGGAATTAACATCAGGGAGCAATGTTTAGATCAAGGTAACAACATGCGATAGGAACATATCATGGAAAAGCAAGGCATGGCATGAAGCTACTCAAATCATACAACAAAAGTCCCTTAGTAACCATAAGCCAAAAGGGATCAGAAAATACAATGGCAACCATGTGAACATAGCTATTATCATTAACAGATTCAGACTTAGTGAAAAACTGGAACATGGCAAAACAGATATCAAGTAGGCATGTTTACGAGCTCGATGCACTCACCACAAGGCATTGCATGATAAACTAAGCATACACCCAGAAAGTAGACATGGCATAGAAGCTGAACATGGCAATAAAAACAACAAAACATGCATGGATCAATTACAACAAGCTCGGCAAAATTGCTAAACATGTTAACAATCTGCCAGGAACATTTAATAGCAAAAGTAGAGCTCGATTGACTCAAGCTAGGGTGCTCCATAAATGCAAACAAAGACATGGATGGATATTGCACCATGATATCTACAAAACATCCTCACTAATCATGCTCAAAAGAGGCACGGATCACTAGGTAGCAACATGAGCACATGGCATAAAAATATAAACAGGGCAATGACTTAGAATATTTCTAAGCCCCTGAAATCAGTAACATTGAGAGGGCTACTTTGCATGCTTGTGCTAGTCACCACAGAGATCACAAAAATACATGGCATACACCCCTGTAAAGATGGCATGGAATACTTCAAAACACATGTAGATCTCAAGATCATAGCATGAACACATTAATCCTGGCAAAAATGACAAATGTCCAATTACTGATATGAACCTAAAACTAACAGAAACTAGCACTCTTCCAACAGCATTTAGGGAATCAAGATGAGCTCAAACGAACATTATGCAATGAGATGAACTGAAGTACTCGCCGAGACGAACATTTCTATATGCTACACGCACGAATCGGAGCCACGGTTTCACAGTTATGAGCAGATGAAGAATGCAGAAAATTAGGGTTCGGGGCAAAAGTCAACCCGAGATCCAGATCTGGATCCGACGGTTACTGTAGCGCGCGGAGACCGAATTTCAACGGAAGGGTCGCCGGACTTGCCGAGGTCGCCGGACTTGGCACCAGCGTCGAGGAGGAGGGCGGCGGCTGCGGGTCGACAGCGTGGAGGAGGACGGCGACGGGGCTCAGGGCTCGAGGAAGCGGTGAGGCGGCGGACGCCGGGGCGGAGCGGCGAATGGCGGCAGGGCTCGGCCGCCGGTGGCGGAGCTCGCTGGCGCGGGAGGAGAAGATGTGGCGGCATAGAGAGGAGGCGAGGGCGCACGCGGGCTTCGGGGGCTCTCCCCGGGCCGAGCGGGCCGGCGGCGGGGGAGACCCGGCGGCAACACATGGCGCGTCCTGGTAGGGTGCGGGCGGCAGTGGCGGTTGTCCGGGGCGGGTCGGACACGTCCGGTGCGCGGAGGTGCGAAATTTAGGGTTAGGGTGCAAAATGGATTTGGAATTTTTGGGGAGTGGCCCTTTTATAGGTAGGAGGAGCTAGGAGGCTCCAAATTGAGCATGGTTTTCGGCCACGCGATCGTGATCGAAGGACCTAGATGATGGAGGAGGTTTAGGTGGGTTTTGGGCCACTTTGGAGGAGTGTTGGGCTACAACACACACGAGGCCTTTTTGGTCCCTCAGTTAACCGTTGGAGTATCAGACGAAGTCCAAATGGCACGAAACATGACAGGCGGTCTACCAGTAGTAAACCAAGGCCGCATGGCAAGTTTCGGTACAATCTAGAAATGTTTAACACCCGCACACGAAAAGAGGTAAAAAAATACACCGGAGGACATAGGAGCGCCGGAATGCAAAACGGATAACGGGGAAAATGCGCGGATGCATGAGACGAACACGTATGCAAATGCAATGCACATGATGACATGATATGAGATGCATGACAAAGACAAAAGAACATGAAGACAAACACCCGACAACGAGTAAATAGAATAACTTAGTGCCGGAAATGGCAAGAGTTGGAATACAAATATGGCAAGTTACATATGGGGTGTTACAGGTCACGCATCTCACCCCAGTAGGTGATCGAGCCTGGGGGCAGGTTCAGGAGCCACGAGCGAGCGCCATCCTTGATAGGCATGGGAAACCAATTCGCCATGACCTTCTCGTCGCCGTTGGCCGCCTCGATGCTCAGCTCGTAGAGCTGCAGGAACTCCACGGGATCGGGAGTGTCGTCGTAGCGAGGAGGTAGGTCCGACTTGAACTTGCCTGGCCAGACGACGCTACACAGCTCAGGAACGATGGCGCGACCGCCTGTGGTGGCCACCGGGGACCTCTGCAGGGGCGGAGCCTGCCCTTGATGTCTGCGCATCGCCACCACAGGCGGCAAGCGGTCTTGTCGTGCCTCCGGGAGCGCTGGAGCATTTTCTTGCGGCAGGGGAACCCCCCAGCAACTTCTTCATGCGTGGGCAAACGGCGTGGTGGATCACGCTGCGGGACCGCGCATCTTGGGGCGAGGACACCGTCTTGACGCGAAGGAGGCAATGGTGCTCCGTGAGCTGCGCGCCTCTGCGCGAGGGCGCCATCTTCATGCGGAGGCGGCAGAGGCGCTCCATGAGCTACACCGCCCGCGGCTGGAGGTGGGCGAGGCTGCGAGAGGGATGGTGCAGGAGAGCCTCCAGCAGCAATGCGGTCCAACCTATCCTCGTAGAGGTCGTCGATCGGGCGGTAGCACAGGAGCTGGCATGCCATGAGCAGCTCAGCCTGCACGTCCGTGGGTGTGCGGCGAGCGTGGGACGATGAGCCAACCGGAGTCAGCGACGGGGTAGCGGTGCGGTCATCCCGCCGCATGGAGGGGTGCAGTGAGGACGCTTGCTGCTCGTTTGCTGCCGGGTCGGTAGCGGCGTTGGAAATAGGGGACGGAGAATGACGGGGAGGCCCGCCGACAGGGGCTGTCTGAGCGACATGGTCGGCGAGGGCGACCCGGCGCTCGGTGCGGGCTCGGGGTGCGTCTGACATGGATGTGGTGGAGCGATGGGATGCGGATCAACGGAAGGAAAGCTTCAGCGCACCCCTACCTGGCGCGCCAAATGTCGGATTTCGGGTTCGGCAAAACCCTTGAGGTTCGAACACTGGGGTGCGCACGAAGATCTCTCCTCCCTCTAGCTCACGCCCTCACCGCAATCTCAAGGCTTAGCGCGTCGAACTCGCAAAACAAAGGGACACAAGATATATACTAGTTCGGGCCACCGATGTGGTGTAATACCCTACTCCAGTGTGGTGTGGTGGATTGCCTCTAGGGCTGAGGATGAATAGTTACAAGGGAAGAACAGCCTCCCGAGGAGAGGTGCTCTTGTGCTTGGTGATTTGATGCGGTACAGGATCGTCCCTCTCTCTCGGTGTGCCGATCCTTCCCCCGGTCTCTCTTTCCTACGATGGTGGCTAGCCCTATATATAGAGGCCCGGGTCCTCCCAGATATTAGGCGGGAAGGGATCCCACAATGGCCAATTTTGAAGGGAGATAGCTAGTACAAGCTATCCTGACAAAAGATGGTCTTCGCCTGCCAAAGGCTCTGGTGATGACATCGTCCTGGGTTCCACGGTGACCTCCGTCCTCCCGCCCTGCTGGTCTTGGTCTCGTTGCACCGATATGGAAACCTTTACTTGATGCCTCGGGACTCCGCGCCTGCGCTTGACTCTTTAGCACCAAAGAGGAAACAAGGACACTGCGCGCTGGCGCCCGCCTGGTGCCCGCCTGGCCTTGGCCGTCATGGCTTGCGTGACAGGAACCTCGCGAGATGGCCCTTGCCTTGATCTCTCTGCCCCTCGCGAGCCAGCCTGGTGAGGCCGCCCCCGAGGAGGTCTTGCGTCGTCCGCCTCGCGAGGCTTGGCCCCTCGCGAGGGTCTTGGGTGTTTGCTGGTGAAGATGGGCCGTATAGGGCCACTAGTGGAGCCACGCCGTGGGCCACAAGCAGGCAAGTCTGGGGACCCCCGTTCCCAGGACGCCGACACTTTGTTACACCAAACTATACATCACCCCCTTTATAAGTAGGTGGAAGCACATGGTGTTGTTGCGCCCACTCTCCCCTGGAATTGTTTATGCTTTTTCTTAATCTAATGCCGCTGGTAAAATTAAGCATTGCCACTCTCAGAATTAACGACTGAACTGTTTTAAGAGACTTTCTCTGTTAATATGAATCAATGCAACCATTTTAGAAATGCTACTGTCCTATACTTTGTTTTCCATCAAGATAAGGTAGATGCTTCTTTTTGTGGCCGCATGTTTCATCCTCCTTTATTGGCCAGTAATTGTTTCCTTTTTGCCTCTTGAAACAAGGATATCTATTCAACTTTTTGCTATAGCAAACTTAAATGTCACACCGGCAACTTTGCTTGATTTCAGTGCAACTGCACAAAACGAGATTGCATTTCCTATTCGTGTTGGTAGATTCGTATTTTATGTTGGTCGTCTCATGAAATGTCACTATAGGCCTTCATCCACATGATTGTGTGCAGTGTGCTTTGAGATGTTGTGGTCCTTGTATTGGTACTATTTTAAATAAATGATGAATTGAAGCTATTGTATTGCTGTCTTTTCCCATTAAGTAGTGAACAAAAATGGGACCAACCCAGACATGATGCTTGTTGCTTTGTTACAACAAACTCTGCATCACCCCCTTTATAAGTAGATGGAAGCACATGTTGTTGTTGCACCCACTCTCCCCTGGAACTGTTTATGCTTTTTGTTAATCTAATGCCGCTGGTAAAATTAAGCAATGCCACTTTCAGAATTAAATACTGAATCTTAGTTCAAAACTGCAACACTTGTTAGGGATTGGCGGGATTACCATTTTTGTGGCTGCATGTTTCATCCTCCTTTATTGGCTAGTAATTGCTTCCTTTTTTGCCTTTGTTAAAACAGGGATATCTATTCAACTTGTTGCTATTGCGACATTTTGCTTCGCTTAATTTTGGTGGAACTGCACAAAAGGAGACCGGATTTCCATATATGTGTTGAGATCTGTTTTAGGTCTTCCTCACGAGTTGTTTCAAATCATAGTCTTGAAAGGTCAGTACCGACTTTCCTCAGAATTGACTACTAAATCTTAGTTCAAAATTGCAACACTTGTTAGGGATCGGCGGGAGTACCATTTCTGTTAGGGATCAGCCGGAGTACATGTTTAAGAAATGTATTGTTCAGATAATGTCTCTGTTATTACATATCAGTTACAGTGTTTTACAAATGGTACTATCCTGCTTTGTAGTTCTTTCTACATGTTTAATCAAGGTATTGTTAAGATAATGTCTCTGTTAAAATAAATCAGTCGCATTGTTTTAGGATGGTACTTTTCTGCTATGTCATTCTTTATACATGTTGAAACAAGGCATTGTTAAGATAATGTCTCAGTTAATATGAATGAATCACACTAATTGAGAATTGCTACTCTCCTGCTTTGTTTCCCATTAAGATAAGGTGGATCGGTAGTTGTTTTTCTTCTTGGAGTACAAGTCATCAACCGTTATTTCTTAGTAATAGTTTCCCTTATACCTACTTCCACTAATAAGGATATCAAAATTAAAGCTCGGTTTTATTCCGACTTTGATTTTAGTTGAACTGCACAAAAGGAGCCAATGTGTCTAAGGCAAACTACTGCATTAGTGGGTCCAGTTGGTCTTACCACTTTGCAGAAAGAAGCAGTCACTGTTTGCGCTACATTACACAAGGAATGATCGAGAAGCTTTACAGAGTATTAGTAGACGCTGGTGACATGACTAGTCTGTAGAGAGCATAGGAAACTCTACAACACGTGGAGTGCACTTGGCAAAAAGTGCTCAAAGAAGTACAAGAAGCCAAGACATGACTCCAAATCTGTCAATGCCATTCTAAGCAACAATGATGGGGCATCTGGGTATGGTAATCTGTTTACCGTACTTCTAGGTTGTTAGTCCACCGATTGGTGGGTTGACACTGGGCCAATATTCATGTGTGTGCTGATGTGTCTTTGTTTTCTTGCAGCATATAAATACGAAATCCACATGGATGCTCAGCTTGATTTTAGTGGAACTGCACAGAATGTTTAGACGGTTTGTGTCCTCCATAATACTTCATCATTCACAATACATCCAATGGTTCTCTAATCATTTGTCATCACCTTGAGCCACCGGACTATATGTTTGAATGGAGTTGCTTTACTTTTGGTTCAGAGGAACACTGGGCAAACAAGTACCAAGAAGCCAGGACAGGATGCCAAGTTTGTCAATGTCACTCTAAGCAACAATGATGGGAATCTGGGTATGGTAATCTATTTATTGTACTTTCAGTTTGTTTGTCCACCGATTGGTGGGTTGACACTGGGCCAATATTCATGTGTGTGCTCATGTGTCTTTGTTTTCTGGCAGCATATAAATACAAAATCCACAGCGATGCTCAGTTTGATTTTAGTGGAACTGCACAAAATGTTTAGATGGTTCGTGTCCTCCATAATACTTCATCATACACAATACATCGAATGGTTCTCTAATCATTCGTCATCACCTTGAGCCACCGGACTATCAGATGACAAACTGATGACAAACCCTGCCTGTTCCACAATCATAGGCATTACATATTTTGAATGGGAAAATCTTGTCAAAGTTTAATCATTGATATTAGCAAGAAGACATTAGTTTAATATATTGGAATTGTAAAACCTTGTCAATTTTTGCTCATTGATGTTAGCCAGAAGACATGCATTTGATATTTTTGAGTGGGACGCCCTTTGTTGTGAGCAACATCGATCGTTTTTTCCTATTCCTGTCTTCAGTTCAGAAGTAAATATTTACTCTGCTGAGATGCATAGTCACATGAATGTTGACTTATGTAAGGTATTTTAGGAGTTTGTTCTGAATGTTTTCCATGTAATTCTAGGCCTTGTGAGTTTTATTGCAAAGTTGAGCTTGGAATGTTGTGGCATGCGGCATCACGAGCTATTCACCGCGCCTCCTGAGAATAATGCTTCATATTGTTTTACATGTTGATCTAATGCCCGTGATTTGCATGTTAAGAATATCATCCTCTTCTGTTGTTTCTGTGCTTAAGAAGTTCATTGTCTTATGTTTCATTCATAGCCTATATGACAACTCAGGTAGGTTAGAGGTGAAACCATATGATCTTCTGACCAACTCATCATTTTAGGCCGTGATTGGATCGTCGTTTTCCAACCAAAACTGCTTGTAAAACCAACGCTTCTAAATAAAAGCATATTGTCTCGGGTGAAGCGCTTAGTTGGTCGATTTCGACTAGTAAAATATACACTGGTCTCTCAAATTACACGCGTAACCTTCCGGTTTTACTTACAGACCTTGGGCCCTCGGTTTCATAACGCCTGTATTTTATGTGTTGTTTCCGATGATGAGTAAATTGCACTTGTATCTTAATACAAGTGTGAAATAAACCAGAGCTCCCAAGTGCGGCCTTACCATTTCATGCCGTCTCAGTCTCTCAAAGGTGCTCATAGGTGTCTGATGATCCTGGCTTCCTGAATGAGCAGAGGACGCTGTATCAGACCATCCGTAGGGCCCGCGAGGCCCTCTCCGTCGTCCTTCGAGTTGTTGTCAACATGGTCAATGAACATGAGGATTCAGGAGATGACTTTATTTTGACTCGATGACAGTAGGGACCCACTAGGGCCATCGCCGTACGTACGCAAGTGCTTCCTTATTATGTACAACTATATTTTTTGCTTCCTCCTGGTTTCCTGACATCACGGTCCCACACCATTGTCAACCTATGTAGTCACTAAACGAGAGAATTGCACAAGGAGCGGCCAACCGCTGGGACCAAGCAGCTCGAGCAGTATTTTTGTTTTTGAGGTGTGAGCACTTCAGAGTTTTTCTTGAGCACTGTTTTCGTTGTTGTTCAGAGGGGAGCAGGGTATTAACTGGGCGGGCTATGGCCCGTCTAGCCCAGGCCTGATATCCAGCCCAGATATTAACTTTTTTCAAGCTGAAAATGGCCAGACCACCTATACTTTTTTTTGAGGAATACCCACGCAAGTTCAACTTGTTATTCTCCGCCCCGCTGGGCTGCAAATCTTTCCTAGGACAGATGCATTAGGCTTAATAGGAAAATGGGCTTTAATAAATATTAAATGGGATGTAATTATAAAAACTAGGCAATAACTATAAAAAATGCACCAAACATGTAATTACTTCATAAAATATTATTTTTGCATTTTGAAAATTTTAATTTCATTAATTGTTGCGCGTGCAATGTCTCGTTGGATTTTTACGTAATACAAATTTATATTAAAATTGTATTTAATCTGACTAGAAATTTCGGGATAAAAATATTTCGGATTCCATCAAAATGTGGGAATTTTTTTTGAATTTTGTTTTGAATGGTTGGTTGATATTATTAATCGTTGTCCTTGCTAGAAAATGGGCTGTACTATTAACAAACTGTAAATGGGCTGTAGTAAATTCCATTAGATTTAAAAATGGGATGTACATTCTTACAAATCGCAAATGGGCTATAAGTTCTCTGACACGCACTTGTGGGCCTATACTAAGTTGACACATCCCCTAAAAAAAGTAAGTTGACGCGTATGCAAGGTTTTGTCAACTTATAGTTAACACACGGTTCTAGCAGCAGTGGTCGTTGGATGTCCATCCAATGGATGTCGTGCTTCTTCTTCAATCTCGGATATTCTAGCTTCAGCCGCCCAAAAAATGATTCCTTCCCCTGACATCTGGGGCACACCGTTTTGGAGGCTGACCCGTGAGCCTACTAAGTTGACGCGTACCAAGGGCTTTTTCAACTTAGTCATTATAAACGATTCTAGCTGCAGTGACCGTATGACGTCCATCCAACGTTCGTCGTGCTTCTTCGACCTCTGGTCTTCTTGCTCCAGCCGCCCAAAGCAGCACTGGTCGTGTCGCCTGCTCCTGCCTTCCGTGGCCTGCTATGCTGCCACAGAGGGCTCACCGCCCCCTACTACTCCCACCGCTGGCCAGGCCATCCCTCTACTCACCCACACCTCCTATTATTCTGCGGTGACGGCAGCCGAACCAGTGAACCCTCATACTCCTCTCCACATGGGCATCCACTACCACGTCTTCCCCGGCTCCGCATCGTCCCCTTCCTAGGCCTCGCCGTCTTCCACCGCCCTAGTGCTCTCGGCGCAGCGTGGTCAACGAACAACATCCATCGGGTGTGGACTGTACGTGGAGAGGATGACGCTGGATCCACGGCCACACACAAGGAAATGCCTCCTTATTACGTGCAAAATAATGATTCCTCCACCTGACATCTAGGACCCACTAGAAGGGCCTCTATATTTCACGAAAAAAATGTTCCCCCCACTGAGAGGTAGGACACACCAGCTATATCTTTGCACGCAAGGAAGTGCCTCCTTATTACGCACAAAAAAATGAATACTCCCCCTATTAGCTGGGACCCAACATAGTGGGAGGCTGACATGTGGGCCTACTAAGTTGACGGGGATGGAGGGCTTTGTCAACTTAGTCAATATGAACGATTCTAGCTCCAGTGACTGTACGATGTCCATCCAACGGCCGCAGTGCTTATTCAACCTCTGGTCTTCTTGCTCCAGCCGCCCAAAGCAGCGCTGGTCGTGCGCCTGCTCCTGCCTCCCGTGGCCAGCTGTGCTGTCGCGGAGGCCTCACCGCCCCCTACTACTCCCACCGCTGGCCAGGCCCTGCGGTGACGGCAGCCTCACACCGCAGCCGAACTAGTGAACCCTCGTACTCCTCTCCACGTGGGCATCCACTGCCACGTCTTCCCTGGCTCCGCGTCGTCCCCTTCCTAGGCCTCGCCATCGTGCACTGCCTTGGTGCTCTCGGCGCGGCGTTGTTAATGTGGTCAATGACTGACATCCATCGGAAGAGTAATGTACGTGGAGAGGCTGATGGTTGGGTCCACGACCGCAGCAAGGAAGTGCCTCCTTATTACGCGGAAAATAATGATTCCTCGACCTGAGAATAGGGACCCACCGGATGGGCCACCATATTTCGCGACAAAAACATTTCCCCCTGACTGCTGGGACCCACCAGCTATATCTTTGCATGCAAGGAAGTGCTTGACAGTCGGGACCCACCTGGTCAAAGTGTAGGTAGCGTTGTCATTCTGGTCGCGAACATGTACGTACATATGATCGGTCTCTCTGCAGCCTGCAGCGATGAACCATAGTCGTGTAAGGAACGACACGTGTCATAGTATAGGCGCGCACATGTCGTAGAAGAGGCGTGCATGTAGCATGTACATGTATGTACAACGGCCAGGGTGCAAGAAAGAAAATACGGCCTCGTACGTACATACGGGTGGGGTCTCGAATGCCTACTCGCACATACGTAAGGCCAGGGCTCGTGTACAAGGCTGGGTCGGAACGGAGAAGCTGCGTCGTCGTCGTGTTCATGGGGTGGCAACCGGCTGGGTCGGCACAGAATGCGTCATCGTGTTTATCAGGAGCCAACTGGCTTCGACGAAACAGCTGATGGAAACGAGGTCTGGTGTACCGCAGAACGGAGGAAAAGGCCTTTTGTTCGACCGGCCACGGTCGAAACAGGATCCTGTTCATCGGGAGGGGTCTGGCGTACCGCAAAACGGAGGAAACGGACCTCCTACGGTGGAAACGGGGTCCTGTTGATCGGGAGGGGTGTGGCATACAACAAAATGGAGGAAACAGACTTGTGTTGGAGCGCTACGGTCAAAACGAGGGTCCTGTTCATCGGAATGGGTGTGGTGTACCGCAAAACAGGAGTCCACGGGATACTGTTCATCTCCACCGTTGACTGCATCCACGGGGTGCTGTTCATCCACCATCGACTGCCTCCACGGGCTCCTGTTCATCCATCATCGACCTCCTCTAGCCTCCACCTGCGACTGTTCATCCACGGGATCCTGTTCATCCAGCCTCCACCGCGCGCTCCTCCACCAGCTAATGTTCAACCAGCCATCTCCACGGGGTCCTGTTCAACCACCCCTCCACGGGTTACTGTTCATCCAGCCCCCTACCGGCTACTATTCAACCAGCCCTCCATCGGCTACTATTCAACCAGCCCTCCACGGGGTCCTGTTCATCCACCCCTCCATGGGGTCCTGTTCATCCACCGGCTCGATCGATCGGGGTACTATTCATCCAGCGACAACGGCCTCTACTACCACGGGTTCTTGTTCATCAAACCCCCCACCGGGAACTGTTCATCCAATCCCCCGACAAGGCTCACTGTTCATCCAGAGGCAGCATCGATCAGCTTCAGTTAGCAGCAGTAGCGAAGGAATCACTCAGGTTCAGTTAACAACAAGGGATCAATCGCTCGGGTTCAGTAACGTAGCTAGTGCAATTGCTCGAGTTCAGTTAGAGCCCAACGCCTCGCTCGGGTTCATTTAGATCCCAAATCTTCGCACCCACCCACGTACGTGTACGAGAGAAACGTGCATCGCTTGGCCCCCAACCACCCACCGAAACCGGGAACTCCCAGATAATTTCCTCGCCCTCGCTTCTACCACGATTTTTTCCATCATGGACGGCCCAAAGAATGTCATGCAGCTGCGTCTCCGGTCCGCCCAAGAAGAAAAGCCCATTTTCTGTCATGATTTTTTGTCATAGAAGTAGGACCCCACCACATCTATGATGATACCGGGTTTTGTCACAATTATCGTCATAGAAGTGTCATAAGTATGACAGAAAAAATTCGTTCGGCCCAAAATGTCACGGATGTGTCTTTTTTGTAGTGCGGAAAGTCGCCCTAGAATGTGCGGAAGGTGACGCGGCTTATGCAGAGTCAGCTTTTGCCACAGAGGAGCTCAAATATTATAAGGATAATGTTGGCCTAGCTGATATGACCCTGCTAAAGAAACCCACCACAAAGTCTGACCTGCACCTCAAGTTTAAGTCGCTCAAGGATACATAGCAAGTTGATTTTGTCCTGGTGACTCATCTCGGCAACTCACCATTGGGACAGGGATGGATTCTAAATAGGAAAGCGCGCTCATCGAGTTCATCCATGGGAATCGGGACATTTTTTCATGGAAGCCTTCTGACATGCCAGGTGTACCGAGAGAATTTGCTGAGCACTGACTTAATATTGATCCTAAGATGAAACCTGTTCACCAATTCCTTCATCATTTTAATGAAGAGAGGCATAAGGTTATTAGAGAAGAAGTGGTCCGACTCCTAGCTGCTGAGTTTATCATTGAGGTGTTTCACCCTCAGTGGCTGGCTAATCCTGTGCTCGTGCTTAAGAAGAATGGAACTTGGCGCATGTGTGTTGATTATATGGATCTTAACAAGGCATGTCCAGCTGATCCTTTTGATCTCCCTTGCATTACCCAGATCATTGATGCCACGGCGGGATGTGAGAGTTTGTGTTTCCTGGATGCGTATTCTGGTTATCATCAGATCAAGATGGAAGTGGAAGATCAAGAAAAAGACAGCTTTCATCACCCCCTTTGGGGTTTTCTGTTATGTGTCTATGCCTTTTGGGCTGAAGAGTGCTCGGGCGACTTACCAGCGTTGTGTTCAGAATTGTTTTCACAAGAAGATTAGCCGAAACGTTCATGCCTATGTGGATGATGTTGTGGTTAAGTCAAGAAAGAAGGAAACCTTGCTTGAGGTCCTTAAGGAGACATTTGACAATCTCAGGGCATACAAGATGATGCTTAACCCGGCGAAATGTGTTTTCGGTGTGCCAGCTGGAAAATTGTTAGGTTTCTTGGTCTCAGAAAGAGGCATTGAGGCTAACCCGGAAAAGATTGAGGCTATAACCTCTCTTTCTAAGTCAGCGTGTATCAATGTTGTTCAGCGCGTAGCGGGTCACATCGCAGCCTTAAGCCGGTTCATAGGCCGCCTTGGAGAGAAAGCAATCCCCTTGTATCTGATGATGAAGAAAACTAACCTCTTCGTTTCGAGCAATGTAGCTAATGAGGCGTTTGAGGCACTTAAGAAGTAGTTGGTTGAGCTGCCTGTCTTGGCTGCTCCTATAGACAAAGTGCCCTTGCTCCTATACGTGGCGGCTAATAATAAGGCCGTCAATGTTGCGGTTGTCGTCGAACGCAAGGAGGCGGGTAGGGAGTACCCAGTTCAGCGGGTGGTTTATTATGTCAAAAATGTCTTAACAAAATCTAAGCAGAGATATCCACATTGGCAGAAGCTTGTGTTTGGCGTGTTCATGGCGAGTCGCAAGTTGAAGCATTGTTTTCTTGGACACCCAATTACAGTGGTCAGTTCAGCCCCTTTGGAAGACATCATACCAAACAGAGAGGCTACTGGCCGGGTTGCCAAATGGGAAATTGAGCTTGGGCTACATCATATTAAGTATGTGCCTCGAATGGCTATCAAGTCAAAAGCTTTGGTGGATTTCATTAATGATTGGACAGAGCTGCAGCACTTGAGGAGAAGCCGGATAATACATATATGGACTATACACTTTGATGGGTCCAGACAGTTGGAAGGCTCGGGGGCTGGAGTTATTTTGGAATCCCTAAGAGGTGATAAGTTTTGTTATGTCTTAAGGCTCATGTTTCCTTTTACTAACAATGCAACTTAGTATGCGGCTTTGCTCCACGGGCTCTGAATGGCCAAGGAGATGAACTTGAACTGGGTTAGATGTTTTGGTGACTCAGACTTGGTGGCTTAACAGGTCGCAGGAAAATGGGATTCTAAGGACCCGCTGATATCGGCTTATTGCCAAGCAGTTGAGAACATTGCTTGTCACTTTAAGGGGTACCAAGTGGATCAAATAGACCGATGCAAAAGCGAGACGACTGATACATTATCTCGGCTTGGGTCGCAGTGTAAACTGGTTCCCCCCAATGTGTTCCTTGACGTATTATATAACCCTTATGTCAAGTTACCTTCCAAGGAAGACCTTGCTATTTCTAACCCGGAAGAACAGGTGGTGGCGACTCTCCATGCTATTCCTGACTAGACGCTACCCTACCTGGCTTATTTGACCCGGGGCGAGTTACGAGAGGATGAGCTTTTGGCGTGACAGATCATCATGCATTCTAAGTCCATGACAATCATTAATGGCAAGTTACACGGGTGCAGTGTCACGGGTGTTTTTCAACGCCGTGTTTCTCCTGACAAAGGTCGTGAGATTCTTCATGAGATTCATGTTGGGGACTCTGGTCATCATGCCGGATCAAGGTCTCTAGTGGCTAAAGCTTTCAGGCATGGATTCTTCTGGCTGATGGCTCATGCAGATGTTGAGGACCTGGTGCACAAGTGTGATCGTTGTTAGAAATTCGGAAGGCATACTCATGTACCGGCTTAGGAGCTTAGGATGATCCCAATAACTTGTCCGTTTGTGGTCTGGGGGCTTGATATGGTTCTAAGAATAAGAAAACTCACTTGTTGTTGTAGTTGATAAATTTACCAAGTGGGTGGAAGTTGATCCTGTTAGCAATTGTGAGGCAACGACTGAGGTTCAGTTCGTCAAAAAACTGATCTTCCGCTTTGGTTATCCTCACAGTATCATTACAGATAATGGGACATATTTATCCAAGGGTGCTATGAAACAATTATGTCAGAGAGAGCATATCCGACTTGATGTATCAGCACTAGCTCACCCACGGTCTAATTGGCAAGCTGAGCATGCTAAACAGGAGATATTAAAGGGGATCAAGCCCCGGCTCATGGTGCCTCTAGAGCGAACATCGGGTTGTTGGGTTGAAGAGCCTCATGCAGTTCTTTGGAGTATCAGGACTAACCCCAACAGATCAACCGGATACACGCCCTTCTTCATGGTTTACGGAGCCGAGGTGGTTCTTCCGAGTGATATTCGTCATGACTCTCCCATGGTGGTGGCTTACTTTGAAGCAGACAGTGAGAAGGCGCGTGGCATGAATGCTTTGGAAGAAGAACGTGATCTGGCGGCGGCTCGCCCGGCGATTTAGCAACAAGACATGTGTCACTATCATAGCCGCCGGGTTAAAAGTTGGATGTTCCAGGAGGGCAACTTAGTTCTCTGTTTGAATCAGGATCAGACATGTATGCATAAGCTCTCACCTCCTTGGGAAGGGCCCTTTGTGTCAGCAAAAATCTAAACAATGGGTCATATTATCTTATTGATATACGAGAGCACAAGCGGTCACGTACCTCCGAGGAAGAGACCAACAGCCCTTGGAATATTGCTCATCTTCGGCCTTACTATACTTGAGCCACTGGCTCTCACCATTGTACATACCTTTGTCAATGTATATAGCTTTCTATGATCAAAATATAAAGTTGGCATCCCCAAATCGGGGCCTCTACCATTTCATCTCAAAATTTCTGAGTTTGAGTCTTGATTAATTGATCATAAGGGCACTAGGGGGCTTCCAACTCAATGAATTTAGCTTACAAAACCCTTTTGACTCGGCGAACCACCACATTATTGGTTATACCTACCTGTATGCTTGATGCTACTCCGAACAAGACGACCCGCCGTATTCTAGCAGTTAATCCTTTGTGACCCTGAACTATTCAAGGTTAAAACGGCGGTTTAAAGTCATGTGAGGGCCAACTTACCAATAGCGAGGATAAACCAAGGCTTTTAAGCCATGCTTCATGAAAGCAAGAGTTTGAGCCTTAAAAGGCCAGATTCTTTCGGTCGGGCTTTAACATCCGGCTTATATGTATTGAGTTATACATGTATATATATATATATATATATATATATATATATATATATATATATATATATATATATATATATATATATATTGTATCTTGTTTTTTACGGGAATCTTATGTTCTTCATCATATGAAGGTTATAAATTGCTGGATCAGAGAAGGTCCGGGTTCGCGCTGCTCCAAATTGAGTTTTTAGCAGTCCTAACCCGCCAAGGGGTATGTTCAAAATTTTATGACCATGAGTCATTGGGTTATTAACCTGCCCTGGTTCTTGAATATAAGTCCCCACTACAAGGATTGAAGGATCTTATATAGATTATATGTAAGGACCTCAAGTAAAGTCAAAGATATTGCAAGACAAGATATGCATATATGACTATATGACTAGATCAAGCATATAAAGAAGTTCAGCTGCTACCACTGGTACGCGTCAGTGCCATACAAACGGTTTTTAACCCCTTTCCGCGACGGAATTTGGCACCGTCGCCAAGTGAGTGCGGGCGATAGTGGGGGGTCCTTCGCACACGACCCATAAATCATCAGGGATAGGCCCTCCGGGGACACAGGCGGGGGCAAAATGAGATCATGTGCAATCGGGCGAGGTATTGAAACCCAATCATTTATGTTTGTATGTACATCCCACACGGTGAATCCCAGAAAAACATTTCCGTTCGTATGTATATCACACACAGTCAATCCAAGGAATATGTTTCTGTTCTTATGTACATCTCACACAGTCAATCCAGGGAAAATGTTTCTGTTCGTATGTATATCACACAGTCAATCCAAGGAATACGTTTTCGTTCTTATGTACATCCCACACACTCAATCCAGGTAAGACGTTTCCGTTCGTATGTACATCCCACACGGTTTTATGTGTAGGCTCATGTGTGAAAGGTGTAACTATCACACACGCTCTGCCTTGGTTAACTGTTTGCTTTTATCAACTACATCGTACACGACTTGATGAAGAAAACTGTGTGGCATTGGGCTATCCATCACAAGCGCTTTTACTGCTAGAACCGTTTGCAAAGTTCCGTGACACATTTAGCAGGTTTATTAGTTTACAATTAATAATTCTGGTATTACACAAATTCACATTTCATATCGAACAGCTATTTACCAAGTTCATATCAGGCACATAAATATATTATAACATCACAGTATGATAGCTACATGAAAACAACATAGTACAACATATAGCTAGTTCAATTTCATAAGAACAATATTAGAACAATATATTCATTTCCCTAATCGAGATCATCTAGGCTCGTCTTATCCACCTCTACTTTCAGTTCAGTAAGAAACTGTTTTGCACTTGCCAACTAGGAAAGTGCCTCCTCCTTTGCCAACACCATCTTAGCAAAGTATGATTTAAAAAACTGAGCTCATTCTCCACCTTCCTCTTTTTATCCCGCATCTTCAAATATTCTTCAGTGTTGACAACACTTTCTCTAAGCCTACTGTCGTGGGAGTGAGTCTGATAATAAGAGTAGGGGGTACGTAGGAGGAGGCAAGGTTTTAGCTACGGTGAAGTTGTACACGCAGGTTTAGGAGTTCAGGCCCCTCTCAGAAGAGGTAACAACCCTACGTCTCGGTGCCTCGGAGGCTTGTCGACTGGAATATGTGTGTGAGTTATAGGAGGTGCGAACCCTTGTGCCAGAGGAGGGGGTGGCTTATATAGAGTGCGCCAACCCCTCCAGCCCTTAGTTACACAAGGTTCAATGTGAGTTAAGGTAGGGACGTTACTGGTAACGCCTACTATAAATGACTATTAATGACGTTTAAGACTACAGAGCGAACGCCTGACCGAGTATCTGAGTGGAACAACTGGTCGAGTGGATTACAATCAAAGGTGATTTCAGTCGGAATCTTCTGTTGGACTTTGAATGCCTTTGACTCTAGGGCAGTGTCTTTGGGTAGGGCGTCTAGGTCAGGCCTATGACCCTACCCTGGGTACATGTCATTGTCATTAGACCCCGAATGGATTGAGGTTCGAGCGAAGAAGGGTTGAAGTTGGCTCTCACTCGATTCTATGCTTAGGAGCCATTTTATCGGAGTCTATAGATCATATTGGAACTTTAACCGTGCATTAGTCGCCTTGATAGATTATGAGGTCGTCGAGTGAATTATGTCGTAGATCTTCGAGTGAATTAAAATATGAAATCTTGGACGCGATTGATTGTTCTACGGTTCCCGGGTTTCACGGGATTCAAAATTTTGGAGAAGCGTGCGGGACAGAGCGTGCTGCAGTAATCGAAGCGAGTAGATGGGGACGTCTCGATCTTTGCGCCAGCTTTTTCGCCATGTATAAGGCGAGCGCCTATTGCGGGATGTGATGAGATTGCTCGGGCCCACCTAGCCCCCACGCTCTCCTCTGCTTTCGACGCTTCCACCTAGCCCACGTGCACTCCACCGCCATGGGGAAGGACAAGACTGCGGCCCTGGAGCGCATGAAGAAGGTGACGGCGGTGGGGAAAGGCAAGAAGACAGCGAGGGGGTCGTCATAGCGGTTCTGTCTGCCTCCTAGTTGGATCTAGGGAGACTAGATCCGCTCCACCGTCGTGCAAGAGTACCTGGAGAAGATTGCTGTCGATGGCATGATCGTTGACAAATCCTAGAGGCTGCCGGAGGGGGAGTCCGAGCCTCAACCACGTGAGGGTGAGCGTGTCCTCCTCACCACCTAGGTCAAGCGAGGTTTTTCTCTTCCTCCGCATCCATTCTTTCAGGGTTTTCTGAACTTTTTCGATGCTCATATTCATCACTTCCCCCCCCAGCACAATCTCATATCTTGCCGCATTCATCTCCATGTGCGAAAACTTCCTAGGGTGCCAGCCACACTGGGGCCTATTCAAACACATCTTCACCTTGCCATTCTCAGACGGTGAAGAAGGCTAACCCGACTGACGAAAAGACGCACGTGATCCAGATGTGCAGGGGATTAGGGATTCAAACTAGGGGTAGAAGCACTTTTCCTCCCCTGACACTTCCCGAGTCAATCAGAGGATGGCAGTCGACCTAGTTCTACTACAATGACATCCCGACTCCTAGTCAGTCGACCGGCCTCCCCCTTTCACCACGGAAAGAGTCCACCAGCCTTCTTTACTGATTGTAACCCCAGAGGAGAAAGGTGAACTGTCCCTTTTAGTCGATGCAGTCGTCAACTTAGTCTGTGAGGGTGTGACTGGCATGGATCTGTTGGAGGTGTTCCTTAGTCGACGCATCCAACCTCTCCAAGCTCGTGACCATCCCATGTGGATGTACTCGGGCTCTGAATACACCGCTCGGATCCACCAGGAGGAGGTTGCTAAGGACGGTAGCTTAGTGGCTGCGAAGCATCACCGGGAACAAGGATAACCCTAGGGGTACAGGAGGGTTCTTCCATTCGATGCCGACAACGAGCCAGAAGAGGTTAGGCTCGAATTACCGGGTGTTTTTCCTTTCAGTCTGTAATTGTTCTTGAACTCTACTGATACTTGTAGATTATGTCTTGCATATTTATACCAAGATCTATTTGATGCCAAACGGGGAGCAACTCCAGGAGGGAGTGGAGAGTGATGCTAACAGTATTGATTGGGAATATGCAGACGATGGTGAAGATGATAACAAGGACTCGAGTAGCGGCGAGGTGGTTGACTCAACATCCTGCTCAGAGCATCATTCCAAATAGTCCCAAGACACTGCAGGGGAACGTGGCAAGGTGGCTGCGTCGAGTGCGTAGATCCCGAAACACACTCGGATGTCGACTCTAGAGCCATCAGAGAAGGCCATGAAGTATAATGCCCCGAAACAAATACGCGAGGTGTCTTCCTGTTATTCGTCATCGTTGCCATGTCATCTGCTTGTGTGTTGCATTTTGCCATGTCATCATGTGCATTGCATCCTCATGTTTTCAAAACTTGCATCCGTCCCGGTCACCCAGTTCTCTCTGGTGTTCGTTCCGAGCCCTTCCACACTCGCACGCGCCCATGACACGTCCGAAATATTATTTTATAAGTGGCATAAAAATGTTCTCGGAATGGGATGAAAGTTGGTGTGTGATCTTATTATAGTGTAGATAGACTGCCTGTCAAGTTTCGTCACATTAGGACCTTGTTTGATAGCCCAATCGTTAAACATATAGCGGCATGGTTGCCGGTCAAACGGCGGACGTTTTCGGTCTCTAGAAACTCATGTCGGGCTGCCATTCTATCTCTCTTTTCTCAGCCCAAGGCCTCCTACACAGCCCACTAGACCACTTACCTACCCCCTCAACTTCGGACCATCCAATGGAGATCGAACAACTCCGAAACGAAGCAAAACCCCCAAACCTAGCCCCTCCTGCCTATAAACGGACAACCCCTAGTCCATTTTTTGAACCCTAGCCCCTTCCCCTACGTCTTAGCCCCCTCCTCGTCAATTTCCGCACCCCCAATCATCAGCTGCCGCCTCCTCCTCGAATTTCGGCACCCTCCACCTCTACTGCGCCACTTGGCAGACAGCCAGAGGGCAGCCGCCACCCAAGCGTCGCTCCCGGCCAACCCTAGGCCGCCACATCACCCAATCGGCTCTCCCGCAGCCGTCGGCCCCGCGAGCCCAGATCTGGCCCTTCGGGCCCGAACTAGCGCCCGCCGCCGCCCACGGCTTCGTCCCTGAGGCGCCACCTCGCGCCGCCGCCCGACCCCGCCTTGCAATGCCGGCGAGCCGTCTCTCCGCCACGCCGCCAGGTGAACCAAGTCGTCATCGATGTTCCCTTTCTATCCCTCGGCTCCCTCTCATCCTGCCGCCGCCGTGGGCCTCGCAGGAACCGCCATCGACGACCAGAGCTTCCGCCGCCAGCCGCCGGATTCACGCCACACCGACCCCACGCGCCCAGATCTGTGTCGTCTCCGCCGCCATTGCCCTTTTCCTGTCCGGGTATGGCGGATCCCAGCCTCCTCGCCGTCCAAGGGCACCTCGCCGGAGCCCCGAGGGCGTTTCCTCCCCTGATCCAGGAGGGATCGAGGAGGACAACGACCGCACCATGCCGGCAGCCTCCCCAAGGCCCAGCGCCAGCGGCCCAAGCCCACTAGGTGAGCCCATGTCCGTCCCTATCCCTCGCCCTGCGCGGTGTTTACCTAAGTCGCGCCCGTCTGTTTTTTCCGGAAAAACTTCTAAGTTCCCAGGTTCCATATCAGCATCATGTTGCCTTCTTGTGAGTCCGATTGTTGTGTATGATATGTCAAATTGTTCATCTCTGAGTGCTCTAGATGGCGGTATAGTTTGCATGCTTGTTACTACTTATCTTGATGCCTTAGTCATCATTGCAAAAGTGTCATGTGTTGTTAACTATTGTAACTTGTTGATTTCTCTTTTTCATAGCATTTTGTGTGATTATCTTTTGAGCATCATGTCAACATGGTTTAGAAGCATCTTCATGCCATCGTTATAGTGGTGCAATTCATGCATTTTTATGTGCCCTGTGGTGACTAGCACAAGCATGCAAAGTAGGGTACTTGTTGTTGCTAATTTCAGTGACTTGGTGATTTCTGCTAAGTCTGAATCTGCTACATTATGTTGCCATGTTAACTTGATGATACAAGTGAATCCATGCATAATATGGAGATGCTCAGTAAGGATGTTTTGTAGATCTTGTTATGCTCTATCCATCCATGCCCTTGTTTGTATTTACAGCCCACTGTAGCTTGTTGTTATTATGCCCTTAAATTGCTAAATAATGTTGTTGTCAGTCTGTTAACAGTAAGTTCAGTTTTGCCATGAGAATAGCTAGTGTTCTATGCATCCTATGGCCATGTTCTTGACATGAGCAGCTGTACAAATATGCCTTCTTACTGTTGGTTACATTCACATGCCATGATATCCTTTATGTTGAGTTAACCAAGCTCGCAAACATGCCTACTTGCCGATGTTTCTACCATGTTCAGTTTATTCCACTAAGTCTGAGAATCTGTTATGTCTTGCAATCTTGTCTTGATGAATGCCATTGATCTAGGGGTTATATGGAGATGCTTAGTAACCATGTTTTGCCATGTTTAACCTATACTTTAATGCCATGCTTTGTTTTGCCATGATCTTGTCATGTAGCCTGCTTGTTTCATGCCTCCAACATGTCAACATGTTATTTCTGCTCACATGTATGCCATGTTTTTCACTGTCATAATCTGTGTTATAAAGTTACCTTTTGCTTTGATCATGTTGGATTAATCCTGATGCCTATGAACATGAATCTTGTTGTTATTTGAAGCATGTAGTCTGTACCTTGAGTTCATATCACGTTTGTGTCCATATGTTTCCTGTAGCATGTTGTTTCCTTGATTGCAAAGTACTTAGTTGTTGTTTTGGGCAGATTGTGTTTGGAACTTGTATTGAGTGCATGTGTTGAACAGTTGCTCCGTTTTGAGCATGCACTATATGAAACTGGCTTGGTTTTGCATGTAGTTTCATCATGCCATGTTGAATCCATGTTTGGGAGTGTTTGTGCTGTTGTTTCGCTTGAATTTGCATCAATGCCAAGTTTAACTTGTTTTGCTCATATCTTCTAGTCTATAGCTCCGAATTAAATGAACTTTATGTATAACTTGACTAGAAAGACGCATGATCTTGTTGGTGCACTTTAACTTGCTGTTTAACAACTTCAACATAATGTGTTATTCAGATCTGGGCCAATTTCGAAATTTGCATATGGGGGTTTCCGGAATTGTTATATGTTGATTCTGGCCTCATTTAAACTTGCCTTGATGTGTTGTTCTTATATGCATCATCTCTTGACATGAGTAGCGTCATATAGCCTTGTCATGCATCATAATTGGTTGAGTATCATGTGTTGTGTGTTTACCATATTGTTTGCATCTTTCCGGTTTTGCTTCTTCTCGATAGTTCTTGTTTCGTTGCGATTGTGAGGATTCGTTCGACTATGTGGGATCGTCTTCTTCATGGACTCGATCTTCTTCCTAGTAGGATTTCAGGCAAGATGACCGTCACCTTGGATCTCACTACTGTCTTTGCTATGCTAGTTGTCTCGATGATGTTGCTATGTCGCGCTACCTACTACTTGTTTATCAAGCCTCCCAATTTGCCATGATAGCCTCTAACCATTTTCCACAGTCCTAGCAATGTTTGGCTAAGTTACCACTTTGCTCAGCCCCTCTTATAGCGTTGCTAGTTGCCGGTGTAGTTGCAGGTTGTTCCATGTTGGGACATGGATATCATGGGATATCACAATATCTCTTATTTAATTAATGCATCTATATACTTGGTAAAAGTGTGGAAGGCTCGGCCTTTTTCCTAGTGTTTGTTTCCACTCTTATCGCCCTAGTTTCCATCATACCGATGTTATGTTCCTTGATTTTGCATCCCTAACACGATGAGGGTTTATGGCCCCCTCTTGACAGTTCACTTTGAATAAAACTCTTCCAGCAAGGCCCAACATTGGTTTTAACATTTGCCATAATAATATTGAACTAGGTAATCAATTGGCATAGGGCGTCATGAACCCGAGGATTCTTTCTACATAAACAGGGGGCCATTGTTGATGGTGTTGGTCCCAAATGGGTAGACTGCGGGGCCACCATGAGGAAACTCGAGGTTTTGGTTTTACTCGTAGGATGCCCCATCCTGACGTGGCCTGTGACGAGATAAGTGCGGCTACTATCAGGGTGTCGGCACGCTGGGAGGTCTTGTTGGATTTGTTTTACCATTGTCAAAATGTCTTGTGCACCGAGATTCCGAGTCTGATCGGAGGGTCCCGCGATGGAGGATTGTCTCCGAGGATCGTGACTTTTTCATGGGCTAAGTTGGGACACCCCTGCAGGGTTTAATCTTTCAAGAGTCGTGCCCGCGGTTATGTGGCAGATGGGAATTTGTTAATATCCGGTTGTAGTGAACTTGAAGTAAACTCAAATTAAATACACCAACCGCGTGCGTAACCGTGTCTGACACTTTCTAGGGAAGTTTGATAGGAGAACACAGTTGGATTATGTTTGAACCTAAGTAGTTCAGGATCTATTGGGGATATGACTACCAGGAATGACCCGCCCAGGAGGGGCCGGGTCAATAGCAATGGCGGGTTAACTAAAGGAAGCCTGAAGAGTAGACAAGGTGACGGTTTATTATAAGGTTTGTAGTAGGCCGAAGCCCAGAGGCGGCTTAAGGCCCATGAGTATAAACCGCCATGTATGATAAGACTTGTAAACTAAGGCATGTAAAAGACGTCACCGAGCCGGACACGTTGTATGAGCCGGCCGAGATTCTATAGGCCGCAGGGCGTCAACCCGTGTATATAAGGGGACGACCAGGCGGTGGCTTAGGGCAAGAAACAACAGATCGAGAGCCAAGCTAGCGTATTTCTCTCCTTGGTCATCGAAACCTAGCAATACCACAACAACTGGACTAGGCTTTACCTTCACCGCAAGGGGCCGAACCAGTATAAACCTCTCGCATCCTTTTTCCCAATTAACCTCTTTAAGCTTCCTAGCTGCGATGGCTCCACGACTAAGTCCTTTAACTAGGACATCTATCATGACAATTCCACGACAGGATCACTTATTGATCATTACTAGTTTCCGACCATTTGCGTAGTTTCTCATCTTACTCTTGTACTCGTAAGTTAGCCACCATACATGCTTAGTCGCTGCTGCAACCTCACAACTTACCCCTTTCCTACTCATTATACTTTGCTAGTCTTAACACCCATGGTAATGGGATTGTTGAGTCCTCGTGGCTCATAGATTACTACATCAACAGTTGCAGGTACAGGTAATGCGATGATCATGACGTGAGAGCGATATTTACTTGTTTTGGAGTTCTTCTTCTTCGTTGTCGATCTGGGGATAGGTTCCTGGTCGGCGTCCTGGGCTAGCAGGGTGGATGTCGTTTGAGTTTATGTTTGTGTTTCATCCGTAGTCGGATGTTGTTCTCATGTATGATGTTTGATGTATTCATGTGGCATTCTATGCCTTCATATGTATCCCAACTATTATGTAATGGTACAATGTAATGATATCCACCTTGCAAAAGCGTGTCAATATGCGATTCTATCCTTGGTGGGACCTTCGAGTTCCTTTAGGATAGAGTCGCATATTAGGCGTGACATGAAGAAGCCCAAAGTTTCCCCACCCAAGCCTCGGAAGGCCATGCCTAGGATCAAGGTAGTTGTGTCTGTGGCTTCAACGTAAGTGTTCCTTTCTTTCCCTTTCGTCTCTACTGCAAATCTCTTTTCTTGTTTGACCGGGTGAAATTCAGAGCTTTCAGTGTTGCTACTTTTGTAACCTCCATGGATGTTGACGAGGAGCGGGGTGACGCGGAAACCGCAGACACAGCCACTTGTCGTGCAAGTATGATTCCACAGCCATGCTCTTACTTCGCCAACTGTTTTTGATGGTCGACTGAATTCCTGGCCGAGTGTTTTGCAGTGCCATCAAATGTCATCCAACTTCTCGATGATGATGATGATGAAGTGCCTCAAAAGAACACAGGGAGAGGGGTCGGACTTTGAGCAGGAGGGTGCCAACTAGCAAAGTGCCTCATTTTGCGTCTATGCCAGTCATTCAGCAACTTGATGATCCAGTCCAAGCTTCCATTTCCTTTGTTGTTCCTTTGTCGGTAGACAGGCCTTCGGTGTCGACTGCTCAGGATCCTGCTCCAACTGTGCAACTTCAAGCTTCAGCTTCGTCTGTTACCTAATCCGACAACTCCTCTCTTTGTTGCTCATCACGTCCCGGAGGACTAAGTACGAGCTGCCAAGGAGGCCATGATCCAGGCAGGCCTAATGATGAATCGAACGAAGGTGGTGTATGACACGAGCAAGGACGCCTATGATGCCAGCTCTGCCCTCCAAACCAACGCCGAGTTAGTGGGATTGTAAGTTGATTGTTGATTTTTGATTGACTTTCAGCTTGGCCATTGCTCTATTAGGATATGCTACTTGAAAACTACTGCTTTATTATTTGTAAGATGTCAATCTGTTCTACATTTGTACACCCACTGGGTGTGTCATGTATATGTTTGTTACTCGTTTCACTCGAATCAGACAGGTCGTGTCGAGTGAATTCTTCGTCCAGTGGGGGCACGCTAAGTGCACCCACTGGGTGTAGTCCCCGAGACCATTGTTGACTGCTGGCAGTCGATGGTGGTCTTATAACTCTCTCTTCTTTTTTTACTTCTTCCACTCGGGCTGGGCGGACCATGCCTAGTGGTAAATCAAATCAGTGGGGGCACGCTAAGTGCACCCACTGGGTGTAGTCCCCGAGACTATTGATGAATGTGTGATTTGGCAGCAGTCTTAGTACTATTTTTGATGTGGCTATTTGAACTTGCACACTTTCCATTCGGATGTGTCTGATCTTTCTTTCTGTCGACTGACTTGTCTTTTTGTTAATTGCGGAGAGCTTGTGAACTTGGGACCAAGTATGCTAACTTGGAGAGGAAGCAAATTGAACTCAATCTCGGCCTGGAGTTGGCCAAGGAGAACTTGAAGAAGGCCCAGGATGAAGCCGCTATCATGGGAGGTAACAATTTGTCGACTGCTCACTTTGTCATCCTTTCCTTTTCATCCTTTGAACCGAGTGACTTCACTTGAACAAATGTGCATAGTGAAAACCGTCAAATCCAGTCTCGTTTGAAGAATGTTATTTCTTTAGACAAAATGAAGCAAGCTCTGGAGCAGAAGGATCTTGACCTTGCAGCAGCGCAGAAGACGGCGCGGGAGAAGACTGAACTTGCTGACAAGAAGCTGGCTTCAGTCGGAAAGTTGGAAGAAGAGAATGCCAATTTGAAAACTGATGTTGATGAAGCGAAGAAACAAGTCGTGAAGCTGACAAAATTGATGTTCTCACTTGGAAGAGAGACAAACTGGAAACTTATCTAGGAGGTCTTGCCAAGAAGATGTTCCTCATGCTTGAAGGTACTTTCCTTTATCAGAGTAACTGCAGAAAACTTTTCCACTATGTTGAAATGGGCTTCTGACAGGATTTTCTTCTTCAAGTCCGGTTGATTTGGCACACAAATGCATCCACGGAATCAGAGGGTACCAAATTCTTCCTTGGAAAAGTCAGAGGCCTACTTTGCCATCTGGCCGTTGGCACGTTTTTGTAGGTTGGTGTCAGCTGGCTGGGCCTTGCGGATCTCAATCTCAAGTGTGGGGGTAACTTCCCAAATATTAGCGAGGTCAGCCTCTATGATGACCAAGTTGAGCTGAGCGATCTCCTCTTGGAGTTTGGTGGGCAATGATTTTAACATGACATTTTAGCTGACTGGCTTTCGACTGAGCGCATCAGCAACGACATTGGCCTTGCCTGGATGGTAATTTATTCCAAGGTCATAATCCTTGACCAACTCTAACCATCTTCGCTGACGGAGATTTAAATCTGGCTGAGTGAAAATGTACTTGAGGCTTTTGTGGTCGGTAAAAATTTGGCACCTTTTTCCAATGAGGTAGTGTCTCCAAATTTTTAATGCATGAATCACTGCCGCCAATTCCAAATCATGAGTAGGATAATTTCCCTCATGAGGTCGTAGCTGGCGTGATGCATATGCTACTACCTTGCTGTCTTGCATCAACACGCAACCAATACCTTGTCTGGAGGCATCGCAGTACACATCAAAGCTGCGGTAAATGTCTGGAAGAGTCCATGCAGGTGTGGTTGTCAGTCGTATCTTCAGCTCATTAAAACTCTTCTCACAGTCCTTTGTCCACCTAAACTTTGTATCCTTTTTTAGCACCTCCGTCATGGCTTTAGCAATTTTGGAAAACCCTTCAATAAAATGGCGATAGTATCCAGCTAATCCGAGGAAACTCCGGATCTGTGTCATGGTCGTGGGTGGTACCCTATCGAGCACATCCTTTACTTTGCTCGGGTCCATGGCTATATCGTCGGCGGATAGTACATGTCCGAGAAACCCAACTTTCTTGAGCCAAAATTCGCACTTACTGAACTTGGCGTATAGCTGATGGTCGCGGAGCAGTTGTAGTACTGCTCAGAGGTGATCCTTGTGTTCTTCTTCACCCTTGGAGTAAATGAGGATGTTATCGATGAAGACTACCACGAATTTGTTGAGGAAGTCCATAAATACATTGTTCATCATATGCATGAAGAAAGTAGGGGCATTGGTGAGACCAAAGGACATCACGGTATATTCGTAAAGACCGTACTGAGTAGTGAATGCGGTCTTAGGAATATCTTCCCTTTTAATCTTGAGCTGATGATATCCGGTCCGTAAATCGATTTTAGAGAATACCTTAGCCCCACTGAGCTGATCAAACAGATCATCAATTCTTGGCAGCGGGTATTTATTTTTGATGGTGACCTCATTCAGTTGGCGGTAATCTATGCACATACGGAGACTACCAGCCTTTTTGCCCACGAAAATTGCAGGTGATCCCCACGGTGAAGAGCTGGGACGAATATAACCTTTCTGGAGTAATTCGTCAAGCTGTTTCTTTAGCTCCACTAATTCTGATGAGGTCATTCGATAATACTTCTTGTATAACGGTGCGGTTTCGGGCACAAGATCTATGGCAAACTCCAGTTCCCGATCTGGTGGCATAACTGGCAGTTCTTCTGGAAACACATCAGGGTACTCACTGACCACAGGAATAAATTCCAATTCAACCACATCAGTGCACACTAATTCTGGCTTGGGTATATTCTTGCGAGCATAGAATTTGGTGAGCTGCCCATCCAGACTGGTCAGACTGACTTCTCGGGTTGCGCAGTTTATGCAAACTTGATATTTGGTCAACCAATTCATACCCAATATAATATCCAACTTTTCAGACTCAATGATTATCAGAGATGTTGGAAAGCAGGCCCCGTTGATATTGATCTCCAGATCACGGCAGACCAGATTGCTCTTGATTATAGATCCCAGGGTTTGTAACAGCATATTTTTGCTCAAAATTGTGCAAGGAAAATTATTTTGGGCGGCAAAACTCCGAGAAATAAAAGAATGGGAAGCCCCAGAGTCAAATAAAATTATGGTAGGTATGTCATTAACAGAAAACATACCAATGACGACTTCTGGCTTCTCTTGGGCTTCATCGGCGGAGATATGATGCACGTGCCCGGTGAAGTTTTGCTGGTTTGGCTGCGACTCCAAAAAATTGACTTGCGGCCGACTTAGGGCATTTGTCTTGTTGTTCTTGGGGCACTTCTTGGCATAATGTCCGTGTTTCCCGCAAATGAAACAAGAATTATTGCGCTGATGCTCCTCATGCATTGGATGGATCACAATATTATTGACTAGAGTGGTGGTCTTTTTAACATTCTGGTTCCAATTTGGCATGTATTCTACCTGAGTCTGCTGCCAGGTACGAGCCGTGTGCATAGGTTGTCCATCCTTCTTTGGCTCAAACTTGCACTTGTTGTGGTTAGCAGGCCTATTATCTGATATAAGCTTGTGCTCCTGTTCAGCAATGAACACCTTATCTACCAGAGTTTGGAAGTCCGTGAAATCAAACATACTGAGAGCACACCGAAGTTGCGGATTTAAACCTCCAAGAAATCTGTCAATCTTCCTTTCTTCGGTGGCCACGTCATACAGAGAGTAATGGGCCAAATGATTGAATTTTTGTAGATATTAAGCCACAGACCGATTTCCTTGGATGAGCGCGAGAAATTCACGCTGCTTGGCCTTCATAACTCCAGTAGGGATATGATATTTTCAGAATTTATCCTTAAATTTCTCCCAGGTGATTTCCTCATCAATCGGCCACATGGCCTTTGTATTTTCCCACCATATGGCAGCTGCGCCTTCAAGGTAATGAGTTACAAATGGAACTTTATCATTTCCTTCAGTACATGCAATCTCAAGCTTTTTCTCCATTGTGCGCAACCAATCGTCGGCATCCAACGGGTCAACAATCTGACTGAAACTAGGTGGATTGATCCTCTAAAAATCTGACAGCTTTGAGTGATGACCATTCTGATTTCCATTCTGGCCAACCATAGCTTGAACACTTTTCAATATTTTAATCAGATCATTGTTCCTTTTCTCTTCAAACATATGCAGAATTTTCTCGGTGGAGGGAGGATCAGGCGGTGGAGGTGGTGGCTGAACGTACGGCTCGGGAGAATGTCCTGCCTGTCGTGCGGAATGACGAATAAGAGTTCCCTCACGAACGTAGCTATTGCTGCCTCCCCGCGTCATCCTATTGTGAATTTTTCCCAAGACAACACAATCGAGGTGAGAAACACCCAAAAATAAAATTGGGGAAAAGCCAGCGACAAATCCCGGAAGAAAGCAGAAGAGCGAAAAAAACGGCGAATAAAGTCTCAACATAATTATACATAGACTCATACATGAAAAGTAAACAACATGACTAGTTCACTACTCCCATACATGCAACGAAACATCATGACTCATACGACTACATCCATACATCATCTAGACAACTGCGAATACTCAAAGATACTACTGCTCTGCTGGTGCGGCGGCGTCCTCCCCTGAAGTGGTCTCAGATCCCGAACTGACGTGGTTAACGGAAACCTCCGGGTTAAAGGTAACACGACGGCACTGCCTCGTGGGCTCTTCCTCAGGGGCAGGGGTAGGATGAAGCATCGGGGCTACAGGGGTAGCAAGAAGTGAGACCCACTCGGCAGGAGTACTGAGAGGGTTCGCGGCCGAGACGCCCGTGCTAGTCGGGGGAGTAACCGGCGAAATAGGGGAGATAGAACTGGCTGGGACATAAGGGCTAAATCCCAGTGAAGATGGATTAGTGGCGGATCTAGAAGTGACCAAAGTAGTGGCTAAAGCAGTACGAGTCAGCTCTCGAGCCAGCTCGTGGATCATGAGATAGCTAGCAGTGACATAATGAGCAAGGTGGCTAGCAACACTATTAGACTCCGGATCAATGAGAGGGAAACGGACACGACCGTTGTCGTGCAGAGATGGGTAGTAGTAGAAACATGCGTGGTTCTGCATTCGGACCTTGTTGTAGCGAAGCTCGACAAGGACCTCGAATGCAGCAAATTGGACAGCCTGAGAAGCAGTGGAGGCAGAACCGCTCTGAGAGGTGCGAGTGTAAGAGCTGGAATCGGAACTAGTGCACAGAGTGACCACTGCGTGATACTCATATACTGAATCATCTAGATGCTCCCGCTACACACGATAGACTGGGTCATCTCCGAGAGGGTACAACCGACGCCACACATTGCGAAGGAGGTGCGGTGACGTGTACGACATCAGCTGCAACTGGCATGGATACGACACCGGAGCCATCTACACCCACAACCATTAGTAGGTTAGCATAAAAATATATAAACCGAATGCATGCAATGCAACAATCAGCACAAATTACTACCGGCACTCAACTAAAACTCGCATCTAGCATCCAGTTAACGGCTCATAGTCTAGCGTGGCCTACAGTCAACGCGGCTCTGATACCAAGCGTTGTGGCACCCCGGCTCAGAGCGACCGGTTTACCATGTATTGCCAACCAAGAGACCATGTCTTCTGGCAAGACACAACATCCTGGTACAGAATAACAACCGGTTTATTGATGCTAGCGGAACAGAGTTACATTACAACAGTTGTCGAGGCCAAGGGGCACACTCGGTGTGGCTGAACAATATGTACATTATTTAGTGAACATAAAGGGGCCTCGATCCGAACAACTACGTGGCAGCGGAATAACATCATGGAGGAAGCTCCATATCACAGGGACACCGATGCGGACACGATCTAGACTCAGACAACGCTCCTTTCCAACGATACTTTCCTGAAATCTGGCATGACACGCCAGGTCAGTACATTGAATGTACTTGCAAGCTCACAATAGGCATAATCATAATGGCAAACAATATCATGATATTTAACCAATTATTAAAAATGCAACACCATATGTCAACATGTTGTGATCATGCTCGAACGTCCCTCGGGATAGCTTACCAACCGTGATCATCTCTGGATCACAAACACACCACCAAAGTGGTCTTTCTCAAGAACAACTCATGCTTCTTACGGCGATCACAACCACGACCATCATTTGGTCCCAAATGCCTCGATGGCCTTTCTGCCATCCATCAACAATGCAAAGTTCATAGCTTAGTGTGCAATTTTTATTAAATGTTGACTCATGGTGGGACCTACTACGAGGTGTCCGTGACCGTGGACTTGGCTATCGATAGATTATACACTCTACAGAGGTAGCGCACTATACCCACACCACGGAACCCATGGCCTCGCACTCCCATTCGGGTGGACCAACGGCATTCCGACAAAACCCCTCCATTGCCACAATACTCTCCCAGCCACTCCGACCCAAATCCCCAACGGGCTGGTCCTGGGTGGCCCATGTTTACCAAAGACACCCCGACCACCGTCGTGATCAAAACACTCCCACTCGGGGACTCGGTACCATAATCTCATCAACGAGCAGACAACATTATGTCTGTTTCTCGGGCCAGGGCAAGCACGACATAACCTTCCCTAGATGGAGGCACCGACCAGAGGCCGTGTCAATGGACCGAATCAAGGCCTTCCCACAAAGGCAAATGTGATTGCACTGGAAAGAAACTCGATTCAGCGGCACCATGGCCCAGTCAACGGTATATTCAAGTTGAGTTATATTCAGGTTTAATTTTAAACTAAAAATGACCGGTGTCATAGCATGCCATGAAATGCAAAACAACACATGCATCATATAATGATAAAAATGACCGATGTCATCCTTATACACACCAAGCATAACGTCAACAACTCAAATTACTCTACTTGCTCAAATGACTCACAACTTAACCAAAATATTTTGCAACAAGTTTTATTAATTTCTTACGCAAGAAAGTAACTCCGGTAAATTTCTCATATGCTTGTCAAAAAGGTTTCACTATCAACAACTCTTAATTTTCTTATCACTAAGTTGGGTTCAAACATTCTGTAAGACAAGTAATATGATTAAACAAGTATTTAACAGATTATTTTCTAATAAATTTTCATCAATCTATAAAGGAAAAATGTAGCTTTAAATAATTACTACATGCATAAGAAAATTATTCCTAACATCACCTCAAATAAATCTTAACTTGCTTTATCCACTAAACTAGTTTCAACCATTCTGTAAATCAAGCATAACAACTAACCAATATTTAACAAAATATAAATAACTCAATAATTATTTAAATGCATGGATTAATCATTTCATTCAAGTATGAAAATCACAAATATTGAAATGGCATCATGAAAATGTTGCTGTGGCTTGCCTTAGTGCAGATGAGGTTCACAAGCCTCCTGGTGATCCTCAAGACAAGACTCACCTTCTGAAAATAATTTTAAACACAAAAAGAAAATATCAATAACACTTCTGAAAATCGCCAGAAATTCTAGACAGCTCAGAAAAATCTCATCTTTGGTGAGCTGCTAGATTTCTTATCAAAGAACATGATGCAAAAAGAATAAATTCAACTTACGGTTGAAGAGTTATAACTGTTTGAAGTGTTCTCTAAATTCAAATGAATTTGAATAAAATAAATAGACTTGGGGGTGACGTCGAAGGCGTAAAGCCCAGGGGCGCCACCACTCGTACCGCTTCGCACGCGTACAGAGTGGCTGACTTGCGGGCCCCGCTAGTCATGTGGGGGAAGAGGGAGAGGAAACAGAGGGGGCTGCGGCTTCGCCGGAGCTCTCGCCATTGACGAGGGCTCCTTGGCCCAGACGAGAGGGAAGGATGGCAAGAGGGGATTGAGGCACACCTGCCCATAGCCGTAGCGTAGCTAGGGGAGGTCGTCCTCGCAAGCGGAGGTAGAACGTGGAGGTCGTCGGCGTTGAGGAAGACGGCGAGCAGAGGCCACTGCAGGGGCTCCAGGCGGGCGAGACGGCCTCACCGGAGAGAGACGGAGGCCCTGGAGGGGTCGCCCAGTCCTGGGAGGGGCTGGAGCTACTGCGGAGACTAGTGGGGATCGCCGGCGAGCTTGAGCTCGGGGACGGCAGCCCGAGGCCTGCCCGGCCGGGCTCCGGCTTCCTACTCGATCGTGGGGTGTGTGTGAGTGTTGGATGGTGCTCGAGGAGGCTGGGGAGGGCTCTATTTATAGGCGAGCAGCGAGGGTGCTTCGGGCTCCGCAGGTGGACACCTGTCCACAGCGCCCGGCGATGAGCGGCATCATTGAGAGGGTGAGAAGGCGACGGAGGTCATGCGGCCACTGTGGGCTGGCGGACACGAGCACAGGATTAAGAGGATGGTGACGAGCACAGTGCGCTCCGCACTGTTGGGCTGGCCGGACCTTGCCCGTGCTCGTTGCGGCGAGCTCCGACGTCGGCGAGCGCCAGGGAGGAGTTAAGAACATTGAGACGATGATGGTGACGAGGTTTGGCGTGGTTGGGCGGGTGGGGAAGCGAGCACACGAGCAACAAAGGCTCGGGCGCGTCGCAGAGCGCGTCGGCTGCATGCCAACACGCCTGGATGAACGTGGTCACCATGTGAACTATGACATCAGATCGATCTAAGCATAAACTCAATGTCTGGCATGTTGTTCGTGGTAGTTTTGAGTGTTACCACGATTTGGTTTGGATGCAGGTGCAGTAGAGAAGTTTTCACACACCAAGTAAGTTTCTGGTCAGTAACTTTGTGATGTTACTGTGGTCAAATGGCTTGGAGTTTGAAGCTGTGCTTTGGAGGCTAGTTATAAGTTACTAATGTAAAGATGCACAAGAAAGTTCAGGTCAAATGGAGCAAGTAAAATGGTAGTTGCTGTAGAAATCCCCATTTCTGTCTAGAACAGAAAATATTTTCTGTAGCAAAAGTATTCCAGAAAGTGATGAAATATTTTTGCTCAGGAAGGTGCACTAGGGTTCGCAGAATATTTGTGAATTTTCTCAGATTTTTCTGAGGCATAAAAATTGGGGTTGCTTTGAAGCAAATAGATGTGGCTTAGGGTTTTTGAAAGAAAATGGATATTTTTCATTTAAGAAAAATATTCCAAAGATTATTTTTGGGTGGGTCAGAAGTGAAATGATGATTTAGGAGGGAAGTGAAGCACTTGGGTGAAAGCCAAGGATGCCCAAGTGTTTAAGTCCGTATGAAAAGATTCAAAAACCCCAAGTTTCAAAAAAATTCAAATGAAAAATCAAGCAAATAAAAAAGGGCAAAAACCCAGGATGTAACATAATCATCAGGAAAAGAAACATAGTAACGACCGGAATCCTCGTCAAACTCCCACTTGAGTTCAGTAGCATCATCTGCACTGGTATCATCGGCACCTGCAATTGTTTTGAAGTATCCATGAGTCACGAGGACTCAGCAATCTCACACCCGTGAGATCAAGACTATTTAATCATATGGGTAGGATAAGGTAATGAGGTGGAGCTGCAGCAAGCACTAAGTATATATGGGGGCTAACATACGCAAATAAGAGCGAGAAGAGAAGCAACGCAACGGTCGAGAAGCTATAAGTGATCAAGAAGTGATCCTGAAACTACTTACGTTCAAGCATGACACAAGACTGTGTTCACTTCCCGGACTCCGCCGAAAAGAGACCATCACGGCTACACACGCGGTTGATGCATTTTAATTAAGTCAAGTGTCAAGTTCTTTACAACCGGATATTAACAAATTCCCATCTGCCACATAACCGCGGGCACGGCTCTCGAAAGCTTATACCCTGCAGGGGTGTCCCAACTTAGCCCATCACAAGCTCTCATGGTCAATGAAGGATATTCCTTCTCCCGAAAAGACCCGATCAGTCTCGGAATCTCGGTTACAAGGCATTTTGACAATGGTAATACAGGACCAGTAAGACCACCCGACTGTGCCAACAAATCCCGATAGGAGCTGCACATATCTCGTTCTCAGGGCACACCGGATGAGCAATCCGTACAACTAAAACCAGCCCTCAAGTTTCCCCGAGGTGGCGCTGTAGAGGGCTCTAGTTTGGACCAACACTCAGAGGAGCACTGGCTCGGGGGGTTAAAATAAAGATGACCATCGGGCTCACGAAAACCCAATGGAAAAGGCTTAGGTGGAAAATGTTAAAACCAATGTTGGGCCGTGCTGGAGGAGTTTTATTCAAAGCGAACTATCAAGGGGGTCCCATAACCCCAACCGCATAAGGAACGCAAAATCAAGGAACATAACACCGGTATGACGAAAACTAGGGCGGCAAGAGTGGAACAAAACACCAGGCAAAAGGCCGATCCTTCCAACCTTTACCAAGTATATAGATGCATTAAATTAAATAAGAGATATTGTGATATCCCAACATATCCATGTTCCAACATGGAACAAACTTCAAACTTCACCTGCAACTAGCAACGCTATAAGAGGGGCTGAGCAAAAGCGGTAACATACACAAACAATGGTTTGTTAGGAAGGTGAGTTAGAGGCTTGACATGGCAATATGGGAGGCATGATATAACAAGTGGTAGGTAGCGCTACATAGCGATAGAACGAACAACTAGCAAGCAAAGATAGAAGTGATTTCGAGGGTATGGTCATCTTGCCTGCAATGTTCTCAGTTGTTGAAAGCTTGATCCTCGTTAGCGTACTCAATAGGTTCCTCATTCACGTACTCGTCTCCTAGCTCTACCCAAAGCAAGAACACAAGCAATGGAACAACAATCCATCACGGTGCAGTGCACAAGCAACATGATGCAATACATGGCATGATATGCAAGATATGATATGCAATGCATATGTGTGCTCCATAAGGGAAAGAATGATCAAGGCATCAACTTGGCAAACAAAATATGCCGCTGGAAAGATGAGGTGATTTCGGTCGAAATCGATATAAGGATCATCAGAAACGGATGCACGGTTTGCAAATGACAAGCAACACAAGAATGGTGCAAATCTGTGTTTAACAGCATGATGGCACTTAGAATGCAACAAGAAACTAAGCTACTGCACTCCAACATAGCAACAAAGCACATCGCAGTGATGTACATGAGATGCTTGACAAAACATGAATACTGAGCTACGGCTAAATCACACAAGAACAGGTTCAAACAAGCATGGCAAAAGTGCAAAAGATATCAGTTTCACAGACTTAGTGAAAATACTAACATGGCATAAACAACATCAGGAAGCAATGTTTAGAGCAAGAAAGAAACATGCTACAGGAACATATCATAGCAAAAAAAGGAATGGCATGATTCTACTAAATGCACTTAACAAAACTCCCATACTGACCATGAGCCAAAATGGCAGAGAAGATATGATGGCACCCATGTAAACATAGCAAGTTTTATAAACAGATCCAGACTTGGAAGAAAAATAGAGCATGGCATATACAAATTCATGATAGCAACTTTGGAAGCTCATACCACTCACCACAATGCATTAAATGACAACATAAGCATACAAACACCAAGAAGACATTTTCATGAAGCTAACCATGGCAATAGCAAGTTCATAGGGTACATGCATCACTAGCAACAACCATGGCAATATGGATTAACATGTTAACAATCTGCCAGGAACATTTTATAGCAAAAGTAGAGCAATAAAATGACATGGTAAAGCACTCCATAATTGCAAACAGAGGCATTAATGGATAGAGCATAACCACATGTTGAAAACACCCTTACTGAAGTATCTCAAACTAAGCATGGATCTCATGGTAGCATCAAGTTTACATGGCATCAAAATAACAGCAGGAAAAAGACTTAGCAAAATCCTAAGTCCCTGAAAACAGTAACATCATGGAGACTACTTTGCATGCTTGTTGTAGTCACCACATAGATCACATAAATACAAGACTTGCACCCCTTTAAAGATGGCATGTTGTAGTTCAAAACACGTGTAGATCTCATGCTCAAAGGATGCACACATCAAATGCAACAAAAATGACAAATCACCATGTTCTGTTAAGAACCAGCAGTTAACATTCTATAGCACTCTTGCAATGATGAAAATGGCATAATCATGGACAGTAACATGCATGGAAATGCTGCTAACTTGAAGAGCTCAAGGGGACGAACATTTCGACATATCATATCCATGATTTGGAGCCACAGTCATCGAGATACAGGATGGTGAAGGAGGCATAAACAAATATCAGGGGGAAAGACTTAGAAGAAATTACCACCGCGAAAAGTCAACGCCGGACGGAGGGATCCGGGTCGGTGGGGCGCATTTGGTTTGGGGGAGTGGTGGATCTCGTCCACCCTCTGGGATCTCGCTAGAGACGAAGGAGAGGCAGCGAGGGTCGCCGGAGATGGCGTTGAACGGCGGCGGTGGCGAGGCTCGCCGGCGGGAGGAGCTCGCTGGCGCTCGGGCGGAGCCGGGCGGCGGAGGAGGCGACCGGAGACGAGGCACGGGCGCGGAGGCGGCGGGCGGCGGCGTAGGGCCGCGGGGATGGGTGGCGCGGCGCGGGACGGGCGATGGGCGGCGCCCAGGCCGCGCGGGCCGGCTGCGGGCCCCGCGGGACTGGCGGCGGGTGGCGGCGGGCGGTTGCCATGTGGTGGCAGCGGACTGGCACGGACGCGGCGGCTATTTCGTCTAGCGAAGGTCGGACGTGTCCGGTGGCGGCGTGGGATATTTTTTTAGGGTTTTTACCCGGATTTCGGGGGAGATGCACATATTTATAGGTAGAAGGAGCTAGGAGAGTCCAAATGAGGTGCGGTTTTCGCCCACACGGTCGTGATCCAATGATGGAGAACATGGATGTGGTCTAGATGGGTTATTGGGTTGTTTGGAGGAGTGTTGGGTTGCAACACAAAAGAGGCTTTTTGCGGTTACCCGGTTAACCGTTGGGGCATCAAACGACCTCCAAATGGAATGAAATTTGACAGGCGGTCTACCGGTGATGTACCAAGGCCACTTGAAAAATCTCGACCCATTCCGAGAAAGTTTTTCTCCCGCTCATGAAAAGAGACAAGAGGGGTGCGCCGGGTGCATGTGGGAGTGTCGGATTGCGAAACGGACAACGGGGAAAATGCTCGGTTGCATGAGACGAACACGTATGCAAATGAGATGCGCATGATCACATGATATGAAATGCATGACATGAACAAAATGCAAAACAAAGACAAAAACCCAACCACGAAGGGAATCTCATAACATAAAGCTGGAAATGGCAAGAGTCAGAGTTACAAATATGGCAAGTTCCATCCGAGGTGTTACAAGGAGTCCATTCGAATGTATTAGACTTTTTCATCAGTCAGTAACGAGGCAGTGCCTTTTCACTAAGATGAGAAATGAACTGACTCAATGCAGCCAACCAACCTGTAAGCTTCTGTACGTCATGCACGTGGACGGGGCGTTTCATTCGGATAATTGCTCCAATCTTCTCTGGGTTAGCATTGATTCCTCATTCGAAAATGAGAAAACCGAGTAACTTTCCTCCTGGGACTCCGAATGTACACTTGGATGGATTGAGCTTGATGTCATATCTTCTTAGATTTGCAAAGTTTTCAGCGAGGTCAGTCAGCAGGTCAGAACTCTTGTGTGACTTTACCACGATGTCGTCCATGTAAGCTTCCATGTTCTGACTGATTTGAGTGAGCAGGCACTTCTGAATCATGTGCATGAGCGTGGCACTAGCATTCTTGAGATCAAAAGGCATGGTGACATAGCAAAAACACCCGAAAGGGGTGATGAAGATCATTTTTATTTCATCGGGCCCATCTTGACGGATCTGATGGTTCACAAAATAGGCATCCAAAATGGATAAACGCTCACACCCCACAGTCGAGTGGACAATCTGATCGATGCGGGGCAGAGGGAAATGATCTTTTAGGCAGGCCCGATTAATATGCTTGAAATCAATGCACATGCAGAGTGGACCATGACGACATTGGCGAGCCACTCGGAGTGGTATATCTCGCGAATGAAGTTAGCTGACAGGAGCCGAGCCACTTCCTCGCCAATTGCCTTCCTTTTCTCCAGGGTGGACCGATCGACATGCAAACGCTGCTCAGACAGTTCACTTGGTACACCTGGCATGTCAGATGGTTTCCATGCAAAGATGGCCCAGTTCTCACAGAGGAACTGGATGAGCACTTCTTCCTATTTGCTGTCGAGTGTTGTTGAAATGTGAGTCGGAGCAGCAGAGGGATCCTCTGGGTGAATTTGTACTGGCTTTGTTTCTCCAGCCGATTGGAATGTTGAATCTGAAGCGGGCTTCTTAGCTCGCAACAAATCACTTGGGTTGGCATTTTTCTGGTACTCTTCCAACTCCACCGTTGCCATCTGCTCGTCAGCAATCTTGGAGCCCTTCTGGAGGCATTCCTCTGCCCTCTGTCGATTCCCTGTGACTGCGATCACACCTCTTGGTCCAAGCATCTTCAACTTAAGATACAGGTATGATGACCCACAAGTATAGGGGATCGCAACAGCTTTCGAGAGTAGAGTATTCAACCCAAATTTATTGATTCGACACAAGGGGAGCCAAAGAATATTCTCAACTATTAGGAGCTGAGTTGTCAATTCAACCACACCTGGAAACTTAGTATCTGCAGCAAAGTGTTTAGTAGCAAAGTAATATGATAGTGGTGGTAGCGGCAACAAAAGTAAAGACAGCAAAAGTAATATTTTTGGTATTTTGTAGTGATTGTAACAGTAGTAGCGGGAAAGTAAATAAGCGAGAACCAGTATATGGAAAACTCGTAGGCACCGGATCAGTGATGGATAATTATGCCGGATGTGGTTCATCATGTAACAATCATAACATAGGGTGACACAGAACTAGCTCCAATTCATCACTGTAATGTAGGCATGTATTCCGTATATAGTCATACGTGCTTATGGAAAAGAACTTGCATGACATCTTTTGTCCTACCCTCCCGTGGCAGCGGGGTCCTATTGGAAACTAATGGATATTAAGGCCTCCTTTTAATAGAGAACCGGAACAAAGCATTAGCACATAGTGAATACATGAACTCCTCAAACTATGGTCATCACCGGGAGTGGTCCCGATTATTGTCACTTCGGGGTTGCCGGATCATAACACATAGTAGGTGACTATAGACTTGGAAGATAGGATCAAGAACTCACATATATTCATGAAAACATAATAGGTTCAGATCTAAAATCATGGCACTCGGGCCCTAGTGACAAGCATTAAGCATAGCAAAGTCATAGCAACATCAATCTCAGAACATAATGGATACTAGGGATCAAACCCTAACAAAATTAACTCGATTACATGATAAATCTCATCCGAACCATCACCGTCCAGCAAGCCTACGTTGGAATTACTCACGCACGGCAGTGAGCATCATGAAATTGGTGATGGGGGATGGTTGATGATGACAACGGCGACGAATCCCCCTCTCCGGAGCCCCGAACGGACTCCAGATCAGCCCTCCCGAGAGGTTTTAGGGCTTGATGGCGGCTCCGTATCGTAAAACGCGATGATTTCTTTTCTCTGATTTTTTTCTCTCTGAAAGTAAATATATAGAGTGGGAGTTGGCGTCGGAGGGCATCAGGGGGCCCACGAGGTAGGGGGCGCGCCCCCCACCCTCGTGGACAGGGTGTGGGCCCCCTGGTCTTCATCTTTCGCGAGGATTTTTTATTATTTTTTCTAAGATGTTCTGTGGAGTTTCAGGTCATTCCGAGAATATTTGTTTTCTGCACATAAAACAATACCATGGCAATTCTGCTAAAAACAGCGTCAGTCCGGGTTAGTTCCATTCAAATCATACAAGTTAGAGTCCAAAACAAGGGCAAAAGTGTTTGGAAAAGTAGATACGACGGAGACATATCAAGGTAACATGGGCGGGCCATGAAACGAGCATATGCGGGTCTGCCCAAAATAGCATGATAGGCACTATGAAAATCCACTACTTCAAATGTCAACTTTTCCTTGCGGTAATTTTTTGAATCACTGAAAACTACATCAAGAGTGATCTGACCGAGTGAATCTGCTTTCTTTCCTAGGATGACTCTATGGAATCACATGTTTCTCTCACTTATCTTGGACATCGGAATGCCCACCCCTCGGAGGGTCTCGGCATACAGAATGTTCAATCCACTGCCACCATCCATGAGAACCTTGGTTAGTCGTGTGCCCCTACGACTGGGTCAACCACCAACGGTTGCCGCCCGAGATAGTAATGTGAACTGGGTGATCGGATGGGTCGAATGTAATGGGAGTTTTCGACCATTTCAAATACATCGTAGTTGCAGGACCAACCAGGTTCACTTCTCTGTTGATAACTTTTAGTCAAATTTTGCTCTCGATGTCAGCAAAAATCACCAAAGTAGCATTGACATTGGGGTAACCATCATCTTCTTCCTTCTCTTCCTCCTTATCAGAGTCCTTCTCTAGGGGCGGGCCCTCTCGGAACTGCTGAATCAGGAGTCGACATTGTTGAGTGGTGTGCTTGGGTAAAATCAGGTTACCCTCCTCATCCTTCTTCGTGTGTATGTGACACGGTAAATCCAGGATGTTGTTGCCTGACTGATCTTTCACCTTTTTGGGCACCCACAGCCCCTTAGGTTTTCCCTTGAACTTCCCTGGTTCAGAACTGCAGCCTCTGCGAAACCTGCAGCTTCCGCCTTGCGCTTCTGTTTCCCAACGGTGTTTCCACCTCAAGTGTCCTGGTCGACTGGCTTCCCTTTACCGTTACGGAGTCGGTCTTCTTCCTCACCGTTTGCACATCGAGTGGAAATTTCCATCATTCGACCCAGAGACATGTCTCCAGGCTGACCAAACTTCGGGATGAGCTCTCTGTATCGAACGCCCTCTTTGAAAGCGCAGACTGCTTGGTGCTCTAACACATTTTATACCACGTGATGAAGGGTAGACCATCTCTGGATGTAATCCCTTAAAGTTTCATTCGGCTTCTAAACGCAATGTTGCAGTTCGGTCAGCACAGCAGGTCGCTTGCAGATGCCCTCGAATGTTTTGATAAACACTCGGGCTGACTCTTCCCAACAGAAAATACTTCCAGTGGCCAACTGATTCAACCAATCTCTGGTCGAACCCTCAAGCATCAGGGGGAGGTGCTTCATGGCTACATCATCATTGCCTCCACCAATCTGCACTGCCACTAGGTAATCTTCTAGCCATGTGTCAGGCTTCGACTCGCCGATGAACTTACTCATGCCCGTCACACCAACCTGATGTTGGGAGGGATCTCAGCAGCTTGGATGGCTCTACTGAAACATTTGGGCCCATAAACAAATGCTCTGCTTCCAGTCGGACGGTCTATGTCTTGTCCTTCTCTGTGAGCCCGGCCCCTGACGACCAAACATTGTACGACGAGTGATCTCGAATCGATCCTAGGCTCTCTTGGGTCGGCTGGAGCCCTCCGTTCATCACCATACGGATGTCGGTCATCATACCGTCGGGGCGCATACGGTCCGCCCCTCGGAGGGGGTGTAGGCACTCGACGGTGGTCATCATGGGCATATCGATGATCATATTGTCCGTGGCCTCGACCAAGGTACTGATCGTGGCGGTGACCACGATCGTCATGCCGCGGAGGCGATCTCAAACTATGTGCCGACTGAACTATGTCTGCAACCACAGATCTGCTATGGATTCTATTGCACAATTGAGAAACAGCCGAGTTTTGTTCACCTGCTACTTGGAGCAGCACTCGAATCTGCAGCAAACCTCTACCGGCTTCTGAATGAGACGGCTGAATTGACTCTGCTCTACGTGTTGCAGTTGCAAGATTTTGGACCAGAGTGCGGTATACCTGAGGTTCAAGCGGAAACAATTGACGTTGCCGTCGACTGAATTCGGGGATTTGCCGACGGGCGCGCTCGTCGAGTGAATATTGGAGACTCTCCAGACGCGCGCACTCAGCCAAGGTAGTCAGGCATGCAGCTTCCAAGGCCTGAGCCTCAGAGGTCTCCCTAATGATGGGGGTATGGAGCGCCTCCATGTTGCGACAATGCAGCTCTTCCCTTTGCTCCGAAGTGAGGGCTTGGGGATGATATTCGTCGTGACCACACAACGGGCCGCCGTCGCCGCCACCATGGAACCCAGGCAGGCTGTGAGGCGAGTTGACCATGAGGACTTCCACCGCAGGGTCGCTGCTTCCGCACTCGGAAAGAGTGTCTGCGGAACTAGTCAACAGGTGGAATGGTCCGTAGAGAGATTCGTCGGGCTCGATAGCCGCAACTTGAGGGGTGGCCGACTTGCGAGCCACTGCATGCTTCACCCACCGCTAGAGCCACGACCGACCGGATGCCGCGGGAACTGACCGATACTGGGTCGATGGCTGCCGCACGAGGACGCCGCAGGCACTCACGCAGAAATGCACCGCCCCACGGACGGGAAGGGCCTGGACGTCAAGGGGAGCTTCTTGGAGCCATGCGGAGTCGTCGGCGATGAAGACAAGCGTGCCGAGACGGATCTCGTGGCCCAAAGCCAAACCACCGCCGGAAACCATGTTAATGCAGATCAAAAAAATTGCAACCTCACAGGAAGTCGCTAAGATGCCTGGCCCCACTATGGGCGCCAACTGTCGTGGGAGTGAGTCTGACAGTAAGAGTAGGGGGTACGTAGGAGGAGTCAAGGCCTTAGCTATGGTAAAGTTGTACACGCAGGTTTACGAGTTCAGGCCCCTCTCAGAAGAGGTAACAACCCTACGTCTCGGTGCCTTGGAGGCTTGTCGATTGGAATATGCGTGTGAGTTATAGGGGGTGCGAACGCTTGTACCAAAGTTAGGGGGTGGATTATGTAGAGTGCGCCAGACACCTCCAACCCTCAGTTACACAGGGTTCAATGTGAGTTAAGGCAGGGACGTTACTAGTAACGCCTGCTATAAATGACTATTAATGACCTTTAAGACTACGGAGTGAATGCCTGACCGTTGCCATGCTGGGGCGACTGTAAGTCTTCTGTGCTCCGAGTGATTTTTGTACTGTCGAGTGTAATGATCATATCGAGTGGAATTGGGGTATCCGAGTGGAACAACTCGTCGAGTGGATTACACTCAAAGGTGATTTCAGTCAGAATCTTTTGTTGGACTTTGAACGTCTTTGACTCTAGGGCAGTGTCTTTGGGTAGGGCGTCTAGGTCAGGCCTATGACCCTACCCTGGGTACATGTCATTGTCACCTACCTTATTCTCTTCCTCATACATGCTCAAGAGCTTCGCTAGGCACATCTTCAAAGACTATAGCCACTCTTGATCAACCCACTCATACATGCTCAAGAACTTCCGTTCATCCTATAATATTTAAAAATTAGATCAGTGACAATTGTAGGGGAAATGGGTTTATAGCAACATAGAAAATCACCAATGCGTGTTTTGAAAAACTGAAGAAACATGTTAATTATGACATATCTTCTCAAAAAGATCAATGTGCGAAGGAATTAATTGCTACTGAGACAACAACCAAACTCTGGAACATCAGAAGCTATAATTAACTACAACAACGCTACAAGTTCTTACTCATGTACAATAAATAACAAATTGAACATTTTATGAGGAAGGTAAATATAAGTGCAACAGCATAGTGACAGTGTTTGGATGACACCAAATTGATACTAACAGGTGTGTACATGCCCAAATTTAGTAACATACAACTAATAGCACTAAGGCCGTCCACTATGAATGCCAAAACTGGTGTGAAGATGTTACTACATCTCGCATCGGTGCCCTGCACTCGCGAGCCGATGCAGCGGAAAAAATCAGGGACCCAGACTCTGAAACACCTAGTTTCTCCAATGGCCAGTTACTTCGTGCCATAAAGATTTAGTATTTTACTACTTGGCTTCTCGGATGTGTGGACCAAAGTTGGCTGCACAAACTACTGAACCGGTGCCAAACGATTTTCTAATGGCACCGCTGATGAGATGGCAACCATTTTAGATACTAGGTACAAATTGTGACACTGTCTTAGGATGCGTTTGGTTGAAGGTGTGGTATGAATGGGTTGTGACCGTGACAGTGTCTGAATCACATCTAACAAATGATTGGTAACAATGAAAGAGGGTCTAACCTTCTCTGCACATGCCAGAAACTTCCCCCCACTGTCCACAGATTCAAATGCTACTAGCTTCATGCATGGAGATTGATGGTGACAACGAGCAGATAGATCTCCAGCCACCCCGCTCCATTTGTTGCCACTGGTGATCCTAGGGAGCTACAAGAGGAAGAAATCACTCAAATCGACCACCGGGTAAAAATTCATCATTCCAAGTCATAGCCCGAGAGAGAGAAGAGAGGCATACCCGGGTGGTGAAGGAGTCGTCACCGGAGGAGGAACCGCTGGAGAGGTCTTTGAAGAACATCATGGCGACCCTGGCAGTAGGATGCGAGACGGCGAGAGCAAGGAAGCAGCTATAGCTTAGGAAGGAAGCAAGGAAGCAGAAAACAGGGGAAATGTGACTTGTGGTCGGGGAGAAAATGGGGTGGGGAAGGGGGAAGGGGCGGGGTAGATATTTTGGCGGTAGGCCAAAATTTTGGGAATGTGGAGGGAAACTTTGCATGTGGTGTTGCCGAACCATTCACTTTGAACGATTGTGTGCATCACAAACGATTCTTGATGCGAAGCATCCTACGATCATCCCCATGTACACTACGACTATTCCCCAAGCCCCAAGTAGACGTACGACGAGACCTCAAACATGTGCCATTGGACATAAGGTGAACTCTCTCCTTGTTAAACTTCCCTTGGACCCACATGGGACATGGCTACTACCTCAAACAAGGACACTTTGTGTGCTTAGGTACCAAGGAACCAACAAGGAGAATGCAACATGGACACCAAGATCATGGAGAGGGATTTTCCCAGTGCAGAGCTAGAGGTACAACCGCCCATGTACCGCCCAACTACCGATCCACCGGTATAACCGCCCATGTACCGCCCAACTACCGGTCCACCGGTACAACCGCTCGACTACCGCCCAACTACCGGTCCAGCTTCTGTAATCGAGCGGTGCAAGGCCCGTACCACCCCAGTTTGTCCCCGTAATAGCCATATGACTGGTACAACCGCTCCAACCACCAGTACAACTGCTACTGACTTCCGGGAAGACCTCTAGGAACCAGTACAAGAGCTCCAGGTGGTACAACCGCCCCCGTGTTCGGTACAACTGCTTTGCCTGCGCGCAGTAACAGGGATACGACCCGTGTAACCCCCAACTTACCCCTTGGACTATAAACACTCATCCCCTAGCTCCGTATTAAGATTAGCGTTGTGTTAGCTCATATGTGAGATAGAGCTTCACTCATCCATCCAGATCTACTCCTTCGTGAGGGACCGTCGCCTCTTCGGAGAAGATCCACTTGGATTCAAGACCCCTAACAGGAAGACCTCAAGACCTCCTTTCGGAGAAGAATCGGTTACCTTTCGTGCAAGATCATGTATCTTTTTTGTGTTCGAGGATCTAGCATATGTGTGATCGTTCTTGTTGGTTTGAGTGATTATCTCGTGTTTCCCCTCGTGCTATTTGTGTTCTTCGCGGGATCCGATCCTTTCGTGGAAGATCGGCCGTATAGGTTCCACCCTACATCATCTTGGCATCAGAGCAAGGTTGATCACGAATTTGGAGCCGCTATCCCCTTGTTTTCTAGTCTAATTTTGTTGTGTTCTTCCCTAATTTCAAAAATACCCACCAAAAATAGCCCCCAAATTTATTTGTAATTTGTTGGTTAGATGATTTTTTGTTGATTTTGATCCATGGATTTGCTTACTTTCGAGTGGATCTAGCATCTTCCCAAGTTTCCCCACCTTCCATCCACAAAATCCGTCAAATTTTGCCCCCGAAATCATCCATTTCCGCCCCAAAGTCCATCCCGATCTAGATCTGCAAATTTTCCCGATACGAGCAGTACTACCGCCCCCAAGCGGTACTATCGCTGAGCTCCACAAGTGGTACTATCGCCCTTCCAAGCAGTACTGCTGCCCCTCCCAGATTCAGCGTTCCGAGTTTCACCGTTTTGACCATAACTTTCACATCCGGAGTCTGATTTTGACGTTCTTTAGCTCGTTGAGTAGCTATTGACATCCCCATCCATATAGATAGGTTCCAACACCATTTGACTCCATAAAATTTTCGGAATTTTGGCATCTTTGCCTAGGGCCACCACCATGTCATCCGCATAACCACCACCGACTTTCGCAACCTAACCCATTTTGTTCCCCTTATCATTTGTGGTTGCTTGAGTGGTGACTTGAGTCTCCTAAGGTGTTTCGGCTACTTAGGGATGGTTGCTTCGTCATCAACCACCACCACCACTTCCGCATTGCTAACTCCGGAACCACCTACGCATTCCGCTACCACCATTTGACATTTGAGATTTTGAGTTCGCGGTTTTTCTGTTTCCTAAGGTGTTTCGACTAACTAGGAACGGTTCGACATCGACATCACCACCGCTCATCTTCGCCACGGACTCGTCATCAACTTTGCGTATCATCTCAGTATCGTGATATCTCATCATTATACATTCTTGCCATTGCATTGGTAACCCCATAGACCATTTTGCATACCTTTCCTATCGATACTATCCTTTGAGTATTTCCGGCAACGTTACTTGTGCACATTAATGATCATACTTCCCATAGAATACATACCATATCATTGTGGTGCATATCTTGGTATCATCTCTTGTGTCACAAGGTTGTCATAAGCATACACAATTGCTATCTTGGTTCGTGAAGTATTGCATGAGAAAACAGTTCACAAGTGAAAGAGCCAAACAAGCTTTTAAGCAAAAGGAAAAGATAAGCAAAAGAGCTTATAAGCAAGAACCATAGCATCATACTACATTAATATTGTATACTAGATCATCTTGGATCATATCACCAGAATACCATACATATAGCATACTTGGGATAGAAGTCGTTGCATTTTTGTCTCCTATAGGTTGTGCACAAGTGTCGTATCTGCCTATTGAGCAATCATGCTAGCGTCTCTCTAGAGTTGTGCAACACGAGCGTTCTCCGTGGATTCCACATTTTGTGCTCATTCCTTGGTTGCACGACCCCATTTATCTATCTGTGTGTGTGTTTCCATGTACCACATATTGCTATTGGTCTACTTGTTTTGCTTGCGAATTTCTGAATCTCTTTCAACATTATTGACTCTTGCTAACATTTTGCATCAAATTTTTGTGCCACTATCCCCACCGAGCTCCACTATAAGCCTTACTTGTGTAGGTGTGAGAAGTTGACAAGATCGTTACCAATTGTGTTATTTCCTTGTTACATTATTGAGTGATCATTGATCCATCTTCAACATAGGTCAATGTACATTTGGTATAGTTCTTCTCTTTCTCCCACTCATATTTGCTCGAGTCTTTTGATGGATAGGCAAGGCATTTCATCTCCGGTCTTCCATAACAATGATGGCGCGTACAACTACAACAACAAAACTCCCCACTTCGGACTACAACGAGCAATGCAAGTCATCGACAACATCACCACCGACTTACGACATTCCGAAGCTAGGAGAAGGGACTACTTCGACAACAAGCTTTCCATGCAAAAGGAGGAGCTAGATGCAAGGATGGAGGAGATTCGTACCTTGTTGATCAACCGTTCTTCCCCTTCATCATCCTCAAGGTGATAGTGGGCAAGTCGATCATCTACGGAGCACCCAAGAGATGCAAGCGCAAGTCGTCCACGTCCACATCTACATGGCGACCACCATCACGTTCGTGATCCACATCGTCATGAAGGGCAAGTCACCAGCAAGCAACATGTGCATGATGACGACGAACAACATCTACTACAAGCTCAAGCACGACAACGACACCATCATCATGAAGATGCTCGCTAAGCGCAAATGCACAAGTCCCAACAAGCCCTACTTCACGCTAAGGCCAAGCTTCATGAGCAAAAGAGAAGACCGCGATATGACCACCACCAAGAGGAAGCTTCCGCTACCACCACCACTTCGGCATCTTCGCCAAGTGTTATCAGGGCATCTTTGCCTTTGGAAGTATGGCATCTTCGCCTACTTCCCACGAGTTCACCTACATCGACATCTTTAACAACAAGGAGACCACCTACGAGCGAGGGCGACACTTCCATCTTCCAAAGCCCCTCAAGGAAGATGGCCGAGCATGTGACATTCCCTTCGGTCATGGAGACGAGATACAAGGTACCACATCATATGGGCCTCCTACAACAAGACGGCGACAAGACAGTCGAGCAAGGACCATCCCCTTCGACCACGGCGGTGAGTATGTACCTCTTCAAAAACATGAAGACGGTGCCCCAATATGTCTCCTACTCCGAGTCAAGCTATGAGACCGCGCATGAGACCCTCTCTTTGGTCTCGGATGAGAGTGATGTTTTGCCATATCCTACGGCATTCATCTTTGGAGGTGTTATGGATGAGGAGGTTGAGCATGGGACTATCCCTTCAACCAAGGTGGCGATAGGAGTTGAGCACGGAGACGTTTGCACATACATCTCTCTGACACCCACATATGATGAGATGCCCCAATTGCCATGTGAGGAGAGCCACCAACCTATGAGTGAGATGAGTGACTCCACCATATATGACATTGAGTGCATTTCCTATGAGAGGATGAGTGTGACCACTACTAGCCCCACACTTGAGAGCATGCCACACATCCTATGTGCGGTTGAGAGCCATTTGAGTGACTCCACCAACCATATGAGTGAGAGCATCTTACCGGCAGTGAGTGAGCCACAACACTTAGTGAGTGAGGTAGTTGATAGGGCACGTGAGGCCACTATGATTTCTAATCACTTAACCTCTACTCCAAGTGTGTTTTCTTCTTTGGTGCTAGGTCTCCTACATGACAACATGCCTATCCTTGATGAGTCCATACCTCCAATGAAGATGACGATGGCCATGGTGGACGATGATGCACCCCCACATGGTTCCATCAAGATGAAGATGACCACGACTTGATCTTCGACACCTCACCTACAACACATAAGCAATGCTCCAAAGGTAACATAGGTGGTGGTGCTTCTCTTGTCCCACTAGCGTCCTATCTCACCAATGATTGCTTGCATGATGTTGATCCACCCATGCTTCATGCTAGTGCGAATTCCTCATGTCATGACTTACCCATTTATGATGAATATGATGATGAGCATGTTGAGTTTCCTAGTTGTGATGCTATACTCCATAGGATATCATGTGAAAATTATATTGGTCATGTCATGTTTGACAATCCATTGAACTTGTCATATGCTATGAGTGAGATCTCCCATATTGCATCATTTCAATCTCAACATAGTAACTATGCATGCCCCATTAAAATAAATCCCATTTGCACTTATGGCATAAATGACGAGATGATGGTCATTGTCTTTTGTTTCTCATGTGATGATATTGCCATGCTTCCTTTACATGATTTGCGCAATTCATTTACTTTGACATGCCATGAACACATTGCTTCGGATATGCATTGTTTTGGATGTTGTCAATATTCTCCATGTGATGTTTCCACTAAAGCTCATGAGGAGACCCCCATAGTTTCCTCATACATATTAGGAGATTTTGATACATCCTATCCTTTTCATGCTTCCCCTAATTGCTTGTACCATATGCATTCCATGAATATCAATGCTCTACATATCTCGCATTACACAATTTGAGTCTCCATTATGCCATACATAACAACAAACCTCTCATGATGGATGACATGTTTTTATATCATGCATCTCATTCATTTGAGCATTGGCTATTTTGTGTTAACCAACACATGCACATGCGCATCATGATGGATGATGTGTACATATACCACGCACACACAATTTTCACATTGTCTTTGTTTTGTGTAGGTACTCATGTATACTCGTCAACTTCACAATCCCAAGAGTTGATGAAATGAGCTCTTGAGAGAAACGACGATTTGGGATTCCGTAAATTGTCCTTACCACTGTTATCTTTGCGCAACTACTACGCGCACCTCTTTTACTTGGCTCTCACACGGATATGGGCTATTTACCACTTGTCATCCTATGCCCATTCTATCGTGTTCACTTTGCACGTTATGCCTCTTTACATGACTTTACCATGAAATTGTGACCCTTGCTTGCACTTACATGTGATTCACCATTACACTACTTCTATGTGTATTTGCATGCTTGGTGGAGATCCTTGTTGCTATTGCCATGTTTACCATGTGCCACATGCTATTGTTGATTCTTGTGTTAGGAGAGACATATTGTTCAATTGCTATTTTGTAACATCCCAAATTTTCAATTCGGAATGTTTTACAATTATTAGCTAAGCATCTATGCATGTTGTTTGAAATTGAGTGGCATTTGCAATTTCAGAGGCAGTTGAGTTTTTCTTGAATTTGGAATTGATTGGTGTCGTGGGTTTGCCACGGCAGATGTCCTTGTGAAAGGACTTAGTTGTGGAGCCATCGCTACGGGTTAGCTTAAAGGGGTTAAACCGTACAAGGAGACACGTGGAGTTTTATACTAGTTCGGCCCCTTCAATGAAGGAAAAAGCCTACGTCTAGTTGTGATTGGTAATGCTAGGGTTTCGAAGGCCAGGGAGAGAATCCGCTTTGTATGGCTCTCGAGTTGTTGTCTATCCGTAAACCGCTGTCGGGTCGTCCCTTTATATACATTGGTTGACGCCCACCGCACTACAGAGTCCCGAAGCCGGATCATACACGTATCTGGTTCGGTCTCTATCCTTCCTATCTTGCAATACAAGTTACATGACTAGGTCGGTTTACATTTACAGGCTTTAACCCGCCTTTGGGCCTTGGGCCTCCGTGAAGCGCCATCATCCTTGCATCTTCATGGGCTTCTGATCTTCAAGGAGTTAACCCGGCTACATAAGGCCGGTTTACCTCCAGTAGTAATATCCCCAACATTAGGCCCCAGATTGGTTTGAACTTGTTCATGTCAATCTTGTACACTAAGAAAAAATCTTCCCTCCTATCTTCACCTTGATCTTGTAAACCGCCGTGACGTCATACTTCCAGATGATGATAAACCGCCCTGACGTCATCTACTCATTGATGTCGACGATTACCTTCATTTAATGTGTATTCAGCCACCGAGGTGACATTTTTATTAATTTATCCATTTTTGGGCTCCTCGATTCCCGCACTTGCTGTTTTATCGCTTCGCCTTATAAATAGGGGCAGAGGACCCTTTCTTTTCTTTCCTCTACCCATTCATCTCTTCTTCTTCCTCTCGATGACCCCGCACCCGAGCGTCGTCGTCATCTTCGAACCTCGCCTCTGCTTCGCCGTCGGCCGCTGCATCAACTTGTTCGCACCAGAGTTCCACAGCGCCCTTCCGCTGCTTCCGCGGTCGCAGTAAGTCCTTTCCCCCTTCTTTCCTAGATCCATTAGGGTTTCCTTACTCTTCGCTGTTCTTGAGGTTCATCAGAGCTTTCAGTGCTATTCTTCCATGGTCTTTAGGTGAATATTTCGTACCTGACGTACTCCTTGCCGTAGCTAATCTTCTGCTATCACCACAAATCCTTATGCGCAAAGAATTGATCTAGTCCTTCATAAGTTTCTTCGGTTCTTCACCCTTTCTAGATCCAATTATTTTTACTTTTCTATCTTATCTTAGATCCGAAATTGTCATATGTCTCTGTGAAATCTGTTTCTCCCCATGCCAACATAAGCGGTTTAACTTTGTATAGACAATCTGTACCATTAGCCCTCTGATAAACCGGAGGAGCCTTTTACCTTCATAGTTATACTCCAGTTTAATAGTGTCTGAGTACTCCTGTCCTGGTATTACCATTTATCCCTTATCGCATTGGTCTCCGGTTTATGATATTTCGCATATCAGTACGTTTCTTACTCCATTGTATCTTGTATATCATCATTAGTCATTTATAAACCATCCTTTTATTTTTATCTTGTTTTTTTTGCTATGGCCAAACAATTCACTGCCTGCAATTGGGCTCGTTCCCGGGTCACCGAGGATCAATTCAATGATATGGTCAGCATCGGCTCTTTGCCTAAGAAGACTGAAATTAAATGGGGAGTTCCAGGAACAGAAAATCCTCCGACCCCAAGGCAGGGCGAGGTGGTGGTCTTTGTTGACCACATAAGCCGTGGCTTCAAACCGCCAGGGTCAAAGTTTTACCGAGATGTGCTTGCCAGCTTCCAACTTCATCCGCAAGATATTGGTCCCAACTCGGTCTCCAATTTATGCAACTTCCAGGTCTTCTGTGAAGTATATTTACAAGAAGAACCAACTGCCGATCTGTTCCACGACTTCTTTCATTTAAACCTGCGCACAGAATTTGTAAATGGCCCTAACACTGAACTTGGGGGTGTCTCAGTTCAAAAGCGGAAAGAGGTTGAATTTCCTCATGCCAAACTGCACAGCCATCCAAAGGAATGGAACCAAACTTGGTTTTACTGCAGAGATACATCCCCTGAAGATGAAAATCCCCTCCCCGGCTTTCATGATCACAGACTATCCAACACCCATCCAATGCCACAATGCCTGAGCTCTTCAGAAAGGGAGAAATATGCCCCTCAACTCGCCAAACTCCTGGCCTTTATGGCGAACGGTTTAACAGGCGTGGACTTTGTGTGCTGTTGGATATCCTGGAGTATCTTGCCGCTAAGCCGGCATCCCGGTTTAATGTGTGAGTATACCAGTGAGGTTGACGACCCTCAACGCCATTGCAACCTTCAATTATCTGAGGAAGAAGTCACTGAAGGTGTAAAGAAGATTCTGAATGAATCGGAATTGGTTTGTAGTCAAACCGGTCTGAGTCCCTTCTATGCCAAGAACAAACCGCCTGCTGTAAGCATTATACTTCCTTTTTATCTCTAATATTTTTAGCTTATGCAACCTGTAATAATTCTTCTTTGTATGTATGGTGATGACCCCTTCTGGAAACGGAAGACCGTAGAGAAAGCGGCAAAGCCAACTGGGGATAAAGTGGTTAAGCCATCCCGCCCAAAAACCAAAGCCGTAAAACGGACGTCAAAATGGAAAACGGCTGACCGAATTAACATGGAGCTTGATGATGACACTGATGATCCAGAAGTTGAGGTAGAACTTGACTCACTTGGCTCTCTTTTCATGCATCTCATTAACAATGATCTTCCGCAGGAGGACGCGAAAGCTAGTCAAGCTGATGATGTAGAGGTAATTATCCTTTCCTCCGGTTCAGACTCTATGCCAACACAAAAAACCCGCCAAGCAGTCTGGAAAGTAAGCTTTTCTCATCCTCTTGCTCACTTGGATCCAACATTTATTTTGAAGACCTAGCAGCATGAAGCTCGCCGGACAACCCGGCACAGTGGCCAACAGGTCACTTCAGCCAGTTTACCTGATACCCCGGTTCGAAAGCATAGGTCTGAGGTCTCTCCTATTTCTGACCATTCTTACCCCAAGGCAGGTTATTTCAGACAGCCTCTTAATCCATCCGATTCAAATTATCAGGTGACACCTCCTTCATCTTCTGGTGAATCGACAGCAACTCAATTCCCCCTTTGAAAACTGTGGCCGGGTAAGTTGTAAAAACCTTTCCTTTCAATGCGTCATAAATCCTTTGAATAAGATGTTAATTATCCTTTATCCTGTTTGCAGGCCCAAAGTCAGACCCAGCAAGAAAGCTCGGGTCACCAATCCGCCCGAAGACCCGGTCGCCGAAGAAGAAGAACCAAGAGGTGAACCCGAACACACTTGTGATCCGGAAGGTCCTCATCCTGAAGCTACTTCTGATGACCCGCCCCTTGAAGGCCAAAATACTGATGAGCCTACAGACGCTGAGCCTGCCACGCCCGATGCTGAACCGGTAGAACCAAACCGGGCTAGTCCGGTGAAAGATGCTGAAATTCCAATATCACCAACCAAACACCATGAAGGCCAAGGTGATGATGTTATTATTACTGGAATAGGCCATAGCTCTCCTGGCCATCCCATAGTTTTGGCTCAACATAGTGCCAAAGAAGAGCAGGCTGCTAGAGAAAGAGGCAAATGGAGTAGTGATTTGGCAAGTTATGCTCATCTCAACGCAGAGGAGCTTCACTCTGGCTTCTTGAATCGCTTGCACGCAAACCGGGATTATGAAGCCGGTTTTGTAAATTTGATGAAGGAGCGATAGGAGGTATTTTCTTCCTCCTTTGTATCTTGATTCATAGTCTGAAAATGCTAGCCCAAATAGCCCCCAAGGGCCGAGTTATAATATGAATCATAACCCGAGTCTTCGTAGCACTTTAAGCCACTGATAAGAACCAGATTTACCCTTTAACAAGTAGATAGCTTTATGCCGCGTATCCCCCAAAGGCCGGTTTAACTCTAACAAGTTAATCCGGGTTTTAATCCATGCATCCATTTTTGAATCAACATACATTAGCCCCCAATTGTCAAGGATAACGTTTACATTGTTCTGGAGACTTGTATGAACTGTAGCAATTTAGAGCAAATAGGCATTAGCCCCCAAGTACGAAGTGCATAACCTGTTATGCGATTTGTACTTAGAATATGTACGTATCCTGTCATTTGATATATCTTCAATGTTTGCAGTATGATCTGAGGAATAAGGAGGCCCAAAACATTGATTTGCAAAACAATGTGAAGTCCCAACAAGAAGAAGCCACCAAAACCAAAGAGGAGCTGACGAAAGCCCTAGCCTCCATGGAAAACCTCAAAGAATCTTTCAACAAAGACCGGGCTGAATGGGAGATCGAGAAATCTGGTTTAATAAAGAGTGCCGAAGACGCCAAGGCTGCCTTGAAACCGGTTGCGGAGGAACTGGCTGTCTTGAAACGGCAAATTAACGCCATGACTTCTGCAATTTTTGGTAAGTGTTTCCTTTATGTATTTGGTATAACTTGTGGAACCTTATCTTTGACTAGAATGCTGATGTTAAACCGTGACAGGCACCCGGATTGCTCATCTTGGTACAGATATGCGCATATAGCTCAAAGAGGCTATTACATTGGTTGAACAGCTGTACTCTGGGTCTCAGCGGGCAATTTGCATAGCAGTTTACAACAAACTGGCTCCAACTTTGATTAAAGAAACACTTGAGAAACTGGCCATGTTACCAGCCCGTATTGCCGAGTTGAAGAAAGCAGCTGCCAGAGCAGGAGCTTTAACCGCACTTATTCGAGCCAAAGCCTGGATTCCAGACCTTGAAGCGAAGGATATCATTAAAGGATACCCAGGTGTTAAAGAAGATGGTTCAAACTTCAACAATGATGACCTCTGGTGGCTGACCAAACAGATGCGGCCAGCAGCCAGCAAGTTGGCCGATGATACCGATTTGTCCCATTTTCAACCGTTTTATGATGCGGAGGGGAAGCCGACATCCATGAATCTGAAGAACTTGTTCCTCTGATTCGTAAGCACACTTATGCTCCTGATATTAACCCTTCCAATCTTATCCATGAAGAAGCAGTGTTTCAAGCTTTAACTGGAATCGATTAGTCAACGGTTGATTTCCAGCATCTGGGGAGGGATGAAGAAGTGCCCACACCAATCCTACACACCAACTGACCCTCAACCATCAAACCGTCCAGATGAAGAGTCCTGATCCGATCACTGGTTTACATGGCTACTGTGAAAAACAATGATACCATTGGAGCCTCTTTGAAGCTTCATGTAATAGGATAGCCAAAACTCCGTTATCTGCCATGCCATCGAGCATGTTTCGTAATACTTCGTGACAATCTTGTGCCACCTTTTGGGATATATTTATGCATAACCCCTGATAAATTGTGTTCCTGGGCACAACAACTTAATAGTATCTAGCGGTTTTACCGCTAGACGGGTTATGATGTCCAATAAGTAAATAATACCTAGATGAATAATCAAGTGTTTGTACAAAAAGCAATGTACAGAACATACCTCATTGGTTGACCAATCATTGTATACGGCAAAGGTGTTAATACCAATCCAGAACGTTGATAACCCCATCTTTGTGATGCCGGTCTATATATTAAACTGGACCGGGATAACTACCGAGTTTTCGTTATAACACTGGTGATTTAGTCAAACCAGAACAGGTCAATAAACACCGGTTTATAACTGATCATGTGCCGACAACTTATAGTTGAAAAGCAAGCCGGGTCAAGGACGCTGGATTATCAAAAGATTCTTATGAACTTCAGCAAATGAAATTTCAAAAAGGAAAATAAGCAAGGCTTTTTACGAGCTGCCAGGCTCGAAATCAAGGCTTTTCATGGGCTGCTAGGCCTCTGAGTTAAACCATTTAACAAAGCCTTTTAAGATGGGCCTCCAATTAACCAATAATCATTTTAACTTTGACAAGTTCAGGGTCTATAAAAGATTGACATGTCAAACGTTCGATGGGTCATACTAGGATTACCTGGACAGGAGTGGCTTACTTGATGAAGGCAGGTTAACCCGGGTTTTTAGGTGAATACACCAGGCTTCCAAGCCGTGGCTTGATAGCCAATTACAAGGGTCCTTTCAAACTCTTTGTTGCTTTGCAAAAATAGCCCCCAAGTAACTTTGTGAGCTGTGCTGAGTGTGTGCCCATGTTTTAGTCTCTGCTTTGTGCAACACTCTCTTTGGCTCCACATATTTTTCTGTTGTGGCCTAAATGCCTATCAAGAGGTGTAGCTATGGTGTGATAACAACCAAGCCCCCTAGTGATATCCCTTCGTGGTTTCAAAACCGATCAAGAGGTGTAGCTGTAGTTTAAATATGACCAAGCCCCCTAGTGATTTTCTTTATATCCGTGCAACTGCTAAGATCGGATTAATAAAAACTCCGCTTTGTCCATTAACTTGTATAACACACACAGGATGTAAAAAGAACAGATACCCCACTTAAAACGGAGGCTCCAGTTTATTATATGATATATACACTGTCATAAATATGTACAGATGAAGAGCCTATGGCTTCAAGTATAGTAAGGCCGAAGGAGAGCTATGTTCCATGGTCGCTTGCTCTCCTCCTCCGATTGACCTGAGTCTTTATGCTCTCGAACATCAATGAGGTAGTAAGACCCGCTGTGCAGATTTTTGCTGACAACAAAGGGTCCTTCCCAAGGTGGGGATAACTTGTGCATATCAGTCTGATCCTGGATGAGCCGGAGCACCAAATCACCTTCTTGAAAGGTTCTGGTTTTAACCCGGCGGCTGTGATAACGTCGGAGATCTTGTTGATAAATCGCCGATCATGCTGCTGCAAGATCACGCTCTTCATCCAACAGGTCCAGAGAATCCTGACGTGCCTTCTCTTTATCAGCTTCAACATAAGCCGTCACACGGGGTGAGTCGTGACGGATATCACTTGGAAGAACGGCCTCCGCTCTATAGACCATGAAGAAAGGTGAGTAACCCATAGATCCATTGGGTGTGGTGTTTATGCTCCATAACACAGAGGGTAGCTCCTCAACCCAACAACCCGGTGTTCGCTTTAAGGGAACCATAAGCATGGGTTTTATACCCCGTAGAATTACTTGATTTGCCCTCTCTACTTGACCATTAGACTGGGGGTGAGCCACCGACGCTAGATCGAGTCGGATGTGCTCACATTGACAAAATTCTTCCATATCCCCCTTTGACAAGTTAGTACCATTATCTGTTATAATTCTATGTGGAAAACCAAACAAGAATATCACTTTTTTGATGAATTGAACCGCCATGGCTGCATCACACTTGCTGACTGGCTCTGCCTCCACCCATTTAGTGAATTTATCAACTGCTACTAATAGGTGGGTCTTTTTGTCCTTAGATCGCTTGAAGCGTCCAAGCATATCAAGCCCCCAAGTTGCAAACGGCCACATAATTGGAATCATCCGCAACTCTTGATCCGGAACGTGCGCTCGGCGGGCAAATTTTTGACACCCGTCACATCTCTTGACTAAATCTTCCGCATCAGCATGCGCCGTCAACCAATAAAAACCGTGGCGAAAAGCTTTAGCAACCAAAGACTTTGAACCGGTGTGGTGACCGTAGTCCCCTTCATGGATTTCTCGCAAAGTCTCACAACCTTCTTGAGGAGAAACACAACGCTGAATTGCTCCTGAAACGTTGTAGCGATGTAACTCCCCATTGAGTATGGTCATGGACTTGGAACGCCGGATTATCTGTCGGGCCAACGTTTCATCGTCTGGTAACTCGCCCCGGTTCATGTAAGCCAGATACGGATTGTCCAATCCGGTATGGCATGCAGAGCTGCCACCAACTAAGCCTCCGGATCAGGAATAGCCAAATCTTCTTCAGTTGGCATCTTGACTGACGGATTATGCAATACATCAAGAAAGACATTGGGAGGGACCGGTTTACGTTGGGAACCAATACGACTTAAAGCGTCCACCGCTTCATTCTTCTGCCGGTCTATATGGTCCACCTGATAACCCGTAAAGTGACCAGCCACTATGTCCACCTCTCACCGATATGCAGCCATGAGTGGGTCTTTAGAATCCCAAGTGCCAGACACCTGCTGAGCCACTAGATCTGAATCGCCAAAGCACTTAACCTGGCTCAAATTCATCTCCTTAGCCATCCGCAGACCATGGAGCAAAGCCTCATATTCAGCTGCATTGTTAGTACAAGGGAACATTAAACGGAGGACATAACAAAACTTGTCACCTCATGGGGAAGTTAGTATGACTCCAGCCCCCGAGCCATCCAACTGTCTGGATCCATCAAAATGAATAGTCCAATATGTATTATCTGGTTTCTCTTCAGGTGCCTGTAACTCCGTCCAATCATTGATGAAGTCTACGAGTGCCTGGGATTTGATAGCTGTGCGGGGTATATATTTGAGCCCATGAGGTCCAAGCTCAATAGCCCACTTGGCAATCCGGCCAGTTGCTTCTCTGTTCTGAATGATATCACCCAGAGGGGCTGAACTGACCACTGTGATGGGATGACCCTGGAAATAATGTTTAAGCTTCCGGCTTGCCATAAACACTCTATACACCAGGTTCTGCCAATGCGGATACCTCTGCTTTGACTCAATGAGCACCTCGCTGATATAATAAACCGGCCGTTGAATCAGATATTCCTTGCCAAGCTCCTGGCGCTCTACCACAATAGCTACGCTAACAGCCCGGGCATTAGCAGCCACATATAGTAATAACGGCTCCTTATCGGTCGGCGCTTCAAGCACGGGCGGTTCAACTAGCTGCTGATGACCCACAAGTATAGGGGATCTATCGTAGTCCTTTCAATAACTAAGAGTGTCGAACCCAACGAGGAGCAGAAGGAAATGATAAGCGGTTTTCAGCAAGGTATTCTCTGCAAGTACTGAAATAAGTGGTAACAGATAGTTTTGTGATAAGATAAATTGTAACGAGCAACAAGTAACAAAAGTAAATAAAGTGCAGCAAGGTGGCCCAATCCTTTTTGTAGCAAAGGACAAGCCTGAACAAACTCTTATAATAGGAAAAGCACTCCCGAGGACACATGGGAATATCGTCAAGCTAGTTTTCATCACGTTCATATGATTCACGTTCGATACTTTGATAATTTGATATGTGGGTGGACCGGTGCTTGGGTGTTGTTCTTACTTGAACAAGCATCCCACTTATGATTAACCTCTATTGCAAGCATCCGCAACTACAACAAAAGTATTAAGGTAAACCTAACCATAGCATGAAACATGTGGATCCAAATCAGCCCCTTACGAAGCAACGCAGAAACTAGGGTTTAAGCTTGTGTCACTCTAGCAACCTATCATCTACTTATTACTTCCCAATGCCTTCCTCTAGGCCAAAATAATGGTGAAGTGTTATGTAGTCGACGTTCACATAACACCACTAGAGGCTAGACAACATACATCTTATCAAAATATCAAACGAATACCAAATTCACATGACTACTAATAGCAAGACTTCTCCCTTGTCCTCAGGAACAAATGTAATTACTCACAAAGCATATTCATGTTCATAATCAAAGGGGTAATAATATGCATATAGGATCTGAACATATGATCATCCACCAAATAAACCAACTAGCATCAACTACAAGGAGTAATCAACACTACTAGCAACCTAGTAGCACCAATCCTGGACTTTGAGACAAGAACTGGATACAAGAGATGAACTAGGGTTTGGAGATGAGATGGTGCTGGTGAAGATGTTGATGGAGATTTCCCTCTCCCGATGAGAGGATCGTTGGTGATGACGATGGTGATGATTTCCCCCTCTCAGAGGGAAGTATCCCCGGCAGAACAGCTCTGCCGGAGCTCTAGATTGGATCCGCCAAGGTTCCGCCTCGTGGCGGCGGAGTCTCGTCCTGAAAAGTTCCTTTCTATTTTTTTCTCATCAAAAGACTTCATATAGGAGAAGATGGACGTCGGAGAGCCACTAGGGGGCCCACGAGGTAGGGGGCGCGCCCTAGGGGGGCGCCCCCCACCCCCGTGAGCTGGGTGTGGCCCCCCTGGCCTTCATCTTTGGCGAGGATTTTTTCTTTATTTATTTTAAGACGTCCCGTGGAGTTTCAGGATTTTTGGAGTTGCGCAGAATAGGTCTCTAATACTTGCTCCTTTTCTAGCCCAGAATTCCAGCTGCCGGCATTCTCCCTCTTCATGTAAACCTTGTAAAATAAGAGAGAATAGCCATAAGTATTGTGACATAAAGTGAAATAACAACCCATAATGCAATAAATATCGATATAAAAGCATGATGCAAAATGGACGTATCAACTCCCCCAAGCTTATACCTCGCTTCTCCTCAAGCGAAAAGCCGATAACAATAAATATGTCCTCATGTTTAGAGGTAGAGGCGTCGATAAAAATAAAATACGGACATGAAGGCATCATGATTATTCTCATAAAAACAACATATATAGATTTTGTCATATGATTACTTATGTTCAAGTGATGATCTATTCACAATGCAAAAGTATAAATCATAAACCTTAGTGGGCTCCGACAAACCATAATCTCAGTCATTGAAGCAATTGCAATTTATCATAACATCAGAAAGAGTCTATGTCAGAGCTAAAAAGCAAGTCCACATACTCAACTATCATTTAGTCCTCCATAATTGCTAACACTCACGCAATACTTGTGGTTACGGAGTTTTAATCGGACACAGAGAAAGATAGGGGCTTATAGTTTTGCCCCACAACCTTTTACCTCAAGGGTAATGTCAACAATAATGGTTCATGCTCCCCTACATCCAATTAGATATATATATCATGTTCTTTCAAACATGCTGAGCTTGGCAAAGGATAAAATGAAAAAGAAAAGGTGAAGATCACCATGACTCTTGCATAAGGTAGAAGATAATGATAAAGGATAGGCCCTTCGCAGACGGAAGTAGAGGTTGCCATGCGCTTTTATGGTTAGATGCATAAAATCTCAATGCGAAAGAACGTCACTTTATATTGCCCCTTGTGATATGAACCTTTATTATGCAGTCTGTCGCTTTTATTACTTCCACATCACAAGACCGTATAAAGCTTATTTCCCCCACACTAATCAATCATACATATTTAGAGCAATTGTTATTGCTTTGCACCGATGACAACTTTCTTGAAGGATCTTACTCAATCCATAGGTAGATATGGTGGACTCTCATGGCAAAACTGGTTTAGGGATTTTGGAAGCACAAGTAGAACTTCTACTTGGTGCTGAGAATTTGGCTAGCATGAGGGGGAAAGGCAAGCTCAACTAGTTAGAGGATCCATGACAACATACTTTATCTCAGATATAAGAATGACATAACTCATTACGTTGTCTTCCTTGTCCAACATCAACTCTTTAGCATGTCATATTTTAATGAGTGCTCCCAATCATAAAAGATGTCAATGATAATATATCTATATGTGAAAACCTCTCTTTCCTTATTACTTTCCTATTAATTGCAACAATGACCAAAGCTATGTCTGCCAACTCCCAACAATTTTTAATCATCATACTCTTTCTATGTGAAGTCATTACTCTCAATAAGATCAATATGAACTTTTTGTTTCTTTTTATTCTTTTCTTCTTTCTCTTATTCACCCAAGATCATGGAAAAATAATCAAGCCCTTGACTCAACACTAATCTTTATTATATATAGCTCACGGACTCAATTATAAATAAAGATCATAAAGCAAAACTCAAAACTAGATCATGCCATAAACTTTATTCTACTAGATCAAGATACTACTAATAGGATCGAACTAAGAAAAATGATAAAGATAGGAGTTGTGATGCTGATACGATACCGGGGCAACTCCCCCAAGATTGGCAGTTGCCAAGGGGAGTGCCCATACCCATGTGATTATATCTCCTTCTTTGTTGTCGGTGTAATATTCTTGGCGATGATTCCCCTCAGTATGCGGTTCTCCTCCTCGAGCTTATTGACTTGCTGTTTGAGGTCCATTATTTCCTCATGGAGCTTTCCTGTGACAGCTAAAGCTCCTTGCACCCAAGGGTGTTGCATAGATGCGGGGGAAGAAGTGACACTCCTCTTCATATTTTCATCAGAAATAAATCTAACATTAGAAGGGATAACCGAGTTTGGAATAGCTGAGCTCTGTAGTTCCCCCATCGTGAACCCAGCTCGGGGGCGAGAGGTGACTTCTTGATCCTCCATGGCATCTACTCTCATCAAGTCAGCCTCCATCTCGTCCTCCATTGCTGGCCCAAAGTGGTCAGCGTCGTTGTTTGCCCTTGGTTCCGGTGCCGGATTAGATACCTGGCTCTCCCCGGTTGACTCTCGAGAAGACATCTTGTTCTAATCTGTAGCAGCAACAGCTCGAAAACAAAAACAGAGGAAATTTGCGTGATACGGGAGTCAAAACCTTCGGGAGAATATATAATGAATTTTTACCGACCAAAATGTGTATCGTGCAAGAAAACGGGGTCCGGAAGGCACACGAGGTGCTCACGAGGTAGGGGGCGCGCCCACCACCCTCGTGGGGCCCTCGTGTCCTTCCCGGACTGCTACTTATTTTTCTATTTTTCTAAATATTCCAAAACGGAGAAATATTGCCTTAAAAATTGTTTTGGAGTCGGTTTACTTTCCGTACCACATACCTATTCCTTTTCGGAGTCTGAAACATTCCGGAAAGTGTCCCTTATGTATTCCTCCGGGGTTACGGTTTCAATAATATTGGTTTCAACATTTATGCGATTACCTGAGATATAATGTTTAATTCTTTGACCATTTACCACCTTCGAATTTGTGCCCTCGAAGTTGTTGATTTTTATGCCACCGGAATGATAGACCTCCTCGATAACATAGGGGCCTTCCCATTTAGAGAGAAGTTTTCTTGCAAAAAATCTTAAACGAGAGTTGTATAGCAATACATAATCACCTACATTAAACTCACGCTTTTGTATCCTTTTGTCATGCCATCTATTAACTTTTTCTTTAAACAACTTGGCATTTTCATAAGCCTGGGTTCTCCATTCATCAAGTGAGCTAATATCAAATAACCTCTTCTCACCGGCAAGTTTGAAATCATAGTTAAGCTCTTTAATAGCCCAATATGCCTTATGTTCTAGTTCGAGAGGTAAGTTACATGCTTTTCCATAAACCATTTTATACGGAGACATACCCATAGGATTTTTGTATGCAGTTCTATATGCCCATAATGCATCATCAAGTTTCTTAGACCAATTCTTTCTAGACCTATTAACAGTCTTTTGCAAAATTAATTTGAGCTCTCTATTGCTCAAGTCTACTTGACCACTAGACTGTGGGTGATAAGGAGATGCAATTATATGACTAACATCATATTTAGCAAGCATTTTACGGGAGGCACCATGAATAAAGTGTGAACCACCATCGGTTATTAAATATCTAGGGACTCCAAACCTCGGAAAAATAACTTCTTTAAGCATTTTAATAAAAGTGTTATGATTAGCACTACTAGTTGGAATAGCTTCTACCCATTTAGTAACATAATCAACAGCAACTAGAATATGTGTATCCATTAGAGGCAGGAAAAGGTCCCATATAATCAAAGCCCCAAACATCAAACGGTTCAATAACAAGAGAATAATTCATAGGCATTTCTTGACGTCTACTAATATTACCAATTCTTTGACATTCATCACAAGACAAGACAAACTTACGGGCATCCTTGAAGAGAGTAGGCCAATAAAAACCAGATTGCAGTACCTTATGTGCAGTTCTATCTCCAGCGTGGTGTCCTCCATAAGACTCGGAATGACACTTGTGTAGGATCTGTTCATGTTCATGCTCAGGTACACAACGTCTAATAACACCATCTACTCCTTCTTTATAAAGATGCGGGTCATCCCAAAATTAATGTCTCAAGTCATAGAAAAACTTTTTCTTTTGCTGGTATGTGAAGCTAGGTGGCATAAACTTAGCAACAATATAATTAGCATAATCAGCATACCATTGAGTACTACGAGAAGTACTTATAACATTTAATTGTTCATCAGGAAAGTTATCATTAATAGGCAGTGGGTTATCAAGAATATTTTCTAACCTACACAAGTTGTCTGCAACGGGGTTCTCAGCTCCCTTTCTATCAACAATATGCAAATCAAATTCTTGTAGCAAGAGAACCCATCTAATAAGTCTAGGTTTAGCATCTTTCTTTTCCATAAGGTATTTAATAGCAGCATGATCAGTTTGAATAGTTACTTTAGAATCGACAATATAAGATCTGAACTTATCACAATCAATACAACTGCTAAAAGCTCTTTTTCAGTAGTAGCATAATTTCTTTGAGCATTGTCTAGAGTCTTACTAGCATAATGAATAATATTTAATTTATTATCAACTCTTTGCCCTAGAACAGCACCTACAGCATAATCACTAGCATCACACATAATTTCAAAGGGTAAATTCCAATCATGTGGCTGAACAACAGGTCTAGAGACTAATGCTTTCTTAAGTATTTCAAATGCTTCTACACAATCATCATCAAAGACAAATGGTATATCTTTTTGCAATAAATTAGTCAGAGGCCGAGAAATTTTTGAGAAGTCCTTAATGAACCTCCTATAAAATCCAGCATGACCAAGGAAACTTCTTATACCTTTAATGTCCTTGGGACATGGCATCTTTTCAATAGCATCAACCTTGGCTTTATCAACTTCAATACATCTTTCAGAAACTTTGTGCCCCAAGACAATACCTTCATTAACCATAACGTGGCACTTTTCCCAATTCAAGACAAGATTAGTTTCTTCACATCTCTGCAAAACTCGATCAAGATTGCTCAAGCAATCATCAAAAGAAGAACCATAGATGGAAAAGTTGTCCATGAAAACCTCACAAATCTTTTCACAAAAGTCAGAGAATATAGCCAGCATGCATCTTTGAAAGGTAGCATGTGCATTACATAAACCAAAAGGCATACGTCTATAAGCAAAAGTACCAAAAAGGGCATGTAAAAGTAGTCTTAGATTGATCTCTGGCCGACACCGGTATTTGAGAGAAACGAGAATAACCATCTAGAAAGCAATAGTTTGTATGTTTGCATAATCTTGCTAGCATTTGATCAATAAAAGGTAAGGGGTAATGGTATTTCTTAGTAGCTTTATTTAATTTGCAGAAATCAATTACCATCCTATAACCTGTGATAATTCTTTGTGGAATCAATTCATCTTTATCATTAGGAACAACAGTAATACCTCCCTTCTTAGGGACACAATGGACAGGACTTACCCACTCACTATCAGCAACGGGATAGATTATACCTGCCTCCAAAAGCTTAAGTATTTCTTTTCTTACCACTTCTTTCATTTTAGGATTCAGACGTCGCTGAGGATCATGAACTGGTTTGGCATCTGCTTCCAAATTTATTTTATGTTGACATAGAGTGGAACTAATGCCCTTAAGATCATCAAGAGTATATCCAATAGCAGCACGCTGCTTCTTCAGAGTTTTCAATAATCTTTCTTCTTCATGCTCTGAAAGGTTAGCACTAATAATAACAGGATATATCTTTTTCATCAAGATAAGCATATTTAAGATTATCAGGCAACGGTTTAAGCTCAAACACGGGATCACCCTTGGGTGGAGGAGGATCTCCTAAAATTTCAACAGGCAACTTGTGTTGTAGAATAGGTTCCTGTTTAAAGAATACTTCATCTATTTCCCTTCTTTCATTCATGAACATATCATTTTCATGGTCTAGTAAATAGTGTTCTAAAGGATCACTAGGAGGTACGGCAATAGAAGCAAGACCAATAATTTCATCCTTACTAGGAAATTCTTCCTCACAATGTTGTTTACTAAATTTAGAAATATTAAACTCATGAACCATATCATTCAAGCCAATAGTAACAACATTCTTTTCGCAATCTATCCTAGCATTAACAGTGTTCTAGAAGGGTCTACCAAATATAATGGGACAAAGCTATCTTGCGGAGAAGTAAGAACAAGAAAATCAGCAGGATATTTAGTTTTCCCACACAAGACTTCAACATCTCTAACAATTCCAATTGGTGAAATAGTATCTCTATTGGCAGGTTTAATTGTGACATCAATACCTTCTAACTCAGCAGGTGCAATTTCATTCTTAATCTCTTCGTATAAAGTATGCGGTATAACACTAGCACTCGCACCCATATCACATAAGCCATGATAACAATGATCTCCTATTTTAACAGAAATAACGGGCACGCCTACCACAGGTCTATGTTTATCTTTAGCACAAGGTTTAGCAATTCTAGCAGTTTCACCTTCGAACTGAATAACATGCCTATCAATATTATCAGATAAGAGATCTTTAACAATAGCAATATTAGGTTCTACTTTAACTTTCTCAGGAGGTGTATAAGTTCTAATATTGCTTTTACGAACAACAGTTGAAGCTTTAGCATGATCCTTTACTCTAACAGGGAAAGGTGGTTTCTCAACATAAGAAGTAGGAACAATAGGATCATTATAAGTGACAGTCTTTTCTTCAACTTTAATAGGTGAAGCTACTTTTACTTCTATGGGAGGATGATATTTAAACCACTTATCCTTAGGGAGATCAACATAAGTAGCAAAAGATTCACAGAAAGAAGCTACTATCTCAGAGTCAAGGCCATATTTAGTGCTAAACTTACGGAAAATATCGGTGTCCATAAAAGATTTAACACAATCAAACATAGGTGTCATACCTGACTCCTTACCTTCGTCGAGGTCCCAATCTTCAGAGTTGCGTTTAACTCTATCCAATAAATTCCATCTGAATTCAATAGTCTTCATCATAAAAGAGCCAGCACAAGAAGTATCAAGCATGGTGCGATTGTTTTCAGAAAGTCGAGCATATAAATTTTGAATAATCATTTCTCTTGAGAGCTCATGATTGGGGCATGAATATAACATTGATTTAAGCCTCCCCCAAGATTGAGCGATGCTTTCTCCTTCGCGAGGCCAGAAATTATATATATAATTGCGATCATGGTGAACAAGATGCATAGGGTAATACTTTTGATGAAATTCCAACTTCAATTTTTTATAGTCCCATGATCTCATATCATCACATAACCTATACCATATCAATGCATCTCCCTTCAAAGATAAAGGGAATACCTTCTTCTTAGCAACATCATCGGGTATACCTGCAAGCTTAAATAATCCACAAACTTCATCCACACATATTAAGTGCTCATCAGGATGCTTTGTTCCATCTCCTGTAAAAGGGTTAGCTAGCAGTCTTTCCATCATACCCGAAGGAAATTCAAAAGGAGTTTCATTTTCAATAGGTTCAGTAGGTTGAGGAGCAACACTTTGCTCTACTGGACGGGGTGAAGATACCCGAACAAGCTCCTCAGAGAATTACTTTCCATAGTAACAAGTGACAGTAAATTTCATCACACTATATAAATTTTTCCTTACCAAATTCCACCTACCAAAGGCGCTACACTCCCCGGCAACGGCGCCAGAAAAGAGTCTTGATGACCCACAAGTATAGGGGATCTATCGTAGTCCTTTCGATAAGTAAGAGTGTCGAACCCAATGAGGAGCAGAAGGAAATGATAAGCGGTTTTCAGCAAGGTATTCTCTGCAAGTACTGAAATAAGTGGTAACAGATACTTTTGTGATAAGATAAATTGTAACGAGCAACAAGTAACAAAAGTAAATAAAGTGCAGCAAGATGGCCCAATCCTTTTTGTAGAAAAGGACAAGCCGGAACAAACTCTTATAATAGGAAAAGCACTCCCGAGGACACATGGGAATATCGTCAAGCTAGTTTTCATCACGTTCATATGATTCGCGTTCGATACTTTGATAATTTGATATGTGGGTGGACCGGTGCTTGGGTGCTGTTCTTACTTGAACAAGCATCCCACTTATGATTAACCTCTATTGCAAGCATCCGCAACTACAACAAAAGTATTAAGGTAAACCTAACCATAGCATGAAACATGTGGATCCAAATCAGCCCCTTACGAAGCAACGCATAAACTAGGGTTTAAGCTTCTGTCACTCTAGCAACCTATCATCTACTTATTACTTCCCAATGCCTTCCTCTAGGCCAAAATAATGGTGAAGTGTTATGTAGTCGACGTTCACATAACACCACTAGAGGCTAGACAACATACATCATATCAAAATATCAAACAAATACCAAATTCACATGACTACTAGTAGCAAGACTTCTCCCTTGTCCTCAGAAACAAACGTAATTACTCACAAAGCATATTCATGTTCATAATCAGAGGGGTAATAATATGCATATACGATCTAAACATATGATCTTCCACCAAATAAACCAACTAGCATCAACTACAAGGAGTAATCAACACTACTAGCAACCTACTAGCACCAATCCTGGACTTTGAGACAAGAATTGGATACAAGAGATGAACTAGGGTTTGGAGATGAGATGGTGCCGGTGAAAATGTTGATGGAGATTGCCCTCTCCCGATGAGAGGATCGTTGGTGATGACGATGGTGATGATTTCCCCCTCCCGGAGGGAAGTATCCCCGGCAGAACAGCTCTGCCGGAGCTCTAGATTGGATCCGCCAAGGTTCCGCCTCGTGGCGGTGGAGTCTCGTTCCGAAAAGTTCATTTCTATTTTTTTTCTCATCGAAAAACTTCCTATAGGAGAAGATGGACGTCGGAGAGCCACCAGGGGGCCCACGAGGTAGGGGGCGCGCCCTAGGGGGGTGCGCCCCACCCTCGTGAGCAGGGTGTCGGCCCCCTGGCCTTCATCTTTGGTGAGGATTTTTCTTTATTTATTTTAAGACGTTCTGTGGAGTTTCAGGACTTTTGGAGTTGCGCAGAATAGGTCTCTAATATTTGCTCCTTTTCCAGCCCAGAATTCCAGTTGCCGGCATTCTCCCTCTTCATGTAAACCTTGTAAAATAAGAGAGAATAGCCATAAGTATTGTGACATAAAGTGAAATAACATCCCATAATGCAATAAATATCGATATAAAAGCATGATGCAAAATGGACATATCAGCTGCCTCTTCAGATCCTCGAACACTTTATCAGCTGCCTCGCTCCAGACAAAGTTATCTGTTTTCTTGAGCATCTGATATAAAGGGATGGCCTTCTCTCCAAGGCGACTGATAATTCGGCTCAAGGCTGTAATCCGGCCGGCCAGACGTTGAATGTCATTGATACACGCCGGTTTAGCCAAGGATGTAATTGCTGCAATCTTTTTCGGATTAGCCTCAATGCCTCTGTTTGACACCAGAAAACCCAAGAGCTTGCCTTCCGGGACACCAAAGACACACTTTTCCGGATTCGCAGCTTTATTTAGTTTATTTCTCATGAGTTGGCCTTCGGCCGAATTTATTATGATGTAATAAAGACTCGATATGAGAATCGTGTAATGAATTCAGGTGTGATTGAACTTTGAATCTTTTCATCAATGTACTGTGTGTGCCAGCATTCTTGGGATGGTACAGCTACACAGAGACTTGACCAATTTCGGGTCGGGTCGCTACATATTTACATAGGACTTCTTGCCAATACATTGATGATATTTTGCTCATATCTTAATTTCATGCTTGTGAAATGTCATGTGCATTATTCATGACCACTATTTGCACACATGACATGATTACCATGATTACCTACAGTATGTTGCATCTTTGCACTACTAGCTTGCACCACTCGATCGCTATCATTGTTTGCTTTGTCGCATCACCCTTGTTTCATTCTTACCTGCTTTCTTGGGTTGATGACATATATGTTCATGCCTCTCACTTGATTTGTCTTGATCATTGTCTCTTGTCTCCGTTAGTTGCAACTCTCATATCCCCTTGTATTGAGTGCCAACTTGCTATGCTTATTGATCATGGAGACTTGGACATATTACTTGTGATGCATGCTTGTTAACTTGAGCCTAATGTCTTTGGTTGTAGTCGCATCATATGATTTCATACCATGTCACACCTTGTACTTTCTTATGATAAGAATGATGAAAACACTTGTTGGGTATTTCACCACATGAATATTTGGTTTTGCATTTTCGCTAACCTCATCTGTTTTTCCGAGTTTTTGTCATGTTCTTTAATTTTGAAGGATTCACAAGATGGTACCGTCATGGAACACTTTGGTCATGTGAAGGCATACATGATGTACAACTCCAACATCCTCGAGAAACTCCTAAAAGGTGAACTCTTTCCCTTTGAGCCATTCTCAAATAGCATATTGGATGGTTCATTCTTTCATTGTTGTCTCCTTCTTCTTGTCTACATGATACATCTATTGGATGGAGGACCAACATTGGAGATGGACTCTATGGACCTTCGAGTTGAGGAGTGCTCGAACTTAGGGGATACACCACTGGACCACCACTTCTATCACGACATTGAGCTATGGTACCACACCACCCATAACAAATTTGAATCTTATGCATGGATTGCCTCACATTATGATTGCCTTGTTGCATCCTGTATTTCAATGTCACCACTCATGTTTACTTGATGGACACCTCGTGTGCGCTAACCATGCTATTTCCAAGTGTTGTTTGTGTTTGCTCTTTTTTGCATGTGTACCACTCCGGAGAAACCTTGGAGTAATTGGATTGGGCCATGTCTTCCACTTCGTCCAAATAAAAGTCCGTCCACGACAACCATTTCCATGGTGATGAGGTTTTCGATCCGAGGTCGGATCTTTCCCAAGGGAGGGGAGATGATGCGGAGCATCCTACGATCATCCCCATGTACACTACGACTATTCCCCAAGCCCCAAGTGGACATACGAAGAGACCTCAAACATGTGCAATTGGACATAAGGTGAACTCTCTCCTTGTTAAACTTCCCTTGGACCCACATGAGACATGGCTACTACCTCAAACAAGGACACTTTGTGTGCTTAGGTACCAAGGAACCAACAAGGAGAAGGAATGGTGCAAGATGGACACCAAGAGCATGGAGAAGGATTTTCCCACTACAGAGATGGAGGTACAACCGCCCATGTACCGCCCAAGTACCGGTCCACCGATACAACCGCCCATGTACCGCCCAACCACCGGTCCACCGGTACAACCGCTCGACTATCGCCCAACTACTGTTCCAGCTTCTGTAATTGAGCGGTGCAAGGCCGCTACCGCCCCGGTTTGTGCCCGTAACAGCCATATGACCGGTACAACCGCTCCAACCACTGGTACAATGGCTAGTGACTTCTGGGAACACCTCCAGGAACCGGTACAAGAGCTCCAGGCGGTACAACCGCCCCGTGTCTGGTACAATTGCTCTGCCTACGCGTAGTAACAGGGCTACGACCCGTGTAACCCCCAACTTACCCCTTGGACTATAAATACTCGTCCCCTAGCTCCGTATTAAGGTTAGCGTTGTGTTAGCTGATATGTGAGATAGATCTTCGCTCATCCATCCGGATCTACTCCTTCGCGAGGGACTGTCACCTCATCAGAGAAGATCCACATGGATTCAAGACCCCTAATGGGAAGACCTCAAGACCTCCTTTCGGAGAAGAACCGGTTACCTAGGTATCGTCCTTTATTGGATGCAGATCGTGTATCTCTTTTGTGCTTAAGGATCTAGAATATGTGTGATCGTTCTTGTTGGTTTGATTGATTCTCTCGTGTTTCCCATCGTGTTCTGCATGTTCTTCACGGGATCCGCTCCTTTCATAAAAGATCGGCCGTATAGGGTTCCACCCTACATCAATTCTTATGCTTTGCGCGCATGGGATGAGTTTGATAATTCGAATTTTGGTGAAAATTTCCCCGGGTATGTCATTGCATAATTTAACATCGCTTGCTAATTTGGGCACACAAAAGAGCGTACAACAGACAGACCACACTTACTAAATCATGCAATTTTAGTAATTAAACAAAGCCAGTTGACCTAAACATTCCTCTAACAAAAGACTAGCATTAAAAACAAAGCCTAAGTACGCATAATTTTAACAAATCCATCGTCGCGCCGGCCTATGCATCACCGGTGTGATATGAAACGTCGATGAATTATCCTGGCGACATGCCGCCGTTGCTGGACTCAGCGTCCCCCCCTGCTGAAGTCGACCGCGTCCTCGTCCTCGACGCCGCCCTCAAGGTTGTAGTACTCATAGTAGTGGATGTGCCAGAGCTCGCATTGGTACTCCACCACCAATTCCTCGATGGACAGACTCTTCTCTACCTCGACCTCGGCCACGCGCAACTCCTCCTGGCGCTCCTCGATCTCCGCCACCTCCTGCATCTCTAGCTCCCGCTCGGTGACCTCATGAGAAAGCAAGTGCTCCATGGCCACCGCTGCCTTTTCGAACGTGGGTTGCATGCTGGATTCCGAGGTGTCCTGGAATATCTTTGCGTGTGCATTCTCGATCTTGGCAGGTATGGCTTCGACCAGGGCCAGGGCGACATCGGCGGCACAGACGGCAGCTCAAGCACTCTCGGTGTTTGCAGCCGCCGTCGCAGCAGCTGCTGCAGCTGCCCTGTCAGCTGCCGCAGACACCATCTCGGCAGAAGCGGCCGTACTCAATGTGGATGCGACGGCACTCTCGTCGTAGGCGGCTGCGCTCTCGGCGCAGACGGCGGCACTCGGGGGGAAGCGGCCATCGTACGGGCCTTCACGAGGAGTTTCCATGGCGTCATCTTTGCAAGAAGGTGGTGCAGGAATGGGATCGGGATTCATGCATTCGTGGGTTACCGGCACGGGAGTAGACGAGCCGACGAAGCTTAAGGAGGAAGACTTAAATAGACCCAGATATTTTCATCGTAAACGGTTCCTAGAAAACAACTATGTGTGATGTTGTAGATATTTTTTATTAGCTGTGAAAGACGAATTTGGAGTAACATGGCAACAGATGGTGTTTTAAATGTAGGAGAAAATTTGTAATACTAATACAACTGTCATGTCAAATTTTGGAAAATTTCAGGGGTCATTTGACCTTTTAAGACATTTAAGTGATTTTATAGCCATTTAATGACCGTAATTCAAATTTGAACTACATGTACATGCAACGGCTAACCATAACGGTTTGAAAAGTCATATTTTGTGTACTTGTGTGTGACTTAATTCCATGTGCAGTAAGTTGGAAGGAATTTTCAAACATATTGGTCTAACGGCTATGACACAATTAAGCATGGAGTGCCATCGAATTTAAATTCCAAAAAATTAAAAAAAATCAGAAACACATGAAACCTTGGTTGATCTAATGTCATCCCTCCAAGATGATGCGGTAAAAAATTTGGCATGTGTGACGAAATTTTGGACACACACCCCTCACAAACCAGAGCAACTCACTAGAAGGCTCGTGGTTCCGAGAGAGAACAATGCATGTTTGATGACGAACGGGAGATAGCTTCCTCTTATGGCCTTCAATTTTTTTTCTATGTCTAACATGCACTAATACAACTGTCATGTGAAAATTTGGAAAATTTCAGGGGTCATTTGACCTTTTGAAGACATTTAAGTGACTTTTTAGCCATTTAATGACCGTAATTCAAATTTGAACTACATCTACATGCAAAGGCTAACCATAACGGTTTGAAAATCATATTTGTGTACTTGTGTGTGAGCTAATTCCATGTGCAGTAAATTAGAAGGAATTTTCAAACCTATTGGTCTCACGACATGGACACATGCATATGTATGCATGGAGTGCAATGGCATTTTAATTCCAAAAAAAATAAAAATTATCAAAAAACATGAAACCTTGCTTGATGTAATGTCATGCCACCAAGATGATGTGATAAAAAATTGGCATGTTTGACGAAAGTTTGGACACACACCCCTCACAAATTGGAGCAACTCACTAGAAGGCTCATGGTCCCGAGAGGGAACAATGCATGTTTGATGACGAACATGAGATAGCTTCCTCTTACGGCCTTCAATTTTTTTCTACATTTAACATGCACTAATACAGCCATCATGTGAAAATTTCGAAAATTCTAGGGGTCATTTGACCTTTTAAAGACATTTAAGTGATTTTCTAGCCATTTAATGATCGTAATTCAAATTTGAACTACATCTACATGCAACGCCTAACCATAACAGTTTGAAAAATCATATTTGTGTACTTGTGTGCGAGTTAATTCCATGTGCAGTAATTTAGAAGGAATTTTCAAATATATTGCTCTCACGGCACGGACACATGAATGGAGTGCCATGGCATTTTAATTCCAAAAAACTAAAAAATGATTAGAAAAACATGAAACCTTGCTTGATGTAATGTCATGCCACCAAGATGATGTGATAAAAATTGGCATTTTTGACAAAAGTTTGGACACACCCCCTCACAAACCGGAGCAACTCACTCGAAGGCTCGTGGTTTTGAGAGGGAACAATGCATGTTTGATGACAAATGGGAGATAGCTTCCTCTTGCGGCCTTCAATTTTTTTTATACATTTAACGTGCACTGAAACAGCTGTCATGTGAAAATTTGGAAAATCCTACGGGTCATTTGACCTTTTAAAGAAATTTAAGTGATTTTCTAGCCATTTAATGACCGTAATTCAAATTTGAACTATTTGAACTACATCCACATGCAACGCCTAACCATAATGGTTTGAAAAATCATAATTGTGTACTTGTGTGCGAGTTAATTCCATGTGCAGTAAATTAGAAGGAATTTTCAAACAAATTGGTCTCATGGCATGGACACATGCATGGAGTGCCATGGCATTTTAATTCCAAAAAATTAAAAAAAATGATCAGAAAAACATGAAACCTTGCTTGATGTAATGTCATGCCACCAAGATGATGTGGTAAAAAAAGTGGCCTATTTGACGAAAGTTTGGACAGACCCCCCCCCCCTCATAAACCGGAGCAACTCACTAGAAGGCTCGTGGTTCCGAGAGGGAACAATGCATGTTCGATGACGAACGGGAGATAGCTTCCTCTTACGGCCTTCAAAAAAAATTCTACGTCTAATGTGTACTAATACAACTATCATGTGAAAATTTGGGAAATTTCTGGGGTCATTTGACCTTGTAAAGACATTTAAGTGATTTTCTAACCATTTAATGACTGTAATTCGAATTTGAACTACATCTACATGCAACGACTAACCATAACGGTTTGAAAAATCATATTTGTGTACTTGTGTGCGAGTTAATTCCATGTGCAGTAAATTAGAATGAATTTTCGAACATATTGGTCTCACGGTATGGGCACATCACTACAAAAAAAGACACATCCGTGACATTTTAGGCCGAACAATTTTTTTTCTATCATACATATGACACTTATATGACGATAATTGTGACAAAACCCAGTATCATCATAGATGTGGTGGGCTCCTACTTCTATGACAAAAAATCATGACAAAAAATGGGCTTTTCGTCCTGGGCGGGCCGGAGATGCAGCTGCATGACATTCTTTGGGCCGTCCATGACGAAAAAAACCGTGGTAGAAGCGATGGCGAGGAAAATTTCGGGGAGTTCCCGGTTACGGTGGGAGGTCGGGGGCCGAGCGATGCGCGTTTCTCTCGTACACAAACGCGCGTGTGTGTGAGGCGTTGGCTCTAACTGAACCCGAGCGAGGCATTGGGCTCTAACTGAACCCGAGCAATTGCACTACAGGCTACGCGTTACTGAACCCAAGAGATCGATCGATGGATGTTAACTGAACCCGATCGAGCGATTCCTTTGCTACTGCTGCTAAATGAAGCCGATCGATGCTGCCTCTGGGATGAACAGTGAGCGTTGCGGGGGGTTTTGGATGAACAGTGAGCGGTGGCATCGCCTCTGGATGAACAGGACCCCGTGGTGTAGAGGGCTCGATGAATAGTAGACGGTGGAGGGGTGCCCGTCGAGGGGTGGTTGAACAGGACCCCGTGGTGTGGAGGGCTGGATGAATAGTAGACGGTGGAGGGGTGGCTGAACAGTAGCCAGTGGAGTAGCGTGCGGTGGAGGCTGGATGAACAGGAGCCCGTGGAGGCTGGAGGAGGTCGACGGTAGCCCATGGAGGCTAGAGGAGGTTGACGGTGGAGATGAACAGTATCCCGTGGAGTCCCGTTTTGCGGTACGCCACACCCCTCCTGATGAACAGGACCCCCGTTTCGACCGTAGGAGGTCCGTTTCGTTCGTTTTGCGGTACGCCACACCCCTCCCGATCAACAAGACCCCCGTTTCGACCATAGGAGGTCCGTTTCCTCTGTTTTGCGGTACAACATACCCCTCCCGATCAACAAGACCCCCGTTTCGACCGTAGGAGGTGTGTTTCCTCCATTCTACGGTACGCCAGGCCTCGTTTCCATCGCCTGTTCCGTCCAAGCCCTCCTGATGAACAAGACCACGCATTCCGTTCTGACCCAGCCGGTTAGCTCCCACGCGTTCCATTGCCTCCCGATGAACACGACACATTCCGTTGCCTCGCCATGAACACGACGCATTTCGTTGCCTCCCCATGAACATGATGCATTCCGGTGCCTCCCCATGAACACGACGACGATGTTGTTTCTCCGTTCCGACCCAGCCATGTACACGAGCCCTGGCTGGACGTATGCCGAGAAGGCGTTCGAGACCCCGCCCGTATGTACACATACGTGTCCGTATTTTCTTTCTTGCACCCTGGCCGATGTACGTACGTGTACATGCTACGTGTGCGCCTCTACTACGACACGTGCGCGCCTCTACATCGACCAGTATGTACGTACACGTTCGCGACCAGAATGACAACGCTACGTATGCTTCGACCAGGTGGGTCCCAACTGTCAGGCAATTCCTTGCGTGCGAAGATGTAGCTGGTGGGTCCCAGCAGTCAGTGGGGCGAATCATTTTGTTTTTTATTTGCCCGGACGCACTTCCTTGCGTGCGAAGGTGTAGCTGGTGGGTCCCAACAGTCAGGGGGGAAACGTTTTCTTTGCAAAATACGGTGGCCCGTCCGGTGGGTCCCCACTGTCAGGTGGAGGAATAATTATTTTCCACGTAATAAGGAGGCACTTCCTTGCTGCGGCCGTGGACCAAGCTATCAGCCTCTCCACGTACAGTCCACGTCCAATGGAAGCCGTTCCTTGACCACGTTGACCACGCCGTGCCGAGAGCACCAGGGCGATGGACGACGGAGAGGCCTAGGAAGGGGACGACGCAGAGCCGGGGAAGACGTGGCAGTGGATGCCCACGCGTAGAGGAGTACGAGGGTTCACTCGTTCGCTGTGGTGTGAGGCTGCCGTCGCCGTAGAATAACAGGGGGTGTGGGTGAGTAGAGGGATGGCCTGGCTAGCAGTGGGAGTAGTAGGGGGCGGTGAGGCCTCCGCCCCATTGCAGCCGGCCATGGGAGGAAGGAGCATGAGGCACGACCGGCGCTGGTTTGGGCGGCTGGAGCAAGAAGACTAGAGGTTGAAGAAGCACTATGGCCGTTGGATGGACATCGTACGGTCACTAGAGCTAGAATCGTGCATATTGACTAAGTTGACAAAGCCCTCTGTCCCCGTCAACTTAGTAGGCCCACAAGTCAGCCTGCCACTATACTAGGTCCCAGCTAACAGGGGGAGAATTCATTTTTTGTGCGTAATAAGGAGACACTTCCTTGCGTGCGAATATATAGCTGGTAGGTCCGAGCTGTCAGCGGCGGTAACGTTTTTTTCAAGAAATACAGAGGCCCTTTCGGTGGGTCCCTGATGTCAGGTGGAGGAATCATTATTTAGCGCGTAATAAGGAGGCATTTCCTTACGTGCGGCCATGGACCCAGCTATCGGCCTCTCCACATACAGTCCACTTCAGATGCATGTCAGTCGTTGACCACGTTGACCAGGCCGCGCCGAGAGCACCAGGGCGGTGGACGAAGGCGAGGCCTAGGAAGGGAACGACACGGAGGCAGGGAAGACTCGGTAGTTGTTTTGTCTGCCGTCGCCGGAGAATAACAGCAGGTGTGGGTGAGTAGAGGGATGGTTAGGCCAGCGATGGGAGTAAGGTGGGGCGGTGAGGCCTACGCGGCAGCAGAGCCGGCCGCGGGGAGGAGGGAGCAGGCAGTCCCACCGGTGCTTGTTTGAGCGGCTGGAGCAGGAAGAGCAGAGATTGAAGAAGCACCACGGCCGTTGGATGGACAACGTACGGTCACTAGAGCTAGAATCGTTCATATTGACTAAGTTGACAAAGCCCTCCGTCCCCGTCAACTTAGTAGGCCCACAAGTCAGCCTCCCACCATGGTGGGTCCCAGCTAGCAGGGGAGTATTCATTTTTCTGTGCGTAATAAGGAGGCACTTCCGGTGTGTCCAAGCTGACAGCGGGGAGGACGTTTTTTTCGCGAAATACGGTGGTCCGTCCGGTGTGTCCCAGCAGTCAGGGGCAAACGTTTTTTTCATGAAATACGGTGGCCCGTCCGGTCGGTCCCAGCAGTCAGGGGGAAATGTTTTTTCCGTGAAATACTGGTGGCCCGTCCGGTGGGTCCCTGTTGTCACGTGGAGGAATAATTATTTTGCGCGTAATAAGGAGGCACTTCCTTGCGGCTGCCGTGGACCCAGCTACCAGCCTCTCAACGTACAGTACTCTTCTGATGGAAGCCGGTCGTTGACCACATTGACCACGCCGCACCGAGAGCACCACGGTGGTGGACGACGGCGAGGCCTATGAAGGGGACGACGCGGAGCCGATGAAGACGCGGCAGTGGATGCCCACGCGGAGAGGAGTACGAGGGTTCACTAGTTCGGCTGCGGTGTGAGGCTGCTGTCGCCGCAGAATAACAGGGGGAGTGGGTGAGTGGAGGGATGGCCTAGCCAGCGGTGGGAGTAGTATGGGGACGGTGAGGCCTCCGCGGCAGCATAGTCGGCCACGGGAGGCAGGAGCATGCGGCACGACCGGCGCTGCTTTGGGCGGCTGGGGCAAGAAGACCAGAGGTTGAAGAAGCACTACAGCCGTTGGATGGACATCGTTGACCACGCCGTGCCGAGAGCACCAGGGCGGTGGACGACAGCGAGGCCTACGAAGGGAACGACAAGGAGCCGGGGAAGACACGACAGTGGCTGCCCACGCGGTGGAGAGTACGAGGGTTGACTGGTTCGGTTGTCGTCGCCGGAAAATAACAGGAGGTGTGGGTGAGTAGAGGGATAGACAGGCCAGGGTTGCGAGTATGATGGGGCTGTGAGGCCTACCCGGCAGCACTGCCGGCCACGGGAGGCGGGAGCAGGCGGTTCCGACGGCGCCGGCTTGGGCAGCTGGGGAAGGAAGATCAGAGACTGAAGAAGCACGATTGACGTTAGATTGACATCTAACGGTCTGACGCTGGTAGAGTCGATTGTTGACTAAGTTTCTTTTTTGAGAATCCTTGTGTACGCATGAACTTAGTAGGCCCACAAGTCAGCCTCCAAATCTGTGGCAGCCAACATAAAGCCCATTTGCTATTTTTTATAATTTGCAGCCCATTTGCTAATTCTTAAGTAATTTATTACAGCCCATTTTCTGCCCAGGACCACGATCAAAAAGTTCAACCTTATTTTGCATATTTTGGTTGAGTCTGAACTGTTGTAATCCCGAAATGATAAACATTTTTTTAAGAACTTATTGATTTGCCAAAAAAATTGTTTTGTTTTTGTAAGCAAATAAGACGTGGGACAATTGAGTTGGTTTAAGGGAAAACCAATGGTAAAAAAATCAGCGTTGGGTGGGAAAAAACAACAAAAATAAGGATGTAAATATGAAAAGGAAACTTTATGTGTTTTCAATATAATGATACGTGTATATGAACTAGTAAAACTATAGGTAGAGATTACAAAACGGATGTAGGACATGCGTTTCAAGAGGAAAATAGAACTAGGCTGTGTGTTTGATTCAGTAAAAAAACTGCCTGCGGATGTTGTAAGACAAAATATAACTAACGCTAGCGGGCCAGAGGCTAGTAGATACCTGCTGGATCTTTGTGCCCCGTTGTCGTCATGGGCTGGGCCTGTTAAAAACAAAACCAACCCTGGGCAGTCTACCGCCCAGTTGAAACTTGCTCGACCTGAAAAAACAATATACGTGCTCAATAAATGAGAGAATTCTGCAAGTACAGACTAATAACTGGGATGCAGCATGGATATTGTTTTTTATCATGATAATAAGTGCATGCACTTGTTTCGAAAAAATTGGAGAACTGGGAATTCGAATGGCGGGTGCTTATGCTACCCATCAAATAAAAATCAGGTGCTTGAAAATTCGTTCTGAAACAAATGATTCAGCTTTATATCCACGTTGACCCTTGGCATGATGGTTGGAAGCAAATGCAAGTTCATACCAAAAGATCGTTAACAACAATACCAACTTGCGGACGACAAGGTAGTACAACTACCAATACCAAACTAACTTATAATCTTTTTACTCCTAGCCCTAGTGTTCGTCTTGTAGAAAATCTTGCAGAGGACCAGCTCCCGCTCCTTCTCTTGCTCCAGGTCCCCGAGGTGGTACTGGTGCATCACCTAGTTGGTCCTCTGCTGGTCGAAGTTCTTGATGGTGTGCAGCACCAGAACCTTTTTTGCTGCTCGTCTGCCGGCCGTTGACCATCACCGGGAAGGTATTGCCGGTCTTGTGCCACATCGCGTGCATGCCGCGCTCCAACTGTATCTTGCGACGTGTCCACGTGCCCCTTTTGAACGCCCTGGAATTGCGCTGGAAGAAATGCTTCCTTAGGCCACTCAGTGTGATACCTACAGTATTGTGGAATACATGTTTTAGTGTACCTAGTTGGCATTTTCATAACATCTTTGGCATGTTGCAGTCACTTGTTTCACTTTTTATTAACTGTCAAATTGTAATTGCTTCACCAGGTCTGCGTCTAAAAAGAAAAAGAGAGCTATAAACAAAGTAATATGTTTGTGCAAGTAGACGGCCGATCGGTGTCTTACCTGGAAGTTTCTCAGGTTGGGTGTAGCATATGCCGTGCTCGGTGTTGATAGTTGGTATGAACAAATCGATGAGAGACTGAAATCTCGCGCTGTCAGCACTCACTTTGACCTTAAGGTGCTCAATCAGCTCCTGATCCGTGGGATTGAACTTGACGCCAGCCGGCAGCACCGGCCAATTCTTCTTCGACTTGTGTCGGTAATTCCAGTTATATGGTACTCAATGTATGATCAATCGACTGTTTTAAGTGAATGATGAAAGATTTCGACAGATAAGTGGTACTCCAAATCTGAAGTCCAGAATACCCGAACACGCCGCCGGGATTCTTGTGTCACCTCACACGCAGCGTGTTGTCACATCAATTCAATGTGTGGACATGATGAATAATTTGATCGACGTATACTAGTACTGCTACTGTACTACTTACTAGTCGTATTTAGTGTCACAATTTATACATAGGTTTAACTAATAAGTACGCACTTGAAGCCTAATTGATATATATATATATATGGCTTCTGCACAACATCTCCATCATCATTATCAGTACATCCTACGCAGGTGAGTTAGGATGCACTTGATCCCAGGAAGGTATCTATCCTTCAAACCAGAGGAGTGCTTCAAACTAACAACAGTACATAATATCCAACAAAAGAGGGTCATGCTACAGCAGCAGAATACATGGCTCATTCTAGATATCAGGATGAATCAAGTTGTGCATATTTGTTGTTGGCATGAACCACATCGCTGCATGTCGGGTTTGCAAAAGCCATCCATCGCATGGAAGCTTGATGCCTTTCACACACTGAAGATTATCTGGCAACAAGCTGTGTCGACGAATCTCTGGATATGGTGATTCATGAAACCCATGGTATGATGTGTAAACACAGCCCCCTCGCGAATGGAAGTTGCATAGCATAGTAATCATTGCCGGTGAAATGATCGATGATTGGTTGGATGATCGAATAATTGAGCCCGAGGAACAAGGAGTGGTTGCCGAGGCTGTAAACCCGCCTCCAGTTGAATACGCCTGGCCCAACGGAGCTGGGATCTTTCTCAAACACGAAGCATCCATAGCCATCAATGTCACGAACGCCCCATGCATTGTACTGCATGTGGTTTGATGTAATGGTTTCGTCAATTTGGTACGTGCGAATGAGCATCAAATGACCGCCATCAGCTGAACGAGCGATAAACCACCACCCATCGGCTGGTGTGTTTCCAGGTCCTGGAATCATGAAGGCCAGCGCATTTGTGTCCGCTGCAACAATTCAAATTGGAGACCAAAGGGACAAAAATAAACAATCATGTTCAGAGTATGTGTGGAATTAAGATTATTATAACAGTGACACATATCATAGACAGAGAATTGCAATGTCGTGGTCATAATCATACCCCAAGTTAAAAAAAATAAGCCAATGGCTTTAATATTCTAGCAATATGTCATGGTTCAAACATCATGTAACAATGAGAGGAAAACAGCTATGCCAACGCCTACTCATATTCTACCATAGCACTTACTACTACTGTTCTCATATCAACTCTAAGCAATAACATGTGTTGTTGTAAAAATCTTGTAAACAAGAGTAACATATAGCAATCATGTTGTTATGCTCATAATATGTATTCTAACAATCATTGGATGCCAATTGTTCTCATATCAACTCTAACAATAACATGTGTGGTCATAAAAATCTAGGAAATGAGAGGAACATATAGCAATGATGTGGTTATAGACATGCTATGCATTCTAAATTTGTAAAAAATGAACAGGCAGTCGTATTCATAAGGTAAAGATGAGATGAGATAGAACAATTACACGACGATAGATTCCACCAATATAGGAAGCCAATCTGTGCGTCGACCGCGTAAACGATGCCATCGTGCACTATAGCATCAGACAGAAATGTTGCCTCAACAGGATTAATGATGAGCCATAACCATGTATGGTGACTAGATTCCAGATAGACTAATCCCATGTTGAACAAGGCAATGAGCTTGTAATCCATGTAGTCTTCCGATGCTGTGGGCACTTCACAGATTACAACTTTCTGCAAACAGAGGTCGAGCCAAAAGCTTGACGCGTCTCGTGCGTAGTAGGTAGGAGTGTCCGGCGGGCCGCGAGGCTCGATGGCGGCGGTATCCAACGACGGAAGGGTGATCTCTCGCTGGGTGTAGATATCCACGAGACGCCATGGACTACCGATGTGGTGGATGAGGACAATCCAGTTGGCCTTCATGCCCGCCCAGTAGTGGCCGCGCATGAAGGACAGGTGGACGGGTAGTGATAGCATGTTGAGGGGCACCACGGCAACCTCCGCAGGATCGTCAAGTCGGTGTCTGGGCCACCTGCGTGGATCGGGCATCAGCAGGCAGGGTGTCTTTAAAAGAGCCGGGCGGTTGCAGATGAGTAGACGGTACAAAGACACCGAGCATGCGGCCAGACGGACGGTGCTGAGTAGGTCCATACGACTATAGATCTGCTCCAAGAGAACATCGGGGAGGGAATTCCAATCACGGCTCTGCGTGTCAGTCGGTTTTGCCATTGGGGTTTTCGGTGCCTGCGAGCCAGCGGGGAAATGGATTCGGGCGGGCAAGTGAAGAAGCTTCTCCTCATGTGGCCGAGCAGTAAGCGGGGAGATATGGCACGTGCGAGCTACCAAGAAAGATGGCGCGGGCGGGCGAGTAGTGAGCGGGCGTAAGTGGTGTGCGGCCGACGATGGGGAAGAGAGGAGGAAGAAGAAGAGAGGAGGAAGAAGAGTGGAAGACGGGGAAGAAAGTGCATTCAATCTCTCTACTAGTACTACCACCAGGATATACCATCCTTCGGAGTGTAAATAGTTACACCGATGACATGTCATTCTACCACAACAGGGCCCATATGTCAGTTAATGGAGGACAGAGGTGCGTAGGCGTATTTGCGGAAGCGTGCTCTACTAGCAAACATGATGGCAGTACTGGGTAAGGCTGATTTAGTAACACCAACACGCTGGTTCGGCTTATTAATTACATGTCCCATCTGCTGCAGTGTGTATTGTCACTTCACTGCGAAGACTAGTTGAATAGTTCTCTCTGACCGAGATGGGGAATAATGGATGGCGAGGACTTCCTTTCTACAATATCCCTATGCCTCTACGCTCACTTCACTCATTTTGCTCCATACCTAGTCACTTGTTGAAATCTGTAGAAAGACAAATACTCCGTATTTGGGAACAGAGGGAGGCTTTTACTCCGTACTATTTGGGAACAGAGGGAGTATCACCATATGGAGGGAACAGAGGAAGCTTGAAATATGAACATGTCAATGGGAGGGAGTAAGCCCCATGAATGCATGCAACATGCAACACTCACACGTACACATGGACGCATGCAACACTCACGCACCCATGCAGCACACAGCACACGACGCAACACACACGCTCACGCTCAAGTGCTCAAGCTACTCCCTACGTCCGTGAAAGACTGTACATTTAGAGATTTACACATTGACCAGGGCATAATTAATGCCCAAAAGTAGCAGACTTATGTGTGCATGCGACCATTGAGATAAGAAGATTAAATGAAGGCCGTTGTATGCTGTAATTAAGGATAGACATGTAGCCTATACCTACAGCACAAGTTGGTGCATTAGTCAATCAATATCGATTTAGATTAAAGGCTAAATGCATTGGAAGTGTAGATGTACATCATGTACTACACACTTTCGTTTATAGCCGATGTACACTCTTTGTTGGAAGACCGAGGGAGGACACGTGCATGCACTCACATACACAGCCAGGGCGGTTCGCGCGCAACGGTTGGACTCGTGTCGCGCCTGCATAAAGTTTTGTTTAACTAATTTCTTTGCTCTGCCAACTGACAGGTAGGACCCACAAACCAGGTGACAATTTAACCAGTCAATAAAGTGCCACGTCGACTATGTGGCCGGTCAGTAGGGTGCAATACAGTGCTCTACGATGAGCTAGTGATCGTATAATCGCCGCAAAACTATATATAGTGACCGTAAAGAGCGTATTGTTACATACGTTGATTGCCAGTGTATTTTTCTCATTTCAAATTAAGCCATATTAATCGGAAAGGATGCAGTATGGACTACTACTACTAGTACTAGTACTTCTTTGATGTGTCCCGTCAACTCGCCGAACGAGGAGAAGCTTGCTTACTACGCCTCTCCCTCGCCCACACGCGGTGGTTAGCAGGACGAGGAGAGGGTTTTGACTACAGTGCCCTCTCCTCTCCCTCTCCCTCTCCCTCTCCCTCTCCCTCTCCCTCACCCTCACCCTCGCGGTGGACGTGCAGCAGTTCAATCGGTGTCAGATTGCCAGAAGCATATTGTACTGTAGTATCATCATTGTTGGACCTTCCGAAGAGGCGAAGAGCCAAGTGCAAGGTTCACACGAGTACGAACTATTGAACCTCACCAAGAGGCAAAGAGCCAAACGCAAGGTTTTATAGGAGTTGTCGTCCTAGTAGGAGTGTACTACAACTATAGTGAACGATGCTACTGTATGATGCTGCCACGTCACGTATATCCAAAGCTGTGCCACATTTTTTCTCAAAGAGCGTGTTGGAGCCCGTGCAACAACCACACAAGTTGCACATACACATAACACATTTACTAGTAATAAATTCTAAAGGACAAATGCCAGTATGCCACACAAGTTCATCTCCAATTCATGTGATAAATTTGTGCACGACTAGTCTACATATATTCACAGCGCTACTGTTCACAATTACCGTACTCCACTTACACGTTATAGATGGGATACATGTCCTCCTCCAGGTTCCAGTCCCAGGTGTTCTTCATGGATGGCACGATCCATAGCGGTGGGCAACGGGAATCATTGTCACAGCTTTCTAGTTCGGTTCCACACGATGGAGACTCATCCAAGCTGAAGCGGCATAAATCAGGGATAGCGTGTCCCAGCATGTCATTCATCCGGCGGTGCGCACTGAAGACACAACCATGCTTCATGAACGGCAGGCCTTCCGTGTCGTGCACTGAAGGTGGCATCCGCTTCACAATGGGGTAGCTGTCCTCGATGAAAAGCGAGTACTCTCCAAGAGTGTTCCTCGGCACCCACATAGCATCACGGGGGTCGAACTCGGCGCCGTTCATCTGGTACACGTGGCATCCCAGATCTGGACACATGGTGACGTACATAGTCAAGGTCCATGCATAATAATGTTGTGCTCAAATATGGCAGTCAGTAATACTGTGCAGCAAATAGTACTACTCCGGTATAGAGGAAGTAAAATAACCGGCTTATTATATATAGCCACTCTTGGCTACATGGATGAGATAGTAAGACATGGAAAAACAAAAATGGTGGCAGCTAGTGGGTTCAAGTCTTCAAGGGCCTAGCTAGCTATACGCGTCCTCCAAGGTAAAAAGTACTCCTACTAGTACTACAAACTATACTACTAGTACAACAATGAAAGAGAAGGCGACAGGGTTAAAAAATGGAATACCTGGGTAGATGGTGATGGTCCGATCGTGGTAGATTGTGTGACCATGTTGCACATCAGTGGTACCATGGGTAACGACTGCTAAGATAGTTGATCCCAATATGCCAAAGTCAGCTACAAGGTTCCAGGTTAGACCGAATCGCGGATGCAAATGCACATCCTGGATCGGCGATCTTATTTTGACGGGGGATGACTGGTCCCTGCAAAATAATGGAGTACCGTTAGGGATGCAAATGATGGTTTGTGCATTCCGTTTGTAATCTCCCGTACCGTAGGATGGCAACCAGATGAAACAAGTCCCCTGGCTTGTCACCGCGAAGATGCGGCCTAGATGGCGCATGGCGTCTTCGAACGTGTAGGGGTACAAATCTGCCGCCGCCAACATGCGCCAGCCTCTGCCGTTACTGCCTCTTGCATTGATGGCAATCCTTATGTCGAACACCGCGATGAGATAGTAATCATCGTAGCCGCGTCGCTTTGTCGGTGGGTCCGCAATTTCTATCTTCTTCAATCTCATGTAGGCATCATCATACGTATTCAAGCCTAGCCAGTCCGGAAGGCCGATCCCAATGGTGGAAAAGGGGTCTACCGGAACGGCCGCACTGCTGTGGATGTTGTGCAAAATGATGGCGGTATCCGGCTGGAGGTATGCAAGACAATCTTCGTTGGCACCGACCCAGACCTATATATAAGACGGTGGGAAGTGGAGAAATTACGGGATGGAAATGGAATAACTAAGTACTACATGATCAAACTCCATTACTGACCTGCTCATCGGACAAAATCCGACTACCTCTCAATGTCGGCAGCTCTAGCAGAGTCAACATGCAACCATGGCTAGGGAGCAGTGAAGGATTGTCCCATAGAAGAACCTTCTCCTCAAGGACGCATGGAAGACCAACAAGCATGGCCTTTTCCCAAGCCTGTTTAAGTAGCATCTTGAAAAAGTTGGTGCAGGAAGCACCGAGTCTTGCGGCGGTGAGGACGTCGGAGCTGTGTGCGATTTCTCCCAGAGGATCGTCGTCCAAGGTCTCCCAGCCCCGACGAGGAGGAGAACCGCCTGGCGAATCCATGGGAGCAGCGACGAACTACCTTCTCTTCGGGGGAGGGGAACTGGCGAGGAGGAGATAAGAGTGTAGTAACCGTAGGGCCTCGTCCCTTCCAATTGTAGATCGTTCCTCAGCGAAGGGGTGAGGCTATTATTTACTACTAGTACTAGCATTATGGAACGTTATGGGATTGCATTATACTGTAAATAATAGCACTAGTAAGAAATTTTTGGCACTAGGTAGTAGTTTTTGGCGTGGATTAAGAAATTTTTGGTATGTTTTTGCCATTTTTTGTACAAGTCAACTAGTGTCAAAAAACATCTTACATTATGTGCCAGAAGAGTACGTACTCGTACTGTAGCAGTACTAGTACTACTTTTCTCAACTAGTAGTGCGATGTACTGTACTTCTAGTCTTGTCTAGTATAGTGCACCAGTTTTGAACTCTTGAATCTCAGGGCCAAGGAGCTACAGTTGGAAGTGGAGGGTACTACTGTTCTCTAGAACCATCGCTGTACTATCAATGTAGGGGAAGTACACCTGCGTAGTGGCCTAGTGGGTACTCTCGGTTCTCTATTCAGCTGCCCCTCTCATGTAGCTGGCCTACTCAGCCACTCCTCTCACGCGCACACTAGCAGCATGTTTATCAGCGACAGTTATTGTGGGGGCCAGAACATTTGAGTTATTTGATATAGCAAGACTAGGCTTTTCGCTTCCATTTGTGGAGGTGTAATGGATCTCGTCGAACTTTGTCAGTAGTTCCTTCTTTATGAATGAGATGAAGCAAATCTTTTTCCTCCGTTTAAAAAACATGTCAAGAGGAATTTCTTTTATAGTAGAGCCGATAATGGAGTGAAGTCTATGCGTGCAATGCCACAAGCTATAGAGTAGTAGTAGAGCACTTTACGTACAGAGCCATATTGCATAGTTCCCAATGCCCCACCAGGCTTTTCCGGCTCCTCGGGCTTAATTGGGAGGCGCTAGTTTAAATATGCTACTAGCTGATGAGGAGGCTGCAAGCGAGGTGCAGCTAGGGCGAGCACGCGAGCCACAGGATGCTGGGAAGGAAAACCCGTTCATGTGGCTAGGCTGTCCAGTGCACCCAGATTGTGGGGCCGCGCGTCTGTTTGACTTCAAAACTCAAACTACCCCTGTAAAATATTGGCTCGCAGCGAAGTGTAGTAGTACTATTTTAAAAAAAGTTGCCGTGTGTTCGGCCGGGATCGAACCCACAAAATGAGGTATACACTCCCGCGACCACTAGTAGTACTCGTTGGAGTACAACGCAACCTAGAATCGCCTTTTGTCGCTAGTAGTACGTACATTGTTCCTTACAAGAAACCCCTAAGAGCATGGTTAATAGTATAGCCAGCTGCTGGCTATAAGCCAGTGCCATGTCATCTACAGCCCATCTTATAGCCAACATGTACAATAATAGATCAAAAGAGTGTACTACTTTTTTATTATGTGGCCCACTTCTCATTCTCACAAAGTGCCTAGGAGCACATGCTAGAGCTGGCTCTTCACGAAGAGCCCGCTTACCTTCTCTCTCCTCTTCTCTTTCCTCCAACTAAGCAGAAATATACTAGTTTATTTCTTATAGCTCGCTGATTTAGCTCTATTGTACTTGTTCTAATAATGCAAGAAACCACTAAAATGCCAAGAAACTACTACCACTTGCATATGTGGCAGACCTAAGATAAGACTACCTTATCAACCATTATACATGCTCTTACCAAGAAAAATCCTCGAGTGACCTCCTACCTCCAGCCCGTCCACCTAGTCATCCTCGGCCATGGGACACAGCTACCGTTGCCGGCAGAAGGCGAGGTCAAAACCGCCGGCGGTGCGGAGCCCATGTTGCGGCAGCCCAGATGCCGGCTCCATCCGGGGCTTGCGGCTGCTAGCTAGCCAACATAGCTCCGTCCAGCTGCTTGTCTACAAGGTTTGCTAGCTAGATTGGCATGGCAGCGCGGCGGCTTGCTCGCGCGCGCCGCGCTAAGGCCAGCCATCTGGCTCGAGCGAAGGCCAAGGCAGCGGCTTGCTCGCTCGTGAGTCATGCTCGGGCCAGCCTGCCAACCCGTGCGGAGGCCAGCGCGGCGTCCGGCCCATCCGGCGGAGCGGCGGTCAACTCGCTCATCACCAGCGTCACCGACGAACACGCATCAGTATTATTTGAAGTAATGTTCAGGAAAAATAATGATTTGAAGGTGAATAACAGGATAGAAGGTCAGATGTGGGTCCCTCGTGTCAACGGTCAAATAAAATGTGTTGGTTTAAGCTGCCTCGTCAGCACGGACGTGTGGGCCAACCCTGTCATAAAATCGGTAGGAGTACTAGGTAGTTTTTGGCGTGAATTAAGAAATTTTGGGTATGTTTTTGCTATTTTTTGTACAATAGATTCTTCCCAGGGCTGGTTGAAAGTGGTAGTTTTTTGTTAAATACTCTACATATTGTAAGTAGGAGTGAAAGTTAAGCTTTGGAAGCCAATAAGCAAGGCTAGTTACATAGTGCATATGTGTACATGATTGAAAGTAAATATCAACCATGAGTGACTAATATCTTGATGGAAAACTCGAAACTATGGAATACTAGGAAAAAATGCATGGTTGGAAATACTAGCAATGTTCATGTCTGTTGCAACGAATCATAATTAGAATAATACTTATTCACAAACTTGGTACAAAACACTCTAATTTTGATATACATATGTCACTAGAGATATATTATGTTTCAATTAGAATATATTCCTTGGGCTGTTTTGGTGAGGTCAGGGAGGGATGTGGTTTGCTTTAAGATACTAATTATGGGTTTTTCTACAAATTGGTAGACAAGTGGGATGTTGGTGAGAAAAGGCAACAACTTACCTCACAATTGTTAGATGTAGATCTAATGGTCAGAAACGACGGATGGCAGACACACCAGCATCACCAACTTAGTCTTGTGTAGGAGTACTAGCAAGATCCGTGCATTGCACGGAACATCAAGATGCATTTTTTTATAAAACAGTTGTTGTGATTGACCCTTGAGGGAGTAATCCCATGTGTAAAAACTAATGATATCTCGAGAAATATGAGATAAGGTGAAGAGGAGTGGGCTGTGGTGGTGGTTGGTGGTCGGACTGAGCGGAGGCATGGGGATTGACCACGCCGGCAGCGGCCACCAGGCCAGTTTGTTCCAGAGGATTCCTTTCTTAATTGCTCAACAATGAGGTTTGTTGGAGATAAGGATGAACAAGGGAAGGCCTTGTCTGCAAATGTGGAGAGGGGTGCGGGTATCTTTTAGTTTAATTTCCATCCGTCAGATATAGATCGGACGGTCTATATTGCAAGGTGGCACACGTACCATCATCACCAACTCGGTTTTTTATAAGAGAAGAAATATAAGTATGGAGATACAAACGTATTATCGATACTTGCTTCCGTAAACTAGCATCTACATTCTATTCAATGCCTCGGCATGTGGGGCCTTAGCACAATGACTTCTCGACTGTGTAAAACAAAGATTTTCCCGTCGCCGACAAGGAGGGGGTGACGGCGGTGCGCTTTTTGGCTTGCTCTAGTCCTAGTAGTCATACTAGGTGGTCTAAGCACGTGTAGATTTATTCTTTTTCACGTCTCGTGTTCGCCGTACTGCCACGATTGTTGATGAATAGACGGTAAGTTATTCGCGGGGATACCCTTGTTGAGCGTGTTTGCGAGAGAGAGAGAGAGAGAGAGAGAGCGTGTGTGATATGTTAGAGAGTGAGGCAATGATAACAGATTCTTTGTGCCTATGTGTGTGGAGGATAGAGAGAGACATGTACATGGGGCTTTATGTTGTGTAACATGGAGACACATATACATAATTAGAGAGTGAGTGTGTGACATACACATGCGGACATGAGGAGGGATGAGGATCCAGATAAATGGGTGTTTGTGCATGTGTGTGTGTGTTTGTGCACGCGTTTGTGTGTGAGAGGGAGAGAGTGTATGTGGAGTAGAGAGACTACTGATGATGTAAACTTAGTATAAGGGAAGGGGAAATGGTGTGACATGTGTAGTAGCGAGATAGCACGGGTGCTAGCGGGGGGAGCAGACTATTTGGAAGAGACATCGAGTGTGTGTGTGTGGGAGAGGGGTGTGAGAGAGAGAGAGAGCTAGCGATGGAGAGAGAGAGGGGGGGGAAGAGAGGGGGTGAGAGGGGTTGTTTGTGTCCATAAATGGCGTATAGATAGGGAGACAATGTTGATGTTGTCCGAAATTGGCCTATGAACGGAGACGCAAGGGAAGCGAGTCATCATGTGTGTGATAGGGACTTCATGAGAGATCTAGAATAGATGGTGTAGAGAACAATGTGCGAAATCGAGAACGATTATACATTAGGGAGCTACGCAAAGAGTCATGACATATACGTATACAGGGAAGGAGCTAGGGCGGATCCGCATGTGGGAGAGATAGAAAGAGGAGAGTGGTGCACAAGGAGACAAGTGTGCTTCTTTGCAGTGGGGGTGGTGTGTGAGGTGAGTGCGCGAGAACCACATAACTAGGGAGATAGACATTTGGGGGCGAAGTTTTGTGTGTATGGGAAATATACACTCTACATAGTGTGTGTGCTTGGGTAAGATAGATAGCGGGAGACCTAGAGAGTGAGGGAAGAGATGTGTGCATGCCCGAGAGACAAAGTGATAGAGAACTATGTTGTGGTCCGGACTTTACAAGAGAGAGGGGTATTAATGTGCTTGTGTGTTGGTGTTTGGGGGAGAGAACGCGACTTCTCTATGTGTGTGTGTATGTGTGGTGGGGGGGGGGGTTGACTTCAGATAAAGAGTGAGGTGTCTATATTTGAGGGACTTTAGCGTAATTGAGATATTGTGCACTCATGGTTGATCAATTTTTTTCACAGTTTGTACTATGAGATAACGATACTTTTGAACATGCGTGATATACCTTGATGTACCAGAATTGATTGGAATTTTGGGATTCGACTCCATCATTAGCTTTTGTAATTCATTTAAACAGAGGTACATTTTTTAAGCCAGGATTTCGTGATTTCAAATTCATATATCAAACCTAGAGATATACACATACGGGCATGTTCAAACTTTATAATCATCCACTTTATTTATACACATACACATTTTTGCTTTTGTCATCAGATTTGGGATAAACACATTTGGAATTTCATTTGAATTGGACCATATGATGGTATTTGCTTGTAGTAGCTCAATGATCCATATTTAGATTGAATGGACAATCTAAGTTTCGAGTTGGAGACATTGATTTTCAAAACTTGCACATTTTTTTGCGTGCAAAACAAACAAATTCTCGGCCATGATATCATAGTCGGCCGTACGAGAGCAGAATACTTATAATTTTAGGCGCTAAAAGCTTTCAAACTTCCCGCTCACATCAAAATATCACGTGCCCGAAAGTTTAGCCCTGCGATATTCCTGTTTTACCACTGCCACGTGAACAAAAAAGGACTGCTTCGGCAACTCCATTGTTTTCCCCTCTTTGCCCCTAACATTCTTCCCCAGAGCCCCTCCCCTTCCCCTCTCCAACCCCCCAACCACGGCAAGCCGCCGAATCTAGTCCTCCGCTGTAGTGGTGGACCTCACACCCCGCCAGATCTACCTTCCGCACCTTGGAACCCACAACTGCCAACTCACCACTTCACCGGAGCCGCTTCAGCGACTGTCTTGTCCACCGCTCCAGATCTCCTTGACCGCCATCATGGTCCACCGCACCGGATCTGCTTAACCGGCGCCCTCGTCCACCACAGCATAGGCCCTTCACTGACTCCCTCTGTAAAACGTAATATGTTGGGAACTGCTCGACACCCTAAACGGGGTGTGGCTCTTTCAATATATAGAGGTACCCATGGGGTACAATACAAGGTTACAATATATATATGTACAGAGGCCACGTATATACAGTCTAACACCCTCCCTCAATCTTAACTGTGGCCTGAAGTACAAAGCAAGTTAAGATTGTGCCTACAGCCTACAAACTGTGGTTGTGGAAGAGGCTTCGTGAAGATGTCAGCAAACTGATCCTTGGATGAGATAAGCTTGATACAGAGTAGCTTCTGTGCAACACGTTCCCGAACAAAATGATAGTCAACCTCAATGTGTTTTGTTCGAGCATGGAACACTGGGTTAGATGACAGATAAGTAGCACCGATGTTGTCACACCACAAAACTGGAGGCTGAGCCGGAGAGACATGCAACTCTCTCGATAGAGACTATACCCATATGATCTCAGCAGTTGCATCAGCAACATCTTTATACTCAGCTTCAGTACTACTGCGAGAGACTGTGGCCTGCTTACGAGCATTCCAGGCGACCAAGTTAGAACCAAGGAATACCACATATCCCCCTGTAGATCACCTGTCATCAGGACTACCAGCCCAGTATGCATCAGAGAAAGCTGAGAGCTCACATGAGGGTGCAGGCTGAAGAAGCAAACCATAGGAGGTAGTAAGACAGACATAGCGCAAAATACGCTTCACAGCTGACCAATGAGATGTCCTGGGAGCATGCAGAAATTGACACACACGGTTGACTGCATAAGAGATATCAGGCCTGGTAATAGTAAGGTATTGCAGACCACCAACAAGACTACGATACTGTAACGCCCCGGATATAACTTCCCCTATTTGTACTCCAACTCTTGCCGTTTCCGGCGTTAATTATATTTATTTCCTCGGGTTCGGGTTTTTGTCTCCATGTGTTGTTGTCGTTGTCATGCATCTCATATCATGTCATCATGTGCATTGCATTTGCATACATGTTCATCTCATGCATTCGAGCATTTTCCCCGTTGTCCGTTTTGCATTCCGGCGCTTCGTTCTCCTCCGGTGGTCATTTCTAGCTTTCTTTCGTGTGTGGGGATTAAACATTTCCGGATTGGACCGAGACTTGCCAAGCGGCCTTGGTTTACTACCGGTAGACCGCCTGTCAAGTTTCGTATCATTTGGACTTCGTTTGATACTCCAACGGATAACCGAGGGACCGAAAAGGCCTCGTGTGTGTTGCAGGCCAACACCCCTCCAATTTGGCCCAAAACCCACCAAACTCTACTACATCTCCTAGAGCGTTCGATCACGATCGCGTGGCCGAAAACCGCACCTCATTTGGACTCTCCTAGCTCCCTCTATGCCTATAAATAG